>NC_063053.1:27709953-28035310 GCF_018812025.1 Megalobrama amblycephala | reverse complement strand
GGTATGCTCCTTCAGGGCATTGTGCTGATGACCCATACCAAGTTTCATAACAATACGCTAATGCGTTCGTAAAATACAGCATTTTAGCACAAAATTCAAAATGGCTGACAGTCAAAATGTCCGATATGTGAAAATCCAACGAGACCAAATTTATGATTTTTGGACAAACCCATCAGAAGTTATAAGCAAAAACATACTTTTTTTTATATCTCCGCACCACTAGGTGGCACTGCGCTGAAACGCTGCATGTTGCCTCAGGTCATACTTGTGATGACATGTACCAAGTTTGGTCAGAATACGATAAAGCGTTGCGGAGATACAGCCTTATGTCTATTTTTGCAAGCACTACGTACAATTCGTTCGCGTGTTTTTCGAAAACGGTTTGAGGAATCAACTTGAATTCCATAACTTTTTGTCGGCATAGTCTGAAGATGATCTGTTTCAATTTTTGTGAAAATCGGAGTAACGGCCTAGGAGGAGTTCGAAAAAGTATGTTTTTTTGAAAATTCAAAATGGCAGAAAAATTTTCATGACAGAAAATGACGTCATATGGTGCATTCGATTCGTCTTGACCCAAGGAGTCAGAGGAAAAAAGAATTTTGTTTCTAGCCCTTACGGTTCAAAAGTTATTAACATAAACATAAGTGCAACTTTGGACAGCTGGTGGCGCTAGAGGGATTGAGTTAGAGACTCCAAATTTGCTATGGACATAGCTCAGACTGTCCTCTAATTGTGTGCCAAATTTCATAACTTTCCCGCAAGCGGTTCTATGGGCTGTCATAGACTTCAAGAGCGGAAGAAGAAGAAGAAGAAGAAGAAGAAGAAAAAAAAAAAAAAAGAACGCCAACAATAACAATAGGTGCCTCCGCACCTTCGGTGCTTGGCCCCTAATAAGCGTACGGAACGCCAACAATAACAATAGGTGCCTAAGCACCTTCGGTGCTTGGCCCCTAATAATTACACGTAAGCTGAACACCTACACAAGTGTTAGTATTTGTTTCATCACCATCTAATTTAACATGGATTATGTAACATAAACTACTGTGAATTATAAACAGTAGATAATGTTATTTTGGTTTTGTAAAGAAGTACAAAAGAAAACATTGTGTAATGCTCCTGTTGTGTTGTTTTGTTTTATGAGTGACAAAGTTTGTTTGTTGGGGGGAACTTTTGCTAGTCTTGTGAAGAATTGAGACATAAATTCTTCAAAAGTGTTTTTGGTAGTTTTAGTGCATTTTGAATGTGAAATTAACTTCTGTGAAGCTGAAAGCTGGTTAGGTAACTCTTCACTCAGTTATCCTAAACAGAAATGCATCCTAGCAGTGGTAAAACTGTTTTTTAATTTAATTTGGGTAAATCCCAGAATCTTCTCTAGTTTATTTGTGAAGTTCCACAGATTCTTAGACATTGGTAACAATATTTGTAGTTAGTAAGCTCTTTTAGCCTGTACCTCACCTGTGACAAAACTGGTTTTTGAAGCCTATTGAAATGTAAATTGTCAGTGGGGGGTTGGTGTCGCAAGCTCAATTTTAAATACACATGAAATTACCTATGTTTAGAATATCAAGGATAAATATAGCTGCAAGCAGCAATTACGGGGCCAAGCACAAAAACGGCACAAGAAGCCAGCCAACATGGCTGGGAGCATCAGACCAACAGCAGCAGTGTGCAATTAGAAAAAAAAGTTATTAGCATTTTTGTCAATTTTGTTATAACTTTTGACCACAAGGTGGCGCTGGTCCAAAACTTCTCAGGCTCCGTCAGGGCATTGTCCTGATGACCCATACCAAATTTATGAATTTTTGTCAAACCCATCAGAAGTTACAAGCAAAAATAGCCATTTTTCATATTTCCCCTCCAGTAGGTGGCGCTGCGCCGAAACACTGTGTGATGCCTCAGGTCATGCTTGTGATGACACTTACCAAGTTTGGTCTGAATATGATAAAGCATTGCAGAGATACAGCTTCAAGAGTCGTTTTTGCATCATGCCTCAAATTCTTTGCTCTGGCATACGAAAACGGTTTGACTTATCAACTTGAAATCCATAACTTTTTGTCGGCGTGGTCTGAAGATGATACGGTTCAATTTTGGTGAAAATCGGAGCAACGGTCTAGGAGGAGTTCGAAAAAGTAGGTTTTTAAAGAAAAACAATATGGCGGACAGGAAGTTTAGCTGACTATGGCAAATTTGATATCTATGTTCTCAGCATGACCCAAGGAATCTACTGAGACCAGTTTCATTACAATTGGTGAATACAGTCAAAAGTTATTAACATTTTTGTACATTTTGTTATAACTTTTGACCACAAGGTGGCGCTGGTCCGAAACTTCTCAGGCTCCTTCAGGGCATTGTGCTGATGACCCATACCAAGTTTCGTAATGATACGCTAATGCGTTCATAAAATACAGCATTTTAGCACAAAATTCAAAATGGCCGACAGCCAAAATGGCCGAAGTGGGAAAATTGGGTATCATTCGACTCGGCATGATTCCCCGAATCCAACGAGAAATTTATGATTTTTGGACAAACTCATCAGAAGTTATAAGCAAAAATAGCCATTTTTCATATCTCCGCACCAGTAGGTGGCGCTGCGCCGAAACACTGCATGGTGCCTCAGGTCATGCTTGTCATGACATGTACCAAGTTTGGTCTGAATATGATAAAGCGTTACAGAGATACAGCCTTACTTCTATTTTCGCAAGCGCTACGTACAATTCGTTCGTGTGTTTTTCGAAAACGGTTTGAGCAATCGACTTGAATTCCATAACTTTTTGTCAGCATGGTCTGAAGATGATCTGGTTCAATTTTTGTGAAAATCAGAGTAACGGCCTAGGAGGAGTTCGAAAAAGTAGGTTTTTCAGAAAATTCAAAATGGCGGAAAAATTTTCATGACGGAAAATGACATCATAGGGTACATTCGATCGGCTTGACCCAAGGAATCAGAGGAAAAAAGAATTTTGTTTCTAGCCCTTATGGTTCAAAAGTTATTAACATAAACATAAGTGCAACTTTGGACAGCTGGTGGCGCTAGAGGGATTGAGTTAGAGACTCCAAATTTGCTATGGACAAAGGACAGACTGTCCTCTAACTGTGTGCCAAATTTCACAACTTTCCCGCAAGCGGTTCTATGGGCTGCCATAGACTTCAAGAGCGGAAGAAGAAGCGGAAGAATAATAAATATAGCTGCAAGCAGCAATTACGGGGCCAAGCAAAAAAGGGACAACAAGCCAGCCAACATGGCTGTGAGCATTAGGCCAACTGCAACAGTGAGCAATTAAAGACCTATTACGATCATTTAAGGCAAAAGAGTTGGAAAATGATATATACAGTAAATAATAAAGATTTACTGGTTTATCACGTTCGACCAATAGGTGGCGCTGTGACCAAATTAATGTGGATTGGTCACAGTGAGGTGACAATGACACTCACTAAGGATATGAAAATACAAAATACAGCATTTTAAATCAAAATTTAAAATGGCCGATGGCCAAAATGGCTGACATGGGAAAATTGGATATCATTCAACTCGGCATGATGCCCTGAATCGAAAAATACCAACTTTATGATTTTTGGACAAACCTATCTGAAGCTATAAGCAAAAATAATGGCTATTTTGGCTTTTTTGTATCTCCAGACCAGTAGGTGGCGTTATGACAAAACTCAGCATGTAGGCTCTGGTCTTGCTTGGGATGATATGTATGAAGTTTGGTCTGAATATGATAAAGCATTGCAGAGATACAGCCATGAGTCCAAATTAGGTGATCTGCGTTAAATTAATTTGTGTGTTATTTGAGAATGGTTGAGTTTATCAAAAAGTTTTTGATAAGTTGTTGCCAGAATGGACTGAAGATGATCTGATCTGAATTTCATGACAATCAAATGAAGCATCTAGGACAAGTTCGAAAAAGCAGGTTTTTCGCAAAATTCAACATGGCGGACAAACCATATTTCGAAACCTGACATGTTTGGTATCGTTGGACTCAGCAGGGATTCAGGAGTCTAAGGACATGACTCTTTTGAAAACAAGACCAGTAGGTGGCGTTATGGCAAAACTCAGCATGCAGGCTCTGGTCTTGCTTAGGATGATATGTATGAGGTTTCGTCTGAATATGATAAAGCATTGCAGAGATACAGCCATGAGTCCAAATTGGGTGCTATGCGTTAAATTAATTTGCGTGTTATTTGAGAATGGTTTGATTTACTGAAAAGCTTTTGATAACATTTTGCCAGAATGGACTGAAGATGATCTGATCTGATTTTCATGACAATCAAATTAAGCATCTAGGACAAGTTCGAAAAAGCAGGTTTTTCGCAAAATTCAACATGGCGGACAGACCATAAGTCGAAACCTAGCATGTTTGGTATCGTTGGACTCAGCAGGGATTCAGGAGTCTAAGATCATGACTATTTTGAAAATAAGTCGACCACACTCATAGTGATAAGCATTTGAATATTTGATTTTACCACTAGGTGGCGCTAGTGCGAAACTTCTCAGGCTCGTTCAGGGCATCGTACTGATGACCCATATCGAGTTTTGTGATGATATGCTAATGTGTTCGTAAAATACAGCATTTTTGCACAAAATTAAAAATGGCCGACTACCAAAATGGCTGATATGGTAATAATGGTTATCATTCGACTCGGCATGATTCCCCTAATCTAACAAGACCAAAGTTATGATTTTTGGACAAACCTATCTGAAGCTGCAAGCAAAAATAACCATTTTTTTGTATATCCAAACCAGTAGGTGGCGCTGCGCCAAAACTCAGCATTTAGGCTCTGGTCTTGCTTGGGATGATATGTATGAACTTTGGTCTGAATATGATAAAGCATTGCAGAGATACAGCCATGAGCCCAAATTGGGTGCTCTACGTTAAATTAATTTGCGTGTTATTTGAGAATGGTTTGATTTACCGAAAAGCCTTTGATAACTTTTTGCCAGAATGGACTGAAGATGATCTGGTTTGATTTTCATGACAATCAAATGAAGCGTCTAGGACGAGTTCGAAAAAGTAGGTTTTTCGCAAAATTCAACATGGCGGACAAACCATATTTCATAACCTAACATGTTTGGTATTGTTGGACTCAGCAGGGATTCAGGAGTCTAAGGACATGACTCTTTTGAAAACAAGTCGACCACAGTCAAAGTGATAAGCATTTGAATATTTGATTTTACCACTAGGTGGCGCTGGTGCGAAACTTCTCAGGCTGGTTCAGGGCATCATGCTGATGACCCATACCGAGTTTTGTGACGATACGCTGATGCGTTCATAAAATACAGCATTTTAGCACAAAATTCAAAATGGCCGACGGCCAAAATGGCTGATATGGTAATAATGGGTATCATTCGACTCGGCATGATACCCTGAATCTGACGTGACCACATTTATGATTTCTGGACAAACCATTCAGAAGTTATTAGCCAAAATAGCAATTTTTCGTATCTCTGGACCAGTAGGTGGCACTGCACTGACACACTGCATGTTGGCTTAAGTCATGCTTGTGATGACTTGTATGAAGTTTGGTCAAAATACGATAAATCATTTTGGAGATATAGCCTTAAGTGTGATTTTGCGAGCTTTCGGTCGAATTCATTTGTGCCCTATTCGAGAACGGATGGATCTATCAAAAAGCTTTTGATAACTTTTTGCAGTCATGGTCTGAAGATGATCTGGTCCAATTTTGTGAAAATCGGAGTAACGCCCTAGGAGGAGTTCGAAAAAGTAGTTTTTTTTGAAAATTCAAAATGGCGGGAAAATTTTCATGATGGAAAATGACGTCATATAGTGCAATCGATTCGTCTTGACCCAAGGAATCAGAGGAAAAAAGAATTTTGTTTGGTGGCGCTAGAGGGATTGAGTTAGAGACTCCAAATTGGCTATGGACACAGTTCAGACTGTCCTCTAACTGTGTGCCAAATTTCACAACTTTTTAACATACCATAGACTCCATAGACTCCAAGAGCGGAAGAATAATAATAATAAGAAAACTAACAATAACAATAGGTGCCTAAGCACCTTCGGTGCTTGGCCCCTAATAATGAGTTATGGCCAAATCATTCAATCTTTAGACCACGGTTTTAAATTATATCTTAAACAAAAAGAGTTTAACTCATTAAGTTTTTAGTATCTGCGACTTTCTCACTGCATATTATCATTCTGTGTCTTTAGTCACTCAGGATGGTGGTGTGAACGATCCTATAGAGGCAGTGATACTTTGACCATCTACATGTGTTTGTGTAAATGTGTTTAACACTAATTTTGAATGATAAATAAGGCCACATTTACAGCTGCTATTACAGTTTTTTCAATAACTATAGGGCACATTTCATAATTATTCGCACAGTTATTATAAAATTTATTAAATAATTAAATAATGTGTGTTCAATAATTTATATTATTTAGACAAAAATTTGCAACATTTCTACAGTAGTATCATATTGAAATATATTCCAAATCAAAAAAAATGAAATACTATCAAAACAATTAGGTGTAGCTGAACAGTTACATGTCAGTCTTTCATCATTTTCATCATCTATACAAAAGGGGAAACTTAATAAAACTTAATAAAGAAATAATTTTGTACACTAATGTAAATTTTAACAAACTGCAGTGAATTTTGAACAGCAAAAAAAAAAAAAAAAAAAAAAAAAAAAAGACATGACATGATTTGAGACATAATTGAAGTGTTTTGGTGGTTTTAGTGCATTCTGAATGTGAAATTAACTGCTGTGAAGCTGAAAGCTGGTTTTGGAGAACTGAGTGAAGAGTTTTGAAAAAGTGACATAAATATTGAAAAATGTGTCCTAGCCAGGGCTTGACATTAACTTTTTTGCTCAACAGCCACTGTGGCTAGTCAAGTCAAGTCACCTTTATTTATATAGCGCTTTTTACAATGCAGATTGTGTCAAAGCAGCTTTACATTGATAACTGGTACATAATTTGGCTGCACAGCAGCTCTTAAATAATAGTGTCAATGCAGGCAGATCAGAAGCATTGTTGAATAAATGTCAAGAAAACTATTGAATATCAAATGTCAAGTGTCCCCAACTAAGCAAGCCAAAGGTGACAGCGGCAAGGAACCCAAACTCCATCAGGTGACATCAGGTGGCAAACAAGTGGCAAATAGGTGTTAAAATGGAGAAAAAAAAAACCTTGGGAGAAACCAGGCTTAGTCGGGGGGCCAGTTCTCCTCTGGTGAACAGTGCTTTGTTACAATCAGGTTGCTATCATAAGTCTGATAGGATCGCAACAATCAAAGTATTTATTTCAGTTCCATCCAGTTGAGGATCGTATTCATCACGCCGGTATGGACGGTCTGTTGAGGAACTGTGCTACTGGCTGTCGTGTCGATGAGGACTTCACAATGGATGATCTAGTCGAATCGATCTCTGCTGATACTTCAGGGCTGCGTTGTGGTCGTGTCCAGTTGAGGATCGTATTCATCACGCCGGTATGGTCGGTCTGTTGAGGAACTGTGGCACTGGCTGTCGTGTTGATGATGTCTTCACAATGGATGATCTAGTTGACTCGATCTCTGCTGATACTTCAGGGCTGCGTTGTGGTCATGTCAAGGCGCAGGTCCTTGGTCTCAGCTGGATACGGCCCAGATCCGGTTGACTACGGTAAACCTTGGGATAAACAGAAAGACTAATATTAGCGTAGATGCCATTCTTTTTCTGATGTAACGAGTACATCTGGTGTTATAGGAAGTGTTTCCGGTTCCAGCTGACCTAATTTATGCAGCCTAATAATCCTTTAACGGATATGAAAATATAAATTGATAATGTGTTATGTGTATGCCAGGTTAAAGAGATGTGTTTTTAGTCTAGATTTAAACTGACAGAGTGTGTCTGCTTCCTGAACAATGCTAGGAAGATTGTTCCAGAGTTTAGGTGCCAAATAGGAGAAGGATCTACTGCCTGCAGTTGATTTTGATATTCTAGGTATTATCAGCTGGCCTGAATTCTGAGATCACAATAAACGTGAAGCACTATAATGCATTAAGAGCTCACTTAGGTAATGGGGAGCTAAACCATTTAGTGCTTTGTAAGTAATTAGCAAGATTTTAAAATCTATACGATGTTTAACAGGAAGCCAATGCAGTGATGACAGAACTGGGCTAATATGGTCATACTTCCTAGTTCTAGAAAGAACTCTAGCTGCTGCATTTTGTACGAGCTGTAGTTTATTTATCAAGCGAGCAGAACAACTACCCAGTAGAGCGTTACAGTAGTCTAGCCTTGAGGTCATAAACGCATGCACTAACTGTTCTGCATTTTTCATTGAGAGCATATGTCGTAGTTTAGATATATTTTTCAGATGGAAGAATGCAGTTTTACAGATGCTAGTAACATGGCCTTCAAATGAAGGATTGGTATCAAAGAGCACACCCAGGTTCCTAGCTGACGACGAAGACTTAACAGAGCAGCCATCAAGTGTTAGACAGTATTCTAGATTATTGCGTGAAGAAGTTTTCGGTCCAAAAATTAGAATCTCTGTTTTTCCTGAATTTAGTAGTAGGAAATTACTGGTCATCCAGTTTTTTATATCAGCTATACATTCTGTTAATTTAGCGAATTGGTGATTTTCGTCAGGGCGCGAAGAAATATAGAGCTGAGTATCATCAGCGTAACAATGAAAACTAACGCCATGCTTCCTAATGATATCTCCCAAGGGTAGCATGTACAGAGTAAAAAGCAACGGTCCTAGTACTGAGCCTTGCGGTACTCCATATTTAACTTGTGATTGATATGACATCTCATCGTTTACTACTACAAACTGATAACGGTCAGATAAGTATGATTTGAACCATGCCAATGCAATTCCACTAATGCCAACATAATTTTCGAGTCTGTTTAGAAGAATGTTGTGATCAATAGTGTCAAATGCAGCACTAAGATCCAGTAACACTAATAGAGAGATACAACCACGATCTGATGATAAGAGCAAATCATTAGTAACTCTAATGAGAGCAGTCTCAGTACTATGGTATGGTTTAAATCCTGACTGGAAATCTTCACAGATACTATTTCTTTCTAAAAAGAAACACAGTTGTGATGAAACTGCCTTTTCTAGTATTTTTGACAGAAAAGTAAGATTTGAGATTGGCCTGTAATTGACTAATTCTCTAGGATCTAGTTGTGGTTTTTTAATAAGAGGTTTAATAACAGCCAGCTTAAAGGTTTTTGGTACGTATCCTAGTGATAAAGATGAATTAACAATATTAAGAAGAGGATCTATGACCTCTGGAAGCATCTCTTTCAGTAGCTTAGTCGGTATAGGGTCTAACATACATGTGGATGATTTTGATGATTTAACAAGTTTAGACAATTCTTCCTCTCCTAAAGCAGTAAATGAATTGAATTTTTCTTTAGGGACACTACAATGCACTGTCTGACACAAGACTGTAGTAGACGGTTGTATGGTTATAATTTGTTCTCTAATATTATCAATTTTGCAAGTAAAGAAGTTCATAAAGTCATTACTGCTGTGCTCTTTGGAAACATCAGAAGTTGAAGCTTTATTTCTTGTTAATTTAGCCACTGTATCAAATAAATACCTAGGGTTGTGTTTATTTTCTTCTAAAAATTTTGAAAAATAGGCAGATCTAGCAGTTTTTAAGGCCTTTCTGTACTCAGTCATTTTCTCTCTCCACGAAATGCGAAATACTTCTAGTTTTGTTTTCTTCCAGCTGCGCTCCATTTTTCTAACTGCTGTTTTTAGGGCCCGAGTGTGCTCATTGTACCATGGTGTTGGATTATTTTCCTTAATCTTTTTTTAACGCAAAGGAGCAACTGAGTCTAATGTGCTGGAAAAGAGAGAGTCAATAGTTTCTGTTGCAATATCGAGGTCCTCTAAGCTGTCTGGTATGCTAAGGTGATGGAACTGATTAGGAAGATTATTTATAAAGCAATCTTTAGTGGTAGAAGTGATGGTTCTACCATATTTATGGCAGGGAGGCAGTTTAGCCGCTTTCACTAAATGTAATATACACGAGACTAGATAATGATCTGAGATGTCGTCACTCTGCTGCAGAATTTCAACGGCATCAATATCGATTCCATATTATTATAATTAGTAATAATATTATTATTATTATTATTATTAATATTATTATTAGTAATATTATTATTATTATTAATAATATATTAATATTATTATTATTGTAATAATATTACAATATTAGATCTAAAGTATGATTACGACAATGAGTGGGTCCCGACACGTGTTGTCTAACACCAATAGAGTTTAGAATGTCTGTAAATGCCAATCCTAATGAGTCTTTTTTATTATCTACATGGATATTAAAATCACCAACAACAAGGACTTTATCTGCAGCTAGTACTAATTCTGATAGAAAGTCGGCAATCTCTTTGATAAAGTCTGTATTGTGCCCTGGTGGCCTGTATACAGTAGCCAACACAAATGTCAATTTACATAATGTTACGTAAAGCACCATCACTTCGAAGGAATTATATTTGAAAGACTTCTGGCTGATACTGTAAATATTACTATAAATTACAGCAACACCTCCCCTTTTTCCTTTCTGTCGAAGTTTGTGTCGATAATCATAACCTTGAGGACTAGACTCATTTAAAGTAGTGTAATCGTCCGGTTTTAGCCAGGTTTCTGTCAAACACAGCACATCTAGATTATTGTCTGTGATAATATAATTTACAATAAGTGCTTTTGAAGAAAGTGATCTAATATTTAACAACCCAAGTTTTATCATTTGTTTATCATTATTATCTCTATTTTTTATTTGTTGAACATCAATTAAATTTTTACCATTGAATGGGTTTGGAAGTTTTTTGTTTTTACTAATTCGGGTTGTTGGGATTTATCTGACTTCTGTAACGTGAGGCAGCTAGCAGACGGTCGGTTTAGCCAGTTTGTCTGCTTCCTGACTTGGGCCCCAGTTTGTCATGTTTTAGTTCTGAGACTATGTGCCATATTACTAGAGAGAAGAGCAGCACCATCCCGGGACGGATGAATACCATCTCTTTTCAACAGGTCAGGTCTGCCCAAAAACTTTTCCAATTGTCTATGAAACCTATATTATTCTGCAGACACCACTTAGACAGCCAGCCATTGAGTGACGATAATCTGCTAACTATCTCATCACTCCGACGAACAGGAAGGGGACCAGAGCAAATTACTTCTCCTGACATTGTATTTGCGAGTTCACACACCTCTTTAATGTTAATTTTAGTGATCTCCGACTGGCGAAGTCGAACATCATTTGTGCCGACGTGAATAATAATTTTAGAATATTTACGATTAGCATTAGCCAGCACTTTTAAATTTGCTTTGATGTCAGGTGCTCTGGCTCCCGGCAAACATGTGACTATGGTGGCTGGTGTCTCTATTTTCACGTTCCGTGTAATAGAATCGCCAATAACTAGGGCACTTTCAACAGGACTCTCAGTGGGTGTGTCACTGAGTGGGGAGAATCTGTTTGATGTTCTTATTGGAACGGAAGAGCGGTGTTCTAGGCTGCCTCACCGTTACCCAAGTGCCCTGCTGCGCGGGCTCTACAGCCGGAACCAAACAATGTACAGAGTTCACTAAGCTAGTCGCATCCAAAACAGTATCTGAAGCCCCTGCATTCTTACTATCCTCAATTAAAGTTTGAATGCGTGTCTCTAATTCTGAGATTCTCTCTGTCAGCCTGACTATTTCCCTACATTTATGACAGAGAGAGCTATACTGAACATGTGACAAACTGAACACAAGATAACAGTGGGAAAGGATGACATGACTCACCATGTTTGTAGACTGATCCGAGTTACCACAGCTGTTTGATGAACGCGTTGAAAAGGAGCGCGCGAGACTGATAACAAGTTAACAAGCGAGATGTAAACGCGTTGTAACAGCGATTTAGATTCAAAGATTTCAGGCTAGCGACGTCAGATTAATGTGGTAGGCAATAATAATAATATAAGCAACAATGAATAAAAGTAAGAGATTCAATAAAAGTAAGAGAAAACAAAGCTATACGGAGATGCAAACACCAGCAGCGAGGCAGAGGCAGCGAGGCAGACAGGAGCAATCGAGCAGATCGAGCCAGATCCACACCCAGTGGATAGTGGTTAGTGGCTAGTGGTTTTTCAAAGTTACTAGCCACTCAGCATTTTCACTGGCCATAATTTTGCTGTTGGGAAATTACATTTTATATGATTATGGTTGACTTTGGCATGCTAAAAATACTTGATTTTGAGTAATTTTACTTGATTAGCTAGATTTAAAACCCTTTCAAACTTTCAAATGCAGATTAACCACCTAAATCAAGACTAGGCCTACATGGTATATCAGCTGGTATGTACGGGTGGGCAAGGGGTGGGTAATATGACCATAATATGATAAATTTTATAATTGTGTAAGTTATTTTTATTAGGCTATACAAAAAAGAACAAAGAAGCAATTTAGCAAATTACAAATACAATAGTAAATTAAATAGCCTAAACTATTTTTCAGATACAGTAGGTTTATTTAATATTTATTTATCTTTTGTTGTTTGATTAACATCAATGACATACAAACATTTAATTGGGCTGCTGAATGCATGTACATAATATACATATAATATAATATAATATATGACACATATCCATACTCCGACATTTTGACATCTGCGTGCGTGTATTTGACTACTCTGGTCTTACCCGCCACAGCTGAAATCTACCCGCATTTGACGGGTTAGCGGGTGTTATTGTCAAGCCCTTGTCCTAGCAATTGTTTAAAAAAAAAAACTATAATGAGTCACAGACACATATCTAGTCTAATTTAATTGTAATATAACATTCTAATCTTGTCAGTTAATGGATAATGATTGGGTAACAAGTATCACCTGTCAGTGGGGCTTGGATGGGGGCATGCAAAATGAACATCCATACTTCATATATCTCAATTGAGTCAACATAAAATTTTGAGATCTGACCTCCAAAATCTTTACAGTGTGTTTGTGATGGTAAGAAATGGCAAATCAGCCAAACAGGTGTCGCAGTTTACCATCTAACAGGGGACTCTGACAGTCATTTTGAGATTCACAGAATCACTATTCACTGTATAAAGTGGTAATATTTTTGAATTGAACAAAATTTAAAAAGTTAATTTAGATGTTACCATTTCTAAAGTTAAAGTGTAAATGATAGTTAAGCAGCAGCAGCATGTACATGTTGTAGTAATTTCACTACACAAAAGGACAATGGTACCCTGTTAGATGGTAAAGTGCTACACCTGTTTAGTTGCATTTATATATAACAATAGTTCATATCTCTGAATATAATAGCAATGTTCATAACAACATTAATACACCATTTCTTGTCATAAATATATGCAGTATGTGATACAATATTTTTTTATTCAATTTAAATTATATTTAAATATATTTGAATATATTAAATATAATAAATATATTAATATATATATATATATATATATATATATATATATATATATATATATATATATATATATATATATATATATAAAATTATATAACCTATATATATATATATGAAAATTATATAACCTACATTTGTGATATTTGTACAGCCCTAATTTTCTATGCAGCATGTCAAAATATAAAATTGACATTTGGGGTCAGATTTACTAACGGGTTGCAACAGCACAAATCCACTTTCAGGATTTACTAAAGACAGTGAAAAATTAGCTCTGAAAAGGCGTGGACACCGATATTTTTGCAGCTGACCTTTTTGCATATGCATTTGTTGGAGTTTACCTTTTAAATGTAAAAGTTTTAAACCAGATGCTAATTTGCGCTTCTCTTGGTAGATTGCGTTGGTCATTATAGAAGTGATCCGGCTGCGTCAGTGTGTTCTTTAATTTGTGCTTCGTCAGTAGATGAAATTTCCACTACCATCAGCACTTTTATGGTTTTGAGCTCTCACACTAATTTTCCCTTTTTAGTAAATCTGGCCCTATATCTCCAAAGTCTTTACAGTGTGTTTGTGATGGTAAGAAATGGCAAAGCAACTAAACAGGTGTCATACTTTACCATCTTACAGGGGACCAAAAACAGTTTGTTTAACAAAATCACTATTCACTGTATAAAATGGTGACCTGCAATTGTTACCTTTAACCCTCTGGAGTCTGAGGCTGATTTGGGGCTTGGAGAAGTTTTGACATGCCCTGACATTTGTGCTTTTTTCAGTTGTTCATAAACATATTAATGGAAAAAGTGTCATGACACTGTATTCAGCACAAACTAGGCTACAATAATATGTGAGGAACATGTATGTACATGTTTGTGTTTTTGAAGGAATAACATTTATGCGTGGTTATTGAAAAAACAAAAAACTTAAGTCACTGAAATAAGGCCAAAAAAAGTATAGTAAATCTGTGTTTACAATACTTTAGGGTATTGGAGGTTGTAAACTAGAGTTTTTGCTTCAAAATTATGTAAAAATTATGCTGCCTACTCCTTCATATAAAACAATATATTGATTTAGTTTTTGTAAGACACTTTTTGCCAAGAAACACAGTATGCGTGAAGGCGTGAATCACCACTGAATAATGGGCCATTCTCACCTGAGAAGACAAAAGAATTGGATAGTAATGAGCTGAAATGACTTGCATATTAATGAGGCATTTCAGTCAGGTAGGCTGTGAAAAAAACCTTCTGTGATGTCTCAAGCTCATCATGATATATGAAACATACAGAAAAATATTATTACAATATAAAGTAATGGTTTTATATTATACTTTAAAATATAATGTATTCTGTGATGCAAAGAGTCTGAATATAGGCTTTTAGTTTAAAAGCATGCACATTTGGAGAAATATTGGATTCTCATATGCTTATGTCAATTTTCTATACAGAGGAGCTATATTTATTTAATATTCATTGTCATTACTATGAGCGCTGGTGTTTTCAATTCATCCTTGAAGTCGGAGGGCGCTCTCTGTGCAGTTTTAGTTCACAAATTCATCTAAAAGAAGAAGATGCTATTCCATGAATGGAGTTTCCAATTCATACTGCAGCCGGAGGGCGCTAAAGAAACAAAAACTCATCTAAAATTCATCTATAGAAGAAAAGAAAACAGGAACTAACTGCATGTCTTCTAGAGCTCCCTAACCATCACTTTTACATCCAGATAAACACTTTTCAAGACAATAAATACACGATTGAGACGATGAATGCATGTATTGCCTCTGAATTTGCGTCTTAATAGCGCTCCCTCCGTGGGCGTGGCCGCATTAGCGGATAATGAGCTGAATCACGGACTTCTGACATGGCTCTCTTTTCATACAGATTACATAAACACAGAAGGTTTGTTTTCGATTTGACTTACACGATTTAAAACCTGACATCTTAACGTTTTTTTTAGACATAAGTTTAATTTTTCTGTGATTAGTATTCACTAAGTTACAGTTCATTTTCTGAGAACTATCAGATTGGACTTCGTTCAGAGGGAGAGGAGAAATCACGCATCATGTTAGTTTTCTTTATTTTACAAAAAGCACAACATTTTGTTTTTACTCTGAGTGTATACAAATAAAAGAAGATATTCTATAGTTTCAATTGGTATATTACTTATGTCTCTATGACAAAAAATGACGGAGTATGTTAAGTCTGTTTTGCTGCAATGTGAAAAAAACCCTGCAAAACGCGCCGGCGCGTTTTCAGACCTCAGAGTGTTAAAGAGCTATTTCTGCTTGATTTAACCCATAAAGCATTTTCTGGGGTAAAAATTATGTATTTAAGTTGTCATTCAACTTCATATTTAAGGTTTAGTAAGGTTTAATTATTGACTTAAAATTAGTTAATTTGCCATTACAATAACAGATTATCACAATATGTTACCTTTTTTTATTCCATGCCCATTTCCACTCAAGTTAAATGGTAAATGTAAACAGCAGCAAAATGTGCATGTAATAGTTATTTCATTACACAAAAGAACAGTGGTCCCCTGTTAGATGGTAAGGTGTGACACCTGTTTGGTTGCCTTTACTTTTAGCAATGTTTCATATCTCTGAATGTAATAGCAATGTTCATAATAAAAACTAAAACACCAGATATTGCCATAAAAATACAACTTAGAAAGATTTTACAGGTTAAAACTCAGTGTTATGTTGATTTTTGCATTGACAATCTTCAGTTGGTTCAGCTAAAGTGTCAGTGTTAAAAGATATTTATGACACTGTACTGTAACAAGCACCGTCCTTCGGATGAGACGTTAAACCGAGGTCCTGACTCTCTGTGGTCATTAAAAATCCCATGGCACTTCTCGTAAAGAGTAGGGGTGTAACCCCGGTGTCCTGGCCAAATTCCCTCCATAGGCCCTTACCAATCACGGCCTCCTAATAATCCCCATCCATTGAATTGGCTCTTTCACTCTCTCTCCTCTCCACCTACAGCTGGTGTGTGGTGAGCGCACTGGCGCCATTGTACTGTGGCTGCCGTCGCATCATCCAAGTGGATGCTGCACACTGGTGGTGAATGAGGAGAGAGCCCTGATATGATTGTAAAGCACTTTGGGTGTACAGTAGTACATATGAAAGCGCTATATAAATGCCTCATTCATTCATTCATTCATTCACATTTAGTTCACATAATTTAATTGAGATAACTGACAATTTTGCAGCAATGCAGCAAGTCAACATAAAATTTTGAGACCTGACCTCCACAATATTTACAGTGTGTTTGTGATAGTAAGAAATGGCAAAGCAACCAAACAGATGTCACAATTTACCATCAAACAGGGGACCAAAGGCATGTTGTTTAATCAAATCAAAAATCGCTGTATAAAGTGATGACCTGCAATTGTTACCTTAAAGAGCTATTTCTGCTTGATTTAACCCATAAAACTTTTTCTGGGGTAAAAATTTATGTATTTACGTTGGTTTTGTAAGGTTTAATTATTGACTTCAACAAAATTAGTTAATTTTTCATTACAATAACAGGTTATCACAATATGTTACCTTTTTTTTTATTCCATGCCCATTTCCACTCAAGTTAAATGGTAAAGTTAAACAGTAGCAAAATGTGCATGTAATAGTGATTTCATTACACAAATGAATGGTGGTCCCCTGTTAGATGGTAAAGTGTGACACCTGTTTGGTTGCCTTTACATTTAGCAATTTTTCATATCTCTGAATGTAATAGCAATGTTCATAATAAAACTAAAACACCAGACATTGCCATAAAAATACAATTTAGAAAGATTTTAAAGGTCAAAACTCAGTTTTATGTTGATTTTTGCATTGACAATCTTCAGTTGGTTCAGCTAAAGTGTCAGTGTTAAAAGACATTTAGTTCACATAATTTAATTGAGATAACTGACAATTTTGCAGCAATGCAGCAAGTCAACATAAAATTTTGAGATCTGACCTCCAAAATATTTACAGTGTGTTTGTGATAGTAAGAAATGGCAAAGCAACCAAACAGATGTCACAATTTACCATCAAACAGGGGACCAAAGGCATGTTGTTTAATCAAATCAAAAATCGCTGTATAAAGTGATGACCTGCAATTGTTACCTTAAAGAGCTATTTCTGCTTGATTTAACCCATAAAACTTTTTCTGGGGTAAAAATTTATGTATTTGGGTTGGTTTAGTAAGGTTTAATTATTGACTTCAACAAAATTAGTTAATTTGCCATTACAATAACAGGTTACCACAATATGTTACCATTTTTTTTTTATTCCATGCCCATTTCCAATCAAGTTAAATGGTAAAGGTAAACAGCAGCAAAATGTGCATGTAATAGTTATTTCATTACACAAAAGAACAGTGGTCCCCTCTTAGATGGTAAAGTGTGACACCTGTTTGGTTGCCTTTACTTTTTTCATATCTCTGAACGTAATAGCAATGTTCATAATAAAAACTAAAACACCAGATATTGCCATAAAAATACAATTTAGAAGGATTTTAAAGGTCAAAACTCAGTGTTATGTTGATTCCTGCATTGAAAATCTTCAGTTGGTTCAGCTAAAGTGTCAGTTAAGTTCACATAATTTAATTGAGATAACTGACAATTTGGCAGCAATGCAGTGAGTTAACATAAAATTTTGAGATCTGAGTGTGTTTGTGATGGTAAGAAATGGCAAAGCAACCAAACAGATGTCGCAACCATCAAACAGGGGACCAAAGGCATGTTGTTTAATCAAATCAAATTTCACTGTATAAAGTGATGACCTGCAATTGTTACCTTAAAGTGCTATTTCTGCTTGATTTAACCCATAAAACCTAGTTTTGTTGAAATTGGTAGGTTGGTTCAGTGATGTTAAATAATATTTTTATAGTTATACCTTTATATTTAGTAGGGGTGCCCTCGACTACGGATTTACATAGTCGAATCCGATTCGAATCAGATTGCCTATATGTTGGGGGGGGGGGTGGTATTTTAAGCTTGAAAAACAGCAGTCCACTAGAGAGTGAGCACAGACTTTGAAAGAGCCACGCGCTGAACTGTGCACGAGATGGAGCGGGACACGGAAAATGAAGTAGGCCTAAAGCCCCGGGTATACTTCACTTTCCGCGCCCGGACGCGTCACGTCCGCGCGTCTTTAAAAGTATACTACACCACGGATGCGCGCGGATGACCGCGTTCGTCACATGCGCAGTACAGCTTTTTTCTATGCTCTACCTGACATCGGAGAGCAGCACTGAGTCATGTCATCAACGTGACATTCACTGGGCATGATCGGAGAAGAAAAGAAGTGCATCCTTTCCCATATTTTACTTATCCCCCTCCATGAATTTGCCGCCCTAAACACGTCTTTGTACTCTTTAAACATGTACAACTGTACAAATGTGGTTACTTTAATTACATAACCCAGAGTGATCAATAAATAAATTAAAATTAAAGAAATTATTAAAATAACGAAAGTTTAGCCAGAATTGTCAACTTTGTCTTTTTAACTGCAGAGACAATAAACGCTGAATTGGAGAGGCAGTCTTTTTAGCTAAACATTCAAAAATCAAATTACATCCGTCTAAATAGTTTGAAATCATTTGTAGCTACCCTACCTGATTGAGAGAGAAAAATCCAGAAATTTCACGCGATCTGCCTGTGTCCGTTTGAGTCTTTTCAAATAGCGCGCTAGTCAGCTAACATTAGTCAGCTCGTTGACCGGCAGAAACGCGCCGCAGTGTTTGTCGTTGTTGAGTTCTAGGACATGAGTTGTTGGCACAACTTGCATCATACATCTTTTACCATTTCACAGTGCATCCAATTGTACACTTTATCCCAGACATTGTTAAAGATTTAATCCCTGCCGCAAAGATGCTCCTCTGCCGGTCACGAATCATGGAAGTGAAACTTAAATCGGTCACAGGGGTGGTTGGATTTTATTCGCACATTAAAAATATGTATTAAAAGCTTCTTTCTTTTCACATTTTTATTTATGGTATTAACATAATAGGCTGTATATTAACCTACTGGGAAAGAACCAGTATGTCTATGTAAAATCAGATATTGAGCACCCCCATATCTCTTCTCATAACACTTCTGCGACGATTCGACTGTGAGATTGGTAGTCGAATCAGGCTCCTCCTATCGAAGATTCGAATCGTCGACTATTCAGGGTCACCCCTAATATTTAGCAATATTTTGTATTCTGTATATCTTTGAATGTAGCAGCAATTTTCATAAAAAAAACACTAAAACACCTATTTTTGTTATTAAAATACACTGTAAAAAGATTTTTAAGGTCAAAATGAATGAAAATGAAGAACTGGCAAAGCAACCAGATCATTTCACACCATCTAACAGGGAACCAGTATCCATTTGTTTAATATAATCACTAACCTGATAAAATGGTGACCTGCAATTGTTACCTTATACCTGTTTCTGCTAGATTTAAACTTTTGAACTTAGTTCTTGCCATAAAAAATACACTGTAATAAGATTTTTTTTTTTTTTTTTTTTTTTTAGGTCAAAATTAATTTTTATATGGATTATTTCATTGAAAATCTTTGGTTGGTTTAAGAAATGAAGTGCCAGTGTTCAGTTCACATAATTTAATTGAGCCAACTGAGGATTTTTTAATGCAGCAAGTTTTGAAGTTTTTGGCTCAACAGTGGAAACATGGCTAGTGAGTCTCTTATATAATGGGCAGGAGGAACACAGTCCAGTCCTCAATCTTTTTAAATTGGTGCAAGAAATCAAATCTCACTCTGAACATCTCCAAAACAAAGGAAATGTCTATTAATTTTAGAGAGCATAATTTTTTTTTTTTAATTAATAGGCAGCCAGTACAATCAGTCCAAAATTATAAATATCTTGGTGTTCTTGACAATAAGCTTAAATGGGATATGTGGACTGATCATATACTGTATGAAGCCACAACAGAGAATACATTGCTTAAAGAAAATACTCTTCTGTAATGTCCAAAACATTAGCTTTTGAACTGTTGCCATCTGACTGACTGTATTTCCCCCCCGTTGTATTTAAAACTGATTCAAATGGTTTTTCCTCAAGCAATTCAACGTTTAAAATTTTTAACAACTGATGGTTTGGTCATTCTTTTTTTTATTTGTATATTGTGTATGCTTATGCCTACTGTGATCCCTTATGCCTGTGTGAACATTACATAATTATATAAAGTTACATAATGACTTCACTGCCAGTTCACTGTTCACACACACAGCTCCATTGCAGGCTATGGAGGTCCCCTGTTGGATAGGTAGACATCGGTCAGAGTTGCAGGTCCCCTCTTGGCATATTTTTTAAAAAATAAAAAAAATGCTTATTTGAAGTTATATCATGAAAAAAAGACCTTAAAAGAAATTTTTGTATGTCATTTTTGTTTCTTCAAAATGACCAGAAACACTGGTCCCCTCTTGGCGAGTGTAGAGTGATAGTCCCCTGTTAGTAATATAGGCGTGTATGTGTATGTGTGTGTGTGTGTGTGTGTGTGTGTGTGTGTTTGTGACATATCGGGACACAAATTTGTATAATGACATGGGTATGACATAGGTATTACAAGGAGAGGGTGTCCCCATTTTTCAAAAGGCTTATAAATCATACAAAATGATTTTTTTTTTTTTTTTTTTTTTTTTAGAAAGTAAAAATTTGCACAGCTTTCTGTGATGGGTAGGTTTAAGGGTCGGGGTAGTGTAGGGGGATAGAAAATACGGTTTGTACAGTATAAAAACCATTACGCCTAGTGAATGTCCCCACAATTCACAAAAACAAACGTGTGTGTGTGTGGGTGTGTGTGTGTGTGTGTGTGTGTGTGTGTGTAGGTGTGTGTGTGTGTGTGTGTGTGTGTGCAATAGATGAGTTGGATCAGATAGTAATGGAAAAGCTGCCAACAAGCATCCAGTTCACAAGTGAAATCCTTCAAAACTATTTAAAAAGCATCCCAGGATACACCTTATGAAGCTGGTGAGAATGTTATTGTAAACAATATGTGTGTTTATTTATATATAAAATTGTGATTGAAAATAATTTTGCTCCACACTTAACCTGATGTAACTCTGCTATTGAGTCTGGAGGGGTGATTCAGCATTTCACTGCCATATGTGTGGGGTAGTTTATTACAGCTCACAGACATACAATAATTCTGGAAGCTAATGATTAACTGTGACAACAGCTGAGAACAAGCCCTGCATCTTACTCTGATGACCTCTATTCGTTAGATCAGCACACACTGACGTAAGACAATTGTCTCTTCGACTAAACCTTGACCTATTTTTCAAGCTCATTATGGTCCACATCCTTTCCAGTGTTTGCATTCAAGTTCCAAATGTACCTTAATTCAGGGAATAATGTGGCATTTGATTCTGGTGGTGTGATATTTGCCAAGGCAAAACATTTACCAGCATTTAAAAACAGGGCGTGTGTGTGTGTGTGTGTGTGTGTGTGTGTGTGTGTGTGTGTGTGTGTGTGTGTGTGTGTCATCCAAGGGCATTTCCAAGGGTAATGCCCAGACAAACAAGTCAATTAAGGCCTCTGTCCTGAATGATTCACAATTCCCAATTAGGCACTTTTATAGTCTCTTATACTATCATACCACTAAACAGGATAATAAAAGACCATCTGATATACAAGACACATGACCTGGGAATGTTCCAAGTAATTTGTAATGTCCAATATCCTTCTAGTGTATGATATGCAAGAGGGTTTGGTTCAGTATTTCAGTATGTGATTATAGACAGTAGATGATTGTAAAGATATATACTGAGACGTCGGATGTTAGGTACTGTTGTAGGCCAGAAAGGAGGAAACCCATTGAGGAAACTTGGAACAAAAAAACAACTAAACACTTACAATGAAGAAACAAACAAGGAAAATAACCGAGTAAAACCTTGAGGAATGAGAAAACAGGGAATAATGAAAAACTTGGGGAAAAGCAAAAGATATAGAGTGAAAAAGAGATGTATAGTAACACATGGGCTATGTACGTAAACAGCATTTTAAGGTATTATAGGCATATTCCTGATGTAAAGATTATTCCAAAAAGTTGGAAGAACTAGTGTGTTGCCTTTTAAGATATTATATTTTTGGACAATTTTAAGGCAAAATTGAATGTATCCATTGCATAGAAGGAAATCCAACAATGCATTACCACAAGCTCAATGGAAGAAAAAAAATAAAGAAATAAATAAAACATTCAAGATGTCCGACAAAGGCCATGAATAATTAAAGTCCAAAAAGTATCTGAAGAAATAGTTCTATATAATTAAAATGGGCAATTTTATTCAGTATTTGTGTACAATATATTTTTATGCTTCATAGCTTTAGCATAGCAACATGCTAGTGCCAAACTGTTTTGAAATAAATTTTGAGTCGAGTGTTCCTTGCGTTTAGGTGCGATCACATTAGCAAAATTTTATCGACAAATAGGTCTATTGTCAATAGTGTAGCAATGTATGTAGCAGCCCTCACACATAAGTCACTTTTAAACCAAGCAGCTTTCTGTTGGTCAGCACAGGGAATCCTTGTGACCAAGCTGAACCCATTGCAAAATCTGTGTGGGGAAATCTTTCACCCATGAAAATTCACCAAACAACGCTAAATGTGACAGCACCTTTACACGTGATATTTGTAAGACATGTACAGAGTTACAAATCGGTCACGTATGAGGTTCCATTCGAGTAAATATGCTACCTGTATGAAAGCAGTAGACAGCAAGGCGGCTCACTAGGTGCTGGAATAGAGCCAGAAAGACTTGTCTTTGTGCATAAACAGGATGAATTCACGCAGGACTAGAGCCAAGGTCTCTATCTTCTTTCTCTCCCTATACTGTACTACATACTTCCTGCATGGATCTCACAGTGACCAAAATAAGACCCAAGAACAATTGCTGGCCCCAGTGGTGCCTGCATCCAGAGAAGGGTTTCATTTTCCACGCAGTGTCGTGTTCTGGACACGTGCATTCAGGGAAGGTCTCAAGCCCACAACGTGTGTGACGACACACTCCGACTGCAGGTTTGAGTTCAGCTGTTGTTTACATCCCTCTATTGAACATTGTGTGATGAGGAGTTATACACAAGCTGTTCTCTGATGCACATAGTACAGGAACAAATCAGCAGGTTTCAGACTGTCCATGTTTTGCAACATCCTCTGCATTACAATGGTGTTCATTTTAACCTCTTACTTTCCAATACAATATGGAAAATAAGGATTAAATCTCAGATGAAGCGAGGTCAACGTGTTAATTCAACAAAAGCACAGTAACTTTTTTTTTTTACTTTTATGATTGTCTTTATATTTCATCATGAGCATGGAGGTTTTGTCTATCTCCAGCTATATTTTCAACTTTTCTTGTTTTCAACTTCTTTATATATATATATATATATATATATATATATATAGAAAGAAATTGACACATTTAACACATTTAACACATTTATTCAGAAAGCACATCAAATTGATCAAAAATGGCAATAAAACGTTACAAAAGATTCCTATTTCAAATAAATGCTTTTCTTCTGAACTTTCTAATTCATCAAAGAATTGTGCAAAAATAATGAATCACAGTTTTTCTAAGCAGCACAACACTTTTCAACACTGATTATAAGAATTAATGTTTCTTAACCATCATATCAGCATATTACAATGATTTCTCAAGGATCATGTGACATTGAAGACTGGGGTAATTCTAAAAATTCAACTTTGCCATCACAGGAATAAATTACATTTTAAAATATAAAACAGCCATTTTAACATTGTACCAATATTACAGCCTAATTGAACCCTGATTGCATCACTGAATCATTATTTTTCTGTTGATTGCTGTAAAGCTGCTTTGAAATAATCTGTATTGAATATAAAGAGCTATAAAAAATAAAGGTGACTTGACTTGACTTCCATCATTATATATCAGATAAGGGAAAGTTTCTAGACTGTGAACTGTGCCAGTGGTGTTTGTATTAATAGGGGACATAATCTTAAATAGCATATGACACAGAAATAACAGAACATTTCAAACACAATTTATAACAGAGGAAATGTTCATAACTCATCTCATTTATTGAAAAATGAGGATTATCATTCGGAACAACACGTGCTGGAATGCACCACAATCCTGCACTCCATCCAGCTTCCAAGTCTTCATGCAATGAGTCCAGCCTGTGCATATGAGACTGGGTGTTTATCATAGTGAGGAATGTGCACTATTTGGTAAGTCAAATGCTGGCTCCACAGTCAGGATGTGTACAAACACGGTCTGGTTAATGGGCTCATCCGTCAATTCCATACAGCGCCAAAGCACGTAGTGCAGATAGCCTCACTAGCATGCTTGTGTGTGTCAGTCTCAGTTTCCAATTAAGAATTAATAAGGCTAAAATATATTTTTTTAAATATGTTCCAGGCATATTTCACCCCAACATCATTATATTTTGCATACAAAAAAATAAAAATAATGCTTAATTTTAGGATCATTAAAATGTGTGCAATGTCTAAAGATATATATATATATATATATATATATATATATATATATATATATATATATATATATATATATATATATATATATATATATATATATAGTTTATTTCAATGGCTATGTATATTTATAAATTGTTTTAGCATTTGCTGTACTGAATGTTAAACTGCAATACTGCAATAAAAAAATCATGAAGTATTATTACAATGTAAAATATATATATTTTTTATTTTAACAGAATTTTTCTTAACATTATAAATGTCTTTACTGTCCCTTTTGCTCAGTTTAATGCTGAATAAATGTAATCAATTCTTTAAAAAATCTTATTGACCCAAAACTTTTGAACATTATATTATATTATATTATAAACACTTAAAAAATCAGCATAAATTAATGTAAAAAAAAAAAAAAATACTTCTTTGTAAGAAATTTGTTTAAGGATTTTGGGTAAAACAAGTGTAAATTCATTTTAAAATCTTTAATCTTAAAAACATAAATGTCTAATATTGATCTCATAATAAATTGCGAACAGGTCTGTGTAATATGCTGCCATATTACTCTGCATGCAAATTGATTATGAAGCATTTTTATTGCATGACTATCGAAAACTATTCAAAACTATTCATATCCTGTATCAAACGACACCTGTTTGAGCCGATCACAAATGAAAGCACATAAAAGCTAAAGCTCACATCATTCATGAGTACAATTCATGCTTATTTTTTAATATAAACCTATGTCATTATTGCACAATCGTGTTATGCTTCCTATTATTGTAAGTATCCTAGAAACAATCAGTCTGATTTACTCCAACTGTCCGCATATAGAATGTAGGTCAGTGTGTGATACCAGCTCAGCACTACTGACACAAATGTTAACAGGAGGAAATTACAGAAAATATGTTGCAGGAGGTGGGCAGCAAAACGAGAATAGTGAGTCCAAACTGCTCTTTGCCACAGTGACAGTGTATGATGACCAAGGCTGTCCCTGGACATTTTTTGGTGAACTGTCTATGTGAAAGAAATTTATGCTAAGCAGAACTATACAAGTAAGAGTTTACATTCTTTTCCAGTAAAACATGGTGCCTTGAAATCTGGTTGGTTGAAAAGTGCTCTATGAACATAACTCCCTATTTATGCTATTTGACAGGAATTAAGGCCAGAGAGTCTTGCCAAAACACTCTGCCAGTCATGAAATACCCCATATATTTTTTCCACGAATGAAACCGGATGCATTTTCATTAACAGTGTATCCACCTCACTCATAAACACCACATCTGTAAGAAAAGTGGACAGGATTGAGAAGGTATAAAGCCTTAAAATGGAAGTCATCTGAGGCACGGCAGCAATGCTGAGCTTGGCCCAGGGTCACCAAGTAATAAACAGTTATGAAAACAGTTATCGCCAGACTGAAGGGGTCTGTGTGGGGGGGGGGGGGGGGATCTCCACATTTCATTTCCGCTCAGCGCTCTGGTTTCACTCTGGACTAAACCACTGCAAGAGAACAGAAGGTTTAGGTGAGGGGTTTTTCAAGTATTATTACTTTACAGTGCTTCTGTAATGCTGTGGCTGTAATGAGTGCACAAAGAGGAAGGAGATCAACAAAACGGTCTTTAATCAGTCCAAAAAGGTAACAAAGAACACACAGGAGAATGCAAGAATTAGTTTAGCACAACCACGTTACCATAAACAAGACTGAACACTGAACAAAGGGAACTAAGGACTTAAATACACAGGGAGACTAATAAAAAAAACTGGGAACAGGTTAGTAAATAATTAGAAACTATGACAACAGATGAGTAACTACTAAACAATGACAACTAAGAATAGACAGAACAGAACAAGACAAGAATGTGACAGCTCCAAATATGTAATTCACATTTTAAGTACGTTACTCATGTTCAGACCTCTTTTTCCAAAAATGTACAAGATTGCAGAATGGTTGAGCTCCAAAAAAGGACCACTGAAATACACTGATATTATTTATATACTAATATAGTTATTAATTTTTTTAAGCTTTTATTTTTAATATTTGCACTTCATTCATTTTAATTTTAGTTTGAGTTTTATTAATTAAATGTTTACACACACACACACACACACACATATATATATATATATATATATATATATATATATGTGTGTGTGTGTGTGTGTGTGTGTGTGTGTGTGTGTGTGTGTATAGCCAGCATGTGATATATCCCTGGTCTTCCAAAGAAATACAATTGCTTTGTGTGAGAAATAGGTTGAAATGTAATAAATGACTGATCTTTCCCTGGGCCAATGCTCTAACCTAAATATCATAAACTCTGATAAAGGCATCTGTGAATCAGCAA
This sequence comes from Megalobrama amblycephala, assembly GCF_018812025.1. Taxonomy (NCBI): domain Eukaryota; kingdom Metazoa; phylum Chordata; class Actinopteri; order Cypriniformes; family Xenocyprididae; genus Megalobrama; species Megalobrama amblycephala. The sequence continues at coordinate 28,008,106 of NC_063053.1, read as the reverse complement.
AGAATTTAAAACAGACAGGTTCTGTTGTACTTTCAGAAATTCAATTTCCTGTATTCCTGCTTAACTTCCCAGATAGCAAGGTGATATTGATACAATGGCTGCATCTGAAAACTTGGGCAGCTGACTTGTTGCCTCACTGCCCCATCAGGCAATGACTCTGCAGGCAGCGTCTGTGCACGAAGGTACCTCATGAAACTGATTTTGGACAGACTTCTGAGGCAACGTAATGGTTTAATGATCTACAGCAAAATAGCATGAGCTTTGGTGATAACTAAGCAAATATTTAATTACTACAATAGTAATCCCTAGTGAAAAAAAAGTATACTTTATTGTATTTTAAATATATTCCCTTTTTCTATAGTACACTGCAAATATACTAACAAAAAATGAACTATCATTAAATATATAAAAAGTATATTAGTATCATATTTTCACAATGCAACTTTTAACACACTTTAAAATAATTGTACTTTAGTATATTTTCTAAAAAATATATTTTAGAAAAATATACTTGAAGTGTAAGTTCAGTTTATTTTTTAAAAGTGTATTTATTTGCACTTTATAAAAATATATGAGGTATATTTTAACTATGCGCTGAAAATGATCATTGTAACAATGCACTGAAAGTATATTTAAAAAATACATTATTTAATATCCTGAAGTTGTAGTGTATCTAAAGTTAAATTTCAGTATATTTTTTAAGTTTACTTCTTCATCCTTGGAATTCATTATATTACTTGCGCTATTTATTTCAGTATGAATGCATTACAAGCCCATTTAGTATATGCAGTGTAGCCTATACAATTTCCAAATATGTGTAAATGTTTATTAAGTTTACACTGGCAAAATCATTTTACAATCGTACACACAAATCTATATTAAACAACACACCAGCAGCACAAGTAATGCGAAAAAAAATATGTTGAGTGGTTAAACTTATCGGAATTCAAATGTCTCTTCAACTTGGTCTGTGACCAATCAGATTTTGTTGCTCACTGCCTTCAGCCAATCAGAGCTGCTGACGTCACGGTCGTCGTCTGAATTCCCCTCGCTCAGTCACTCAGGTGAAGTATAATGCCGCAATGTATAATTTATTTAATAAAACACTGAAAGCGCAATACATCGCTCAATCTTGGGGATTCTGACCAGATCAATCAAATGACATCGCAGACTGACCGTGATGGCGACGACAACCGGCTAATCTAATGGCCTACGCTATCATGAAAGAACCGGAGAAAAGTGCTGCTATTGGGAGGTGAGTTGTAGTCTAACAGTTAACAAACTTTATTTTATTTTCTTTAACAAACGGAGAGTGAGATTTCGGCTTGATATCTCCTTTTTGAGTTTTTGGGTCCCACTTTATATTAAGTGGCCTTAACTACTAAGTACTTACATCAGAAAATAAGTACAATGTACTTATGGGTTCATAATGAATTGCAAAACACATTTGCAGCTATTGAGGTGGGATATGGGTAAGGTTAGGGACAGCTTTGGTGGTATGGGTAGGTTTAAGGGTAGGGTAAGGGTTAAGGGATGGGTCAACAGTGTAATTATAAATGTAATTACAAAAATTAATTACAGATGTAATTACATGCAGGTGTTTCTAAAATATAAGTACATTGTAAAAACATGTATGTACACAATAAGTGCATTGTATTAAATTATTAATTTAAATGTAAGTACATAGTAGTTAATGCCACTTAATATAAAGTGGGTCCGGTTTTTGTGCGGTGGTTTATGGCACATGTTTGTATGCAGCACCAAAACATTCATATGACTGGTCAAATCGGCCTAGCCTGACTTCGTCATACTCATATTCTAGGCAGAATGTGAGTCTGATACTGCTCCATTGCACTTGAATTATGGGGCGTGTCTTAACCGAACCAGTAAAAAAAAAAAACTCTGCACTCAATTGGATAGACCTACAACCAATCAGAGCAACGCAGTAAGTGACGTATGTTGAACTTGTACTTAAACTTTTGCCGAATCCCGTTGGAAGGACGGCAAACACATCTTTCCCATCGACAAATGCCTTGATTGCGGTTCTTTGTTCGTCTTTTAAAATTAATGCGCTGTCGATTTCTTTTATTACAGACGTGATAGCGGAATCTAAACATCTTACTTCTCCAGCTGCAGTCATCGTTGGTGAAAACCAATTCAACCCAAGCGCTCTTTGATGACGTGGGTGGTTACGTAACCACAGATAGCCTGTCCATCATCGATTAAAGCCCGCCCTGGCAATTTGATTGGCTCGGCCTTCTGGGAGCCGAGCATAATTACTCCACAATGGATCGAGTCCAGACCGAACTTCCTGTCCAAAAAATGTTGTGGGCGGGGTTCGGGCTGGCACCCAGGCTAAAATCGGCCCGTATTCTGTACGATATTAATTCATAAAGTGTTTTATGCTTGACTATGTACCGAAAACAATGCTGACATGCCATTCTGATAACGTTCCCTGCTGCTAATCCTCATTTACTGTTCAAAAATAGTATTGGTTCAATGTAGGATTTAGACAGACTATTGTAAACGTGAATAAAGAGTTGAACATGCTGTCTTATATCTTTGGTATATTCTGTCAACAGATGCTGTTCTTCACGAGTCTCTGCGGTCATCATTGTGCCATCAGACACAATGAGAAGCTCATCAGAAAATGGAATATAATGTGTAATTTGTATTTGTGTATAGAGGGTCACCATGGTCCAATATTTTTTCTTTAATGAAAAACATGGTAAGTTTTGCTGAATCTAAGTTTAAATAAAAACTATTGGATTTGTCAATGAAATATGTCTCTTCATTAGTGATGTTGTTACATTTTATTTATTTTAATGGCCTTGAAAACAAATGCATTCAACTTTGTGAAAATGTGTTAAATTGTATTTAAATAGTAGCACAACTGTATTGTGTGAGATTATGTAATTCAAAGTACAGTAGTCAACATTTGAAGTGGATCAAAAAAGTTAGGACAACTTTGATTAAAGGTTTTGATCCGCTTCAAATGTTGACTATATTATACAAAGTATAAGTAATAACAAAGTGTATTGTTATTGACTGCAAAGTGTGTAATATTTAGTATTTGGAATAAGCCAAAGGTACTGAGCATACAGTATATACTATTACCTGTAAAATAATATATTCAGTGTATATTGCTTGTGTTTTCTGAAGACACTCGTAATTATTTTGTAATGTACTTAAATCACAAATAAAGTGTACTTATAACACAAAGTGTACTCATAACAGAAATAAAGTATACTTATAACACAAATTAAGTACACTTTAATATCACTAATCAAGCATGTAATTAGTCCCTACACAGACATGTACTTAAAGTGTACTAAGTATACTTGAAGTTGTTCCAATTTAGCACACATAAGTATACTAAATATACTTAAAGTTGTATTTTAATACTACTTAATTTCAACTTAAATATACTTAGTACAAAATTAGTTGTTTCAAAATAGCACACTTTAAATGAACTAATCATTAACACACTTGAAATATACTAATAATTAGTCTTGCTGCAAGTATACTTAGTATACTTTTTTTCACTAGGGATTTCCCACTAGAAATGACATCAAAAGTGGAAAACAATGGTCAAAAACATTTACACACTAATTGACCACCAACCGCAACTTTCAGATGGCATATTTATGTTTTAGCTCAACTGTCACAGAATGGAAAGCACAGGATTGTGGGATACAAAGGCAGCAAAGGATACATCTGCTGCCTTCAAAAATCGATCAGATGAAGGCATCGCATGGAAGTGAAGGCATCACAAAGGAAGTGAAGCTAACTTTGGATTCAGATGTATCTTGATGCCTTCCTACCTTGAAATGTGTCTTCCGAAGGCAGCATTTTTCAGTTTTTGGATGCAGCCAATGTTGAGTTTTCATCCAAACCATCATTTTGATTGAGACTGACATTTCAATGTTTAAAGTGTTATCGTTGAAATTTTGATGAAAGCAAACAGCACATAGTGGAGGCAGGGATATTGAATTATATTTAATTTATAGCTTCTACCAGACTGCCTTCCATATTCAACTTAAGAAAAAACTTTTCTTAAGAAAAAGCTTTTTTTGTAAGTTGAATATGGAAGACGTAGGATGTAGTGTAAGCATTTTATACTGCGAGAGGCGTTACACTTTCTTCCTAAGTTGAATACGGAAGGTGTTCTGGCGGAAGCTAGATATTTTACTTTATAACTTGTTAAATATGTATATTTTTCTTACACAAATGCATCACTTCACTTCAGAAGGCCGTTATTAACCCCCTGGAACCATGTAGAGTACGTTTATGATGGATGGATGCACTTTTTTGAGCTTCATACTTGTTGGTCCCATTCACTGCCATTATAAAGCTTGGATGCATCAGGATATTTATTAATATAACTCTGATTGAGTTAATCAGAAAGAAGAAAGTCATGTATATCAAGGATGGCTTGAGGGTGAGTAAAGCTTGGGGTAATTTTCATTTTAAAGTGAATTATCCTTTAAGACTGTCTAGGCCTTCAAAATGCATCTTCACACAGAGCTAGTGTGAAAATTCTTCAAAAGTTCACCTTTTGGGCCCTATCTTGCACCCAGCGCAATTGACTTTGTACACCGACGCATGTGTCATTCCTATTTTGCACCCGCGCAAAGCGCGCTTTTCCCTCCACAGAAGCACGTCGCTAAACTAGTGAATGAACTTGCGCTCACTGGGCGGTTCAGCGCAAAAAAGGAGGTGTGTTCAGGCGCATTGCCCGCGCATTGCTATTTTAAGGAGCTGAAAATAGACTGCGCCATAGACCAACTCAAACCTGGTCTAAAGTCAATGGCGCAATATTTATTTGTTAGAGCGCGTTGGTAGAAACTGCGCCTCTGGGCGCGTCGACTTTGCTTATTACACACAGGGATGCGCATCACACAAACATGCCAAATATTAAAAACAAAAGGATTACAGTGTAAAAGAATATTATTGTGTACATAAATATAAAAATGTAATGATGAATAGTCATTGCGTGTATAGAATTAGGCTACCTATTTTCAATTCAGCCTATTACTACTTATAATGATGAACGAAATTGGCTAATTAATTGAACAATCGTGCCAATACACACACACACATATATATTAACTGACTCATCGCGTGTACGCCATGTAAATAGCAATCCGCCATGGCGCGAGCGCATCTCGCTTTTAAAGGGAATGGGAGATGACACTCTGATTGGTTTATTTCACGTTACGCCCAAACCACACCTATGAATAATGAAGCTACTTCAGACCAACCCATTTTAGATTTGCGCCGGGCGCAAGAGCCATTTATCCCGCCGGGAAAATAGCAACAGCGCCGAGACCCGCCCACAAAGTTACTTGCGCTTCGCGCTTTGACACTTGCGTTTCAGATCGTTAAAATAGGGCCCTTTGTGTTAAATGGAAAAAAGTTATGCAAATTGGGAATGACATAAGTTTGAGAAAAGGAGAAAAGAGGACAAAATAAATTTTAGATTTTATATATTTAGACTTTTCAGGTTAACTTTTCCATATGACTTTTGACCTGCCTCAGTTTTATTTCCACAAACAAAAGGCCCAATCTCAATATCTGCTCTTGAGAAGACTTTAACCAGCTGTAAAAGCATAAAGTACTGTGTTCCTGTGATTACAGATCATCCTAAAAACAAATATAGAGGTGGGCAACAACTTGTTGCAACATTTTGCCTCATTAAGAGCTGCAGGCTTTTAATTAGGTTATCTGAAAATGGATTTAGTGTCTTACGTAAGTTCCTTTATTAGGTTAAAACCTAACTGACTGTGATATTTGCATGACTTACAGACCATGGACTCAGGTCAGTGGACTTCCTAACTTCAGCTTTTTAACTTGAAGGTAGACATCGCAAAAGTGCGGAATGTTGCTTAAGTGATGTGTAAGTGATGCAAGTTAATGATTAAAGTTTATTTTCTGGTTTTGTGCAGAGTTTATTGGTTAAACAAAGGAATTGCTTCTAAAAAAAAAAGAGCACTGCCAAGTCTATCAAGGTCAAGTGCGTGTGTCGAGCCACTTTTCTGTGTACTATACACTATTTGGACTCTTTCACGAGCCCTTTTAGAAAAGTGATTGGGCATATATATGTATAATCAATGTTTACTTATTTACTCTCTAGTAAGTTAGAGAGAGAAACAGACATTTGTGTGTTTTAGTGTGTGTGCACTGTTGGCAGACATAGAAGGGTCGCTTTGCTTGGCTTAAGGAGTGAAGAGGATGCTTACAAACACACACAGACATGGCAGAGAGCTCCCTTGCTCCACTCCATGAATAAGCTGCCTCAGTCTCCACATAAAGACGATCTATGAGAAAGATCGCCTGGTCTGCCGAGTCACATGACCTGTGAAGGAGTCAATTGATGACAGTGCTACAGGACAGAGCTCTGCTCGATAGCATGAGCTACATTACTAGGGGAAAACCAGGGAGGGAAATTAACAGGCACTACTATTTAAAAGTGGGTTACTTAGACGCTACACCACATACAACAGTGATAAATCAACACTAGACATAGTTAGCATAGCATAGATCTGCGTACACCCATAATGTAAATTTTTACGTCACCCACATACCATATGCTTTCCTAAAGATACTGTAAGACATTTAATGGAACAGCACACAGGAAATGTCCTGTTACCTGACAGATATCACTCAAACTGGTGTCCTGAGATGTCACACCTGTATCTGTGATAATATAGAATCTATAAACAGGTACGTTATTACTTAACCCAATGGTCCTTAACTGATTTTGCTTAAAGTCGGCATGAAATGAAAATTCACCCCATTTTGTAACTGCATTTTGTAAAGCTTATTACATTTTTTTTTTTTTTATTTTAACATTTTTGATATTTTTAAATGTCATAATGACCTTTTTCTGAAAACAATGTCAAAACTTTACCTCGACTGCAAATTCTCTTTCATTTTTGTGTGCAACGCCCACATCTCAAAATCCAATCAACAACCGATGCATAGAAGTCCCCATCCTACATTTTAATACAGAAGAAAAGATCTGTTGCTACTTTTGTTTCATGATGACTTTAAGTTTAGACTCTACACAGTAACAAAATAGTTTATTGTACAAAAAATGTCCTTACAATCAAACACTGAAATGTATTAATATTAATATTATTAATATTATTATTTTTTTGAGGATAAGGATGTATCACACTAATACGTTTGGTGCGTTTATTATTACACATAGCAAAAAGCTAAAAGTATTCCTAATAAGTTGGACCTTTTATTGAAAGTATCTTTTGAGACATGCCTTCACAAACATCTGTAAGAGCTGTATTTGTAATGTTTGAGTTAGGGGAGACAATGTGAAAGGGGCATTGAAAGGGGCATTTTTGTAATTCTGCTAGGTGCCACTAGTGTTGCAGAAACTCACCTTTAAATGCATATGAGAACTCATATACAATATATTTAGCATTTTCAATTTGAGACTAACTAGCAAGTTTGTTGCCCTCAGTTTGGTTACATGCCCAGAGCTGTTGCTGTCACATAAAATTACCTCTGTATCCAAGTAGCCCTACTTCCCTAATATATAGAAGTATAGTATGTGAAAAACAGTGTCTGAAAAGAGTAGCATGTCCAAATTCATAGTATTCATAAAACAGTAGATGAAAAGTACATGAATGACCTGCTACTTCCACTGAGATTCTGAAAAAGTGCACATTAAATAGACACTTTACTATCCCATGAGGCCATGGGAGATGATTGGTGAATGATAGTGAAGTTACATAACTGATACCGTAAGTCATATGACAAAGACAACATGGTGGACGTAGTACGTCCAGATTTTATTCATACTCCACACATTCATAGAGCATAGTTTTTAACGGTTGCAAAGTAAGTTCTTCTTATTTAAATGTAGTACCTATTCAGACAGTCTGTGTTTTCAAATGCAGCCATTGACTTTGTAGCACTCACAAAAATACAATTTTACTAAGTGATAGTGAATAGCAGAGGAAGAATCTGGAAGTGACTTCCTTGTCTCTGTAACCAGGGTATTGGCATTGGACCGAATTTTCATTTTTTTTTGTTGATGTAAACAGGCCTTTAACCTCAACAACTTAATGTAATGTACGACTTCATGTAGTCAAAATGTAAGAATGTTTACATGAGCTATTTTTAAATACATTAAAAGGCACAAATTGTTTACAGTATGAAATAGCCATTTTCTGTTTATGTTGCATTATGATACGGGCATGTTAGCATGTTATGTGATGGCTGCATGTTTGACAAACCCATATAGCACAGATATAAGGCTGACAGTGACAGTGACCGATGTGTGTGCTTTTCCCATGTGTGCCCGAGTGCATGTGTACGATAGTCGGATTAGTTACAGGCTGTTTCTGTGTCAGTACATGAGGTGTGTGTGGACTGGGAGATAGAAGTTTATTTGTGGCATGTTTGAGTGGGCGTGAGCATGAGAGCGTAGTGTGCATGGAGATAGGGCGTAGTTTATTTAAAGACATTCTTCCAATAGGATCCCTTACGTGGTATAACCCACTTTGGCTCAGGGTCTGTTTAAGTGTGCGATCTAGGTTCTCAAGGGTAATATCGGGCAGAGGGCAGTGCCCCAACTTCCCTCAAAAGCTTTTTTATTTAGAACTGAACAGTCACAGTACAGTACCAACTTGTAGATGTACAGTATATTATGCCTGTTCTCTAACATTGACCATCAAGGGATAGTTAACCCAAAAATGAAATTTATTCTCCATGATGTCTTTCCAAACTTATGGAACACTAAAAGAAAAATTCATAAAGGGTTAGTTCACCCAAAAATGAAAATTCTGTCATTAATTACTCACCCTCATGTCATTCCACTCCTGTAAGACCTTCGTAAGACCTTCGACCTTCGGAACACAAATTATGATATTTTTGATGAAATTTGAGAGATCTCTGACTCCTCAGTAGACAGCAATTTAACCACCACTTTCAAGTTCCAGAAAGGTACTAAAGACATTGTTAAAATAGTGGACGTGACTACAGTGGTTCAACCTTAAATTTATGAAGCGATGAGAATACTTTTTGTGCGCAAAAATGAAACAAAAATAATGAATATATTCAACAATATATTCTCTTGTGTCATTCGTCTATGCTGTTTACGTCCAGCGCTTCCAGGTTCTACATCAGAGCGCCGACTCTGTATTGGCAGACACTGTTCAGGTGCACAGCACGACGCATGCTGCTGTTGACTGTTGGTGATGTTGACTCAGGAGACAAAATGACAAAGAAGAGAAGATATAGTTGAATAATTTTGTTTGAATAAAGGTCATTTTTGTTTAGTTTTTGCGCACAAAAAGTATACTCGTCGCTTCATACATTTAAGGTTGAACCACTGCAGTCACTTTGACTATTTTAACCCTTTAATGCACAAGCTTTGCAAACTCCTTCTAATGCAGAACATGGTTCTAAAATGACCTGTGAATACAGGAATATGTGAATTCCCTATGTTATTTCAATCAAGGCTGAGTGTTTCTTTGCTGAATCTTTGAAAGAAATGTATTTTATCATTTCTTTATTCTGGGTATTCATTACATATCTTGTTTTAGATTTCCACAAATCATTATGTTTATTCATGCATTCTTAATTTACAGACAAACACATCAATTTTACAAACATAGGTCAAAAATGACCCATATAGAAATCTTTGATATTTGCACATTTTTGCAAGTAAGTAACATATTTACTGCAGAAAGCTATTCACCTGCCACACATTTCACAACTCAACATGGCCCATGTGTGCAAAATTGATGTAGAAATACAGAAACTGTGTCTGTTTTTAAAGTAAGAAAGGAAAAATAATGATTTGTCAAAATCAAAAACAAGATATTTAATGAATACCTGGAATAATAAATGATAAAATACATTTCTTTCAAAGATTCAGCAAAGAATCACTCAGCCATGACTGAAACAACATAGTGAATGAATACGGGTCATTTTAGACCCATGTTGTGCATTAGAAGGGTAGTGATACAAAAATGATTTTTATACAAAAAGAAAGGAAAAATGTGATGATCAAAAACATTGATCATCAACATTGATTCCTTCATTTAGGAATACTAAATGATGAAATTAATTTCTTGCAAAGAATATAGGAAATATCTTGCAAAGATATGGAAAATAAAAACTCAGTCAGGTCACTTTAGACCCATGTTATGCATCAAAGGGTTAACAATGTCTTTAAGTACCTTTCTTGAACTTGAAAGTGGTGGTTAAATTGCTGTCGAGGAATCAGACAGCTCTCGGATTTCATCAAAAATATCTTAATTTGTGTTCCGGAGATGAACAAAGGTCTTATGGGTGTGGAACAACATGAGGGTGAGTAATAAATGACAGAGTTTTCATTTTTGGGTGAACTAACCCTTTAAGAATGCACTGGATGCTCTTTTTCTATAAAATTACAATTTTCAGACTGAGACACTGAAGCTTTAAAAAAGACACAAACGCATCTTAAAAGTATTTGCTGTAATTCAAGCGAGGAACAGCACAAAAATCAGTTTTATTATTCAATGATAATATTCAACCTAAAACAACCTATTAACTGCTACAACTGGATCATTTAAAACACTGAACAAATCTATCAGACCGGTTTGGTGAAGTAGATTAAGATCAAACCAGATCCAGAGATTGCCATGAGAGTAACATGCACTGATATGTCTTAAAATATGTCAATGACATTGTTTTGTCTCAAGATGCACACCAGAATTTCTTTTTTTTTTCTTTTTTTTTTAAGGCATGGTTAAAAAAGCTACCTAACTGAACTAAGGCCTAATCCTGTCTTAATCTAATCCCTGTCTGTGAAACTGGGCCTTTGTTTTTTAGTTTTTTATTTCTGTGTTCTACAAAAGAAGGAAAGTCATACATTTAGAAAAATATGAGTGTGTAATTTTTTGGTGATCTTTAAGGATCAATCTCAATACCATATAAGAAGACATTGAAGAGCCCATGCAGAGAAAGTAAGCAAGGAGGAGAAAAAAAAGAGTGATAATAAACATCCTGAAGAGCAGAAACACTCATTTCCAGCACTCATTTCCCTCACAGACCTTATCAACGTGGCCTTTGTCTGAAAAGCGGTCGATATGAAATCTCGAGATGACCAAACATACCACCTCCGAAGCACCTTCCGCTGCGTTGTCCCCCACCCTCAACTTCACCTAATATCCTTCAAGCGCTCACCTCTGACCTCTTTAACTTCCTGCACATACACATTGAAACCTGAAGACCTTGTTATTCTTTCTCACAAATGTTCCAGAGTGACGTTCTCACCAGCTGCAAAGCAATGTCACCAAGAACTCAGTAGATAATGACCAAGCGGCTCTGCAAGCTCACACGCTCTCAGCCTAGCTACAGTATTGGTACAGTATAAACATTTTGGATGATTACATGCAATTACTTTGTGGTCCATACACACACACACACACACACACACACACACACACACACAGATGCTCCTCCATCATAAACCAACAGATCTCAAGGGTTTCTGTTTAGGAGCCAAAAAAACTGTTTATTCAGTAATAACGCAAATGAGTACAGTTATCTACGTCATGCTGCCAAGAAATTGCCTGAGTATGTGATCCAATTAAATGTCTTCAAATAAGGCTTCCACTTACGAGCGTAAGCTGCTCAATTTTATTTGTGTATATTCAGAGCAAAGAGTGGGAGGTTGTGTTTACTTGCAAACTATTAGACCACCACACTGAAGCATGTTTTCCACATTTCTGGCCATAAAATTTACTGTTTTCATATTGTAAATAGTTTACATAAGTGAATGTTACTCATTTCAGATTTGCACTGATCACCTGGCCAAATCTGATTTTTTTGTTTTTGTTTTTTTTTTTCAAATTTTCTGCACTGATTTTGGGAAATCTGCTAAATTCTCAAGAATGGACATTATCATTTAAACTCAGTGAAATTTGTTTAGCTGAGAGTACTACACTTGTGAAAAAAGAAGTACACTTAAGCATATTTTTAAAAAGAGTTTGGTAACGTTTTAGATTACAGCTCAGAAACTTTCGGTAATAGTAAAAGTATGTACGTGTAGATATAAGGGAACAATATGTAAGGTTTGGGTAACAACCAGGAAAATTAACAAATTATTTATACTGTACGTATTTTAGAACTAGGGGTACTTATACTACTATTATGATAGGCAACAATCTTACTTTGGGAGCAATTTAGCGAGAACTTTTTGTAATAATAGTGTGCCAATACATAAAGGCTTTAACTGCTAGGACACATTTCTCAATACTTTTTCAAAACTCTTCACACAGTGAGCACAACATCAGTTTATGTGGGCTAAATTGAAGATTATTTAACATTGCTTTGGCACAAAATGCATTCAATGATTACATCTTTCAAATTACATAAATATATATAAATAAATATATATATATTTCTCACTTAGACATGGCCACCACCAAAACTCTATTACCAATTTGCACATTTACATACTCTTTTAAAATTTCAATATGGTATTATTGTAGAAATGTGGCAAATTTGCTGTCTTATTCAATTTTGTATTATGCTAGGTTTTGAACTTGTAACAAATCGGGACTCAGGCAGAGATCCATCTGCGAGCTTTATTGAAGTTAGAGTGGTTGTACAGGCAGGGTCAGACAGGAGCAAACAGGAATCACAAGGAACAGGCAGAATCGTAATCAGAATACAGGCAATGGTCAAAGGCAGGCAGATATCAATCACAGAACAGGATAACAAGGCAAGGGTCAAAGGCAGGAACAGACAGGAAAACCGGATAAACACAGGATCACGCTTGGAATTGATACACAGGGTAATCAAGACTTCGCAGTGAGGTGGTGTGAGTGAAAGTCCTTTATAGTCCTGGTAATGAGCTGCAGCTGGGTGTGGTGATTAGTGTGAAGCGTGTGAATGTGACTGGCAGAGAGGATGATGGGGATTGTAGTCCGGGAAGAGACAGGAACTGACTGTGATCATGACAGAACTTAAGTTTAACAGTTTTAAAAAGAGTATGTAAACGTGCAAATTGTTCTATATATGTACATAGAGTTTTGGTGGTGGTCATGTCTAAGTGAGAAATGTATTCATGTAAATTAAAAGATGTCGTCATTGAACGTATGTTGTGCCAAAGCAATGATAAATGATCCTCAGCTTAGCCCACATAGACTGTGCTCACTGTGTGAAGACTGAAGAGTTTTGAAAAAGTGACCTAAGTATTGAGAAATGTCCTAGAGACTGTAAAAAAAAACTACAGAAATAATGATATAATAGTGCAATTAAATGAAAACATTATATTTTAAATTTGTATTAAATCCAATTAGCTGAATTTAGAGTGATTTTTTGGCCCACTAACAGTAAGTATGACTGAAGTATACATCTTTATTACGCAATTTCAGAATTATTTCTATTGTCTATTGTCTAAACATGGTTTAAGTAAGTTAAATCTATACCATGTGTTTTAATATATTTGTATTTCACATCTATAATGATGAAATTTCAATTTAGTACATTTAAAATATTTCAACTATAAATGCAATAGCGAATAACACACTAGTTAAAATTATAATCTAGTACTTTACATGTGCTTTATTATGTTACAAAATAAGTGTATTTCTTCAAAGCACAATAAAAGATTATTAAAAGATTTAAATTTGACATTATTACAAAGTACACTTTTTAAAACTGTACTGAAGTGTGTTAAGAAAATAATGAAAGTATATACTTAAATTATTATTATATTATGTTACTCTTAGAAAAAAAGTGTTCAATGGGGTTCTATATAGAACCCTGTGGTTTTAGACTCAAATTTAAAGAACAATTTATGCCAAAAAGGTTCTTTATAAGGTCTTACTTGAATGATCACATAACACTTTCATGTTTAAGTGGTTATTTTATTATTTTCATAAGTATGTTCATGAGCTGTTTGTATTAAAATTTAAAATTAAAACAAAATTAATTCAAAATTAATCCATAAAATGATCCTATGATGGGAACCTGTTATGATAGAGACACCGGAGGCAGAGATAAAAGCAGTAATGGTAGTTTATTGTCATTATCAGCAGAGCAACAGGTAAGTGAATGATGAGAATGCAGTTCTTGGAGATGAATGAGAAGGTAATACTGTCCTTTTGTTGTATTGCAGGTGAAGATGGAAGCTGACGCTGGAGACGGGTGACTGAGACACTCACACACACAGGCAGGTAGGAACACGAGGAGTACTGGAAATGATGGAGACGATGGAGGCAGGTAAGTATAGCGTTTGGAGTCCTTGAGGTAAGCATACAAAGATCTGTAGTGCAAACGAGACCAGACAGTGAGTGTGTGTGAGTGTGGGGCTTAAGTGCTGGTGGCAATGATGGTGCTGATGATCTTCAGGTGGCGGTGATTAGTAAGCTGGTGATTGAGTGCATGGGTAAGGGAGTGAGGTGGAACCTGACGTGTCTGTGACAGTACCCCCCCTCCCACGGCCCGCTCCTGAGGGCCGAGGACCCCGACGTCGTGGTGGTCGTCCTCTAGGGCGTGGGGCAGGTCTATCCAGGTGGTTGGTGTGGAAAGTCTGTAACAGATTAGGATCAAGGATATCATTCTTGGGGACCCATGAGCGTTCCTCGGGGCCATAACCTTCCCAGTCTACCAGGTATTCCAGTAGACCACCACGGCGCCGGGAATCCAGAATCTCACGAACCACGTAGGCAGTACCATCATCCAGGATGAGTGGAAGGGGGGGCTCAACGGCTGCCACGTCAGGTTCTGTGGAGGGAAGAACAGAAGGGTGGTGAGGCTTTAATAGTGAGACATGAAACGTGGGATGAATTCTTTTGTACTGTGCAGGGAGTTGGAGGCGATACGTGACTGGGTTGATCTGTTGAAGGATGGTGAATGGGCCAATGAAGCGGGGACTCAGCTTCTTGCAGGGAAGACGCATCCTGATGTCTCTGGTGGACAGCCAGACCTTCTGCCCCAGTTGGTAGGTAGGGGCGTCGGAGCGCCAAAGGTCAGCTGTCATCTTGCGTCTGCGCAGGGCTCTCTGCAGTTGGTGGTGTGCTGAGTCCCAAACCCTCTCGCTCTCCGGGAACCAGTAGTCAACTGCCGGAACGTTGGAGGGTTCCCCGTCCCAGGGGAACAGTGGGGGTTGGTAACCGAGTACGCACTGAAAAGGTGTCAGTCCAGTTGTGGCTTGTCGGAGGGGGTTGGGCCGAGTACGCACAAAACTCAGGTACTGGTTCCAGGAGTCCTGGTGGCCGTGACAGAAGGTACGCAGGAAGCGGCCTATCTCCTGGATCTTCCGTTCCGTCTGCCCATTCAACTGAGTATGGTATCCGGACGACAGGCTGACGGTCACATCCAGGAGGGAGAAGAACGCCTTCCAGACACGGGAGATAAATTGGGGCGCTCTGTCAGAGATTATGTCTTTGGGGATTCCATAATGACGAAAGACATGGTTGAACATCAGTTCTGCAGTAGTCATGGCGGTAGGTAGACCTCCCAGGGGAATCAAACGGCAGGCTTTGGAGAAGCGGTCTACAACTACCAGGATGCAAGTGTGACCATCAGACTCGGGGAGATCGGTGACGAAGTCCACTCCCAGGTGTGACCAGGGTCTCTCAAGAACGGGCAGAGGATTGAGCTTGCCGGTGGGAAGATGGCATGGGCTCTTGGAGATGGCACACTCCCTGCAGCCCTGCACGTACCTCCTGACGTCGTTGACCATGTTGGGCCACCAGAAGCGTTGTTTGAGCAGCGAGAGGGTCTCAATGACCCCCGGGTGGCCAGTGCCAAGTGAAGAGTGAACGGTGTGCAGGAGTGGAGTGCGACGTGCCCGTGTGATGTACTGCAAGCCTTGGGGGCAACCCGGCGGAGTGCGTGAGGAGGCATTGGAGGAGGGTAAGGTCTCTTCCGACCACTGGATAGGGCTCATGAAGATTGATTCAGGCAGAATAATTTCTGGAGTTTCATTTTTCTCCTCTGGAGCATGGAGACGAGACAGAGCATCAGCTTTTATATTCTTGGAACCTGGACGATAGGATATGGAGAAATTGAACCGTGAAAAGAACATGGCCCAGTGAGCTTGGCGAGGGTTGAGTCTTTTAGCAGCCTTCAGATACTCTAGGTTTTTATGATCAGTGAGAACTTGGAAGGGATGGTTAGCCCCCTCCAACCAATGCCTCCATTCTTCCAGGGCAAGCTTGACTGCCAGGAGCTCACGGTCACCGATGTCATAGTTGACCTCCGCCGGGTTGAGCTTGCGGGAGAAGAAGGCACATGGATGGAGTCTACTTGGTGTCCCCTGCTGCTGCGTTAGGACCGCTCCCACTCCGGTGATGGAGGCGTCCACCTCCACGACGAAAGGTAAGTCCGGGTTAGGGTGGACGAGGAGGGGAGCGGTGGTGAAGGCTTTCTTGAGGGTCTCAAACGCGTTGGTGGCAGGTTGGGACCAGGACAGAGACTTGGGCTGCTGACGTAACAGGTTGGTGAGTGGGCTGACGATGGTACTGTAATCCTTGATGAAACGGCGGTAGAAATTGGAGAATCCGAGGAAGCATTGGAGTTCTTTTATGGTGGTTGGAGTTGGCCAGGTTTGGATAGCGGAGACCTTCCCCTCGTCCATCCGGATGCCACTGTTATCAATTATGTAACCCAGGAAGTGGACAGAGGGCTGGTGGAAAGAGTACTCTGCTTTGAGGAACAGATGGTATTGCCGTAAGCGTTGGAGGACCTCCGCAATGTGGTGGCGATGTTCGGCCAAGCTCCGGGAGTAGATGAGGATGTCGTCAATATACACCAGCACAAACTTGTGGAGAAACTCCCGGAGCACCTCGTGGATGAAATCCTGGAATACGGAGGGGGCGTTGACCAGGCCATACGGCATTACAAGGTATTCATAATGGCCGGTGGGCGTGACGAAGGCGGTCTTCCACTCGTCCCCCTCGCGTATCCGGATGAGGTTGTACGCGCTGCGGATGTCCAGCTTGGTGAACACAGTGGCACCACGGAGATGTTCCAGGGCCGCTGGGACGAGGGGAAGTGGGTAACGGAATTTGACGGTTATAGTATATATCTTGTTGAGTGCACGGTAGTCTATGCAAGGCCGCAAGCCTCCGTCCTTCTTTGCCACGAAGAAAAAATTTGAAGCAGCAGGGGAAGTAGACGGGCGGATGTATCCTTGGTTAAGGGCCTCTTTGATGTATTCCTCCATGGCCTTCTCCTCCGGTACTGACAGGGGGTAGATGCGTCCCCTGGGCACTGGCTCACCCGGTAACAGATCGATGGCACAGTCCCATGGCCGGTGTGGAGGTAGCTTGGAGGCGCGTTGCGGGCAGAAGACGTCACTGAAGGAGGCGTAGTCAGGTGGAATATCCACAGAACGCTTCTCAACAGGACTTTCAATGGACGTGGCATTGATGGAGAGAGTCTTGGAGAGTGGAGATCTTGGAACTGGAAGTACTTGGAAGCAGTTGGAGAAACAGTGGTCGCCCCACTTCAGGACTTCGCCCGTGCGCCAGGAGATGGTGTGCCTGTGTTGTTCAAGCCACGGGCACCCTAGAACCACGTCAGCAGTGTTCTCCGTGTGAAGTATACCCACTTGTAGTTGAAGAGGTCCCACACAGCGACGGATCATCTTACGGCTCAGGGGTTTGGCCGTGATGGAGTGGACCTGGTAATTAATCGGAGACAGAGAGGTCTTGAGTTTGAGGTGTCGACAGAGGGCGCCGGAGATGAAATTTCCTGCTGACCCTGAATCGAGGAGCGCCACCACTGGAACAGAGGCATTAGCAGCAGTAAGGTTTACAATAGTAGTGAGTGGTTTCATCTTTTGAATGGAGGGAATGATAGCACTCACCACGGGCCGAGGAGGACGAGTTGGGCATATGGAGATTACATGCCCCAGGGATCCACAGTATAAACACAGATTCAGGGTCAGCCTTCTCTGTCTTTCAGCGGCAGTTAGACGGGAATGATCCACTTGCATCAGTTCGCTTGCTGGTTCTGGAGAGCTGACGGGTTCGGACCGACGGAGGAGGGTGTTGGAGAGTGGCTGGCCCTGGTGCTCAAGGAGACACGACTGCATACGAGAACCCACGCGGATGGCGAGTTGGATGAAGCGTTCGAGTCCTATGGAGTCCTCGTATGCAGCGAGATGCAACCGCACATTAGGCTCTAATCCTTGACGAAAGGCGGCTAGCGTTCTGAACTGCAAGGCATATTCATTAACAGTGTTATTTCCCTGTTTTAGATTGTAAAGCTTCTCACCAGTTGAAGAATCTGCCAGAGGTTTCCCGAAGACCTCACGGAAGTGAGAGACGAACGCCGAGTAAGACTTTACAACTGAGCCTCTCTGAGTCCAGAGTGAATCCGCCCATTGAAGGGCCTTACCTTGCAGTTGGGAGATTATGAACACGATTTTAGCCGTGTCGGTGGGGTAGAGGTGCGGTTGCATCTCCAGGACCAACTCACCTTGAAGGAGGAATCCGCTGCAGTCCTCCGCCAATCCTGAGTAGGGCGCCGGTTTGGCCATGGGACTGGCGGTAAACACAGGAGAAGGAGCGGTGATGGTGGATGCGGAAGCGGCAGCGGCGGTGGGTGACGGTGATGGTGGTTGAGGGGTGAGTGCTCGGCGCAGTGCGTCCACGAGCTCCTGGAATGGATCAGTGAGGCTCATGCTGATAGATGCTGTTACGGTCCGGTCTTCTGTTATGATAGAGACACCGGAGGCAGAGATAAAAGCAGTAATGGTAGTTTATTGTCATTATCAGCAGAGCAACAGGTAAGTGAATGATGAGAATGCAGTTCTTGGAGATGAATGAGAAGGTAATACAGTCCTTTTGTTGTATTGCAGGTGAAGATGGAAGCTGACGCTGGAGACGGGTGACTGAGACACTCACACACACAGGCAGGTAGGAACACGAGGAGTGATGGAGGCGATGGAGACGATGGAGACGATGGAGACGATGGAGACGATGGAGACGATGGAGACAGGTAAGTATAGCGTTTGGAGTCCTTGAGGTAAGCATACAAAGATCTGTAGTGCAAACGAGACCGGACAGTGAGTGTGTGTGAGTGTGGGGCTTAAGTGCTGGTGGCAATGATGGTGCTGATCATCTTCAGGTGGCGGTGATTAGTAAGCTGGTGATTGAGTGCGTGGGTAAGGGAGTGAGGTGGAACCTGACGTGTCTGTGACAGAACCCTTAAGAGATTCTATATATTAAGCACCTGACAGAACACTTTAATGTTTTATAACTTTTTCTTTTAAGACTGTACTCTCTATAAGTACACTTAAATGATCTTTTATTTCATTAATATTAGTATACTTTTAAAAATTGAAGTACATTACAAGTGCACATTCAATATAATTAAGCACACTTCTTTTTCACAAGGGTATATTCATGATATTTAATGACAAAATGTTTTAATTTCTGCCTGACAATCACCAAAGTTAATAAAATAAAAAGTTATTTATTTAAAACATATCATTAATAAGAAATTCTAACAATCTGCGTGAATATAAACTGTGATTATTCATATCTTTCTGACTGTCCATTTGAAGCACAAATAAAGTAATTTGTGGTCTTAGACTAGTGCACAAGATGCATTGCATCCAGAAAAGAAAAAAGAAAAAAATCAGAACTGCATATTAGGTCTATTTTGGAGCCCCATTCACATTTTTCCAGAGTCTGTTTGTCTTGACCTCAGCGGGAACATCTTGACCGGCAAATGTAAACTCAAGACAATGACAAAGACAATGAGAAGTCATGAGGAAGTCTGGCCAAACAACAAGGGAGCTATCCGGTTGGAGGGGAATTACTGGATCAAGCTCAAGTGAACATTTTGGGCATAAACTATTGGGTAACGCTTTATTGCGATGGCCCACTTTAGACATTCTGCTAACTACAGCATAAGTAACTCTGCAACTACATGTCAACTAACTCTCATTAGAGTATTAGTAGACTGTCTAATATCTGCTAACACTTTATTTTGATAGACATTCTACTGAGTATCCACCTGTTTCCGCGGGCCGCTACTGTAAAAGAGAACGTGGGTACAACTTCCGGTGAGGCGGCGGAAGTAGCATACCAATGGTATTTAGTGTGCTAATTAGCGAAGAGGCTAAGTGTTTTTTGGATCATTGTTTACTTTGCAAAGTTGCAAATCTTTATGAGAGATGTCGTTACAGCGCTCAGGGACAACATCTCAGTTTAGTACATTTATTAGTTAATAATATCACAATACAATAAACAGTTTTCGTGCCCTTTACTTTACTGACCTTCCACAAAAGTGCTGCTGCATGACTAGAGCATCCTGACCCTGCAATACATGAAACAACCCGCTGTCCGTACTTCACCTGTCACTGATGCAAGCACCAAAGCTTTATGATGTTATATTATTGACTCCTAATGTGTCGTGCGTGCCAGAGCCAGTCGCGTTTCCACTGTCATATAGGCTATGCGATGGTTATGTTAACCATTGCGATAATAAATACACTCGTTCATGGAAAATATCAGAGACTGCTTGAGGAACGAAGACAATTCTTATATGATTATAATTGTGTATTTATTTGGTTTAATGTTTTATCTGTCTCTTCTCTGTGCCTGTTGATTCCTGACAAATGCATATCTTTCACAGATTCACACACTCCGGTTAACTCGTATAACTCATAACTCCTGTTGTCTTCTCATGAGCTCCCTCTGTTGCTCTGGCTGAAAGGATCAGGATAGATAGACGGAGAGATCGCGCAAACGTCCTCGGATTGCAATCATCGCATAATTTAGAAGAAAATCAATAGAAAGGCTCAGAAAAGTGACGTAAACATATGGTATGTTATCAATATTCTAAATGTATAAGCCTTTGGATTTAAAAGCCTTAGTGGAGTTGTTTTTTGCATTCTCGTGATCGTAAATAAATGGAAACAGGCGCAACTGAATAGGTCTGTGTTTTCTTTTTATGTCAATATAAATATCAGTTAGATTTAGCATGATTGATGTGCACCTCGACATAAATTAATAAATTACTATTACTTTAACTTTTTTTTCTTGTAAAACATTGTTCAAATATTGATGCTGGAATCTTAAAACTATAAGTAAAATACAAACGTTCGCAAGTTTGGATCGTTAAATCTTGAATGACTGTCAAATGTTGAATGAATGAGTGTCATGTCCGGCTTGTTTACTTCGAACCGGAAGACGCTCCCACGTTTGACGCAAGGCCTCATGGGGCGTAGGAAACTTGTGGATAAGTAAATTTGCAACTATACATATCAACTTATTCTACTAACCCTAACACCTAACTCTAACCTAACGGTCTTCTTTACTAATACTCTAAACTCTAAAAGAGTTAGTTGACAAATAACTTATAGCTAGCAGAATGTCTAGAGTGGACCATCCAAATAAAGTATAACCAAAACAGAATTTTTAGTTCACCAAAATGCTTTAGAAACGGTGTCCCAAAAAGTATTTGGACACTTAATACACACTTAAAATGTATGAATTCCACTGAATTCAGCTGGTGTTTTAGTGATTTTTCATGGATGCATAAAGTGTTCTCCTCAAGTTCACACAGGTGTCCTATCAGAGTAACCACAGGTGTGAAGAATCACATTAACTATGAATTTAATCTATTAACATTTGAAGTAGATAAATTTATATATAAATTTAGGTGGGGCAGATTCTGTGTCTTAGCTCTAGTTTATAATAAACATTTTGTAAGCTTTATATCCTAATCGCTGAACACATCATACATCATGCTCTAATGATTGACAGACTTTAGTATACACAACAATTGCATAGAAGGCCATTTTAGAATTGCCTTAATAGTATTTATTCTAAATGTTGTTTTAGAATATTACAAGTTAGGAATTCCAGTGAGGAAAAAAAGTTATGTCTATTCTCAGAACAAACATAAAACAAACACAACAGAACTACTGTATATAAAAAAAAAAAAACTATTTACATGAGCCCGTTTAAACTGAAGTGTTTATTAATTTGATAAGCTACTACACATAGGAAGAACGGACATGCCAGCTATTACTAACCTGATGCAGATACATAGGCCTAGTTTAAGTGGGCCGCTATAGTCTTGGGCCCTGTCCCACTTAAATCAAAGCCACTGGAAGGCCTGCAACCTTTAGCCAAAAAAGCATAACGGCTAATGCTAACACTCCACCTCTGGCGGTACGCAGGGAAGGAGACCAGAGACAGTTTTTGGAATGGATGTCAATGGATGAGAGGCTTCACTATGCTGATTAAACAGCTTTTGTGGGGAAATAGCTAATCATTTAATTAATCGAACTATATGTAGATTTTAGCTTGATAAAAATGTATTTTTTAAGAGAAGGCAGACTAGGGAATGTTGCGACAGGTAGGACTCTTTCACGGCATAACCAACAGCAAATGTGCCGCATTACTGTTTAAAAGATAGAACAAAAGATGTTGTGTAAAAGCCACTGGAAGGCAAGCCTGCAACCTTTAGCGAAAAAGCGTAACGGCTAATGCTAAGGCTCTGGCTGTGGCGGTACGCAGGGAAGGAGTTTTGAACCAGTTTTGAACGGCGATCACTGATGTCACTGCCATTACACAATAGGCTGAGAGGTGCCACACATGATTAAGTTAGCCGTTACGCTTTCTCCAATGATAAGAGATACAGACCCTCTCATCTCCCTATAATATACAATCTCTGCTTATATATCAAGCGTGCCACACGAGTCTTGTGAAGCCTAAGCGTCTTGATCACCCCCAGGTGGCTTAAAGCAGAATAGGTCATAAACCCCGCCCTCTCCACTAAATGTAATGGGACCGAATGGGACGCGAGACAAACTAAAAAATCAATTAACACTTTAAACATTTTTTTTTCCAAAGACGGTTTCTGTCATTTTATCACGCTGGTGTTAGTTCAAGTGTTCGTTCTTTAAATAAGTTTGTTTTTAGTTAGTTATTTGATGCTATAAAAACGGGGGTGAGACAAAAAGATTGACAGCTGAGATTGACAGCTTCTCTGAGTGAAGTAGTTAATGAGGTGCCAACCGACTTTTTTCTGGATCTTCACGAGGGGAGCTTTAACATTTTATATTTCTACATTTCAACATTTATTTCACACCGAAATAATGAGTTGTTATGATTTTGTGCGGGACCTTCATATCGCGGCTCCACTTCGTGCTCAATACTGCGCAGACTCAGGTTCCAAGTTAACTATGCACAGACTTGAGACTCAAGGTGTCAGCACCATATTGGCACACTGGCGGCTTCAGTTACTATAATGGAAGAGAGTGAAGGCGCGTCGTCCATATTTTTTTTTATAGTCTATGGTTCATATGCACTTTCGGTCTTGTGGACTTACAATGGCTGCCGTGTGTGTGTGTCCGTTACGTCCATGAGACATTAGGGTGTTCCCATTTGTCATTTTCAGTGAGCACCCCCTTTGCGGTCAATATGCGCCCTCGATGCACACTTTTGTTGAGCCCACACTGGTGCAAGCTCCGCAACAGACTTCTTCCCGACAGTCAAAGGCCAGGTCCCAAATGGCACCCTAAACCCTCACGGTCTTCCTCTGAGTCCATACTTTCGTGACGTAATGCCACTTTGACTGCCTGGTAAAGTTCTCTGCATAGATTGCAGACTTGCGGGCTCAGCTGAAGTGTGCATTAAGGGCACATAGGGGGCGCTTGTGAGCACCCTTCTAAAACCTAAAATGATGAATGGGACACCCTGCGGCCTCGTGGCAGCCATTGTAAGTCCACAAGACCGAAAGTGCATAGAAGT
The DNA here is from genome assembly GCF_018812025.1 of Megalobrama amblycephala. NCBI lineage: Eukaryota > Metazoa > Chordata > Actinopteri > Cypriniformes > Xenocyprididae > Megalobrama > Megalobrama amblycephala. The sequence goes on along the minus strand of NC_063053.1, from coordinate 27,984,356 downwards.
GTGCCATTTAGGATTCAGCCAATGACTCTCTATGAGAGCACACTGCAGTTCCATTTTTTCACCACAGATTTACATTGGAAAATTTGTGTGGCACTGTAGAGCTAGAGAGGGCTCAGAGACCGGTTGCCCCGCTTAGTATCATGAATACATGCCTGCCAAATTAATGAGCTACCTTTTAATATAGTCATAAATTAGTCTAGAAAATCTGAAAAATATCTGTTGCAGAATGCTGCACACATTTTTAAAATTTATAAATCTAATATAAATATATATATATATATATATATATATAAATAAATATAAATATATATATATATTGGTGGGGCTCTGCCTCACCAGGGGCCCGTTTCAATAAGGAGGTTCAACCAGTTTTCTGTTTCAGAACAGCTGAATTCAGTTAGTTCAGTCGACTCTGAGTAGGTTGACTCGGAGTTAAGCCCGTGCACCACAACTATGAAAAGTCATCATCAGTGGAGCGCCGATATTACGATTCACCATGGCAACAGCACATGACAAAAGGACGTCCGGATACTTCTGAGTCAATGCAAGTTTAATAGAGGGTATGCACGTGACGTCACCGTCGACCGTTATGACTGCGGTCACGTCCACTGGCAAAAGACTGAGCGGCAGCATTGGTTTTCAGCGTGAATGTCCCGAAAAACACACAAAACACATCCAAAACGGGAAAGAGCTTTGTGATTGACTGTACAAATAGCTTTGACACAAACCCTGAGGTATATATTTAAAGACCGCCGAAAGCTACAGAAAAAAGAAGCAAATGGATCACTGTAATTCACAGAAACAACTTGACTTCAGCAGATAAACATGGATTTGCAGTAATCATTTTGTGTCAAATTATTGGATTTTGAGGTAAAATCATACCGTATATATTGTATTGTTATATATTATGTTGACAACTCATCAATTAAATATTTTCCATCTTATATTCTGCATAACTGGGTGTTTTTAAATAAACAACACTGACAAAAACTATACTATAAAACTATATGTTTTAACTAAGGCTGGACAATATGACGACATAAAATTGATATAAGTGATTACGCGGATTTAAACCTACCTATATTGTAGTTATATAAAATATTCACAGGCAGATTTGCTTTATGTGTCTCCCCGCCGTCGAAATCAGGCACATATAAATGTCAGGAAACACGATTCCTGGCTGCATGCAATATCCATGGATTAGGTTTATTTGACAAGTTGTAAGGAACACATTCAATTCCAACCTTTAGTGTAATTCGTCAGTTTTACTCGTGTTTTCGCAGTTTCCTCTATTAAATCCAGTCACGCAGCAGCTTCTTTTGCCACTCAGTCCAGCTGAGGGAGCGCGCTTTCGGCGGGAAAGTGACGTCGATGCATACCCTCTATAGGTTGTTTGCAATCACGTGGTTCTGGTGACGCGCGAAATTCCGGTGGAGGGCATGCAGTGAAAATTAGAATGGAAGAGATGGGGGGAAAGTCCTTTCTTTGCTGGTTTAGAAAGGTATAAACAGAAAATCACAACATATGTTGGACGCGATTATTATGCTATGAAGAGGAGCGACTTTTCCGCTGATTTAAAATACTTTCCTGCCATCGAGGAGACGAGGATATAGAGGATGTGAAGCTGCCCTCACGCCGTGTTCAGTTCTAGTCTGTGTTTGTTTATATTGCGCTGCCTTTCTACTAGCTAAGTTAGAGCAGTATTTAGATTTTCTGTCGTGATTTTTAAAAATGTCGCCATTGTAGGTCATTTATGCTGAATCGGGAATTGTAAGGAACTCACGATATCGTTCGCGGAAAAAAGGACGGCAATACATTTTCGCCTTGGTTGAGAAGGTGAGGAAAGACAACTAGCAAATGTAATAATGTCACTAAATAAACCCACTGTCTTTCACTCAAAATAATCACATACTTTGCTGAGTTTTGTATTTGGTTTTTGTGTAATAATTAACATTGTTATAGAGTATGATCACTCGGCTTGTGAATGATTATAACTTGCACACAGCCACTTCAAAACTGTTCACGAGCTTCTGGTTTGATTTTGATTGTCATTGGTTGAAATAAATACAAAAATACAGCGTGTCTGTGTCCTGAACGTGACCCTCCGATTCTCCTCCGTGGTCATATGGGAAAGTGAATATTTACAAAAACAACATTTAAACTACTTACATTTACACGCTTCCAACAAATAAATGGATCGACTTCTGTCAGCTTGTTGAACACATTTATTTTATTTGGACATTTTCTACCATACGATGGCTGAAGCAGCAGACTTGGGTAAAGACTTGGGTAAAGTTGCTTTTATATTCGCACATTCGGACATCCGTATTCAATAGCCTTGTTAATCACACTACATTGGACATTCAGTGGACATTCACAAGTAAATATGCCATTAAAACAATACTTGCCTATTTTGATCGACTGTGAAAAATGTTGTAAGTTGACAATCGTTGGTTGTCAATATCATGTCGCTGCTTAAAATTCGCAAACATTAATTTATTGCACATTTATTGGAAAGTCAATTTATCAGAAGTCCGAATGTGTGAATATAAAACCAACTTTACCGAAGTAAGCAGCAGCTCGTGACACTGTTCTCCTGGTAACCACATCAACATTGTGAACAGAATAGGTTGTTTGCAATCACGTGGTTCTGGTGACGCGCGAAAAACCGGTGGAGGGCAAGCCGTGAAAATTAGAATGGAAGAGATTGAGAAAAGTCCTTTCTGTGCTGGTTTAGAAAGGTATAAACAGAAAATCACAACATATGGTGGACGTGATCTTTGTTATGAAGATGAGCTACTTTTCCACTGAATTGAAAGACTTGATTGCCATCGAGGAGGTAGATATAGAGAATATGAAGCTGCCGTCACGCCGCGTTCAGTTCTAGTCTGGGTTTGTTTATATCGCGCTGCCTTTCTACTAGTGAAGTTAGGGCAGTATTTTGATTTTCTGTCGTGATTGTGAAACATGTCGCCATTGTAGGTCATGCTGAATCGAGAATTGCAACAGGAGCTCACATCATCGTTCAAAGAAAAAAACTGGACGGTGTAATACAATTGTTGCCTTAGGGAAGCAGATTGAGGAGGTGACGGAGACGCCGTATATCAAATCTAATAATGTCACTTAACCCACTCCCTATTACTCAATAAAATAATCACATAGCTGAGTGTTTTTGTGTTGTCTTTGTTGTTGAATCGACTTCTGTCAGCTTGTTAAACATTTATTTATATGGACATTTTCTACCATAAGATGGCTGAAACAGCAGTGCATAACACTGTTCTCATGGTAACCAGATCAACATTGTGAACGGAATACTACAAAACTTAAGTGAAAACATCAAATTATCATTCAATGGTATAAAATAGCTAGCCTGGTAATACCAGACTCTGCTACTTCACTTTGCTTCATAGACAGAGTCTGGAATGGCATAATAGAGAAGTGTTTTCTCTCTCGCTAGGTCGCGCTTGTCTGAAGTTTAAAATCATTGGTTACCCGTAAGCCAATCAGATACGTTTAGTTATGACGTATGTTATGCCGCATCGAAGCACAGACATCATGCATCGAACTCAAATCTATGATTGAACTTCCACTGTAAACCTGTTGTAAACACATGATGATGCGAGCGAAATACCGTTTCAAAAAGAGTTGAATGTTCTCCATAACAGAGCGAATTGCATCCCGTGTCTCGTTTCCCATTTCCGCGGTCGTTTCGGTTTTCGATTTCTCTAACCTACAATGTAAAACTCGGCGCTTAGCATCTCCGTCACGGCTCTCAGCCCGCCCTCTGTTCGTTGATTGGCCCGGCTGTTTCCAGACCGGTGGCAAACAGAAAGCTCTGACGCTGTATCAGACTGAGTACAGAAGCGAAATGAAATTGAGCGGAAGTAGGAAGTCTGACGTAGTCAGGCTATAAAATAGCTTCTCTTCCCTGCAAACGATACCATGAAGAATGTGGATATCAGCAGTCACAAAACGCTATTAAAGGCGACAACTTTTAAAGATAAAAAATGGTATAAGTTATGTAAACGATATAAACATCTTCTGGGTTCTCGATTTTATAGATTTGAGCAACCATAAACGACGCAAAACATGCAAATTTTGAGTTTTTGATAGGATTCCTATATAGAAACATCACTCCCTGCCCTCCAGACTCATCCGCGCTGCTGCTGTGACGTCATGTGCAAACAACCTATTCTTATCACTGTTATAATATCAAAGGTGAAAACTGGTAGAGTGTTATTGTCGTAAATTATTGAACTAATATTCATTTTCATGGTATCCCAAATGCAAAAAAGAAGAAACAAATAATTTATTTAACTCGATGCAATATAGTGTAAATGATTTTATCATTATTAAACACTCGTTGGGCAATTTACTTCCACTTTTAGAACATTTTCTTCATTTTTATTGAAAATAAATGCCTTTCTAATGTGATGGGAAAAGGGAGAATAGCAAGTTCAGCAGAAGGCAGATTCGAACCCGGTCAGTCGCATCACAAGTTAGTTCTCCGCACCCATCACACTACTGCCTACACCACTGCAACCACAAGAAAATACAACAATTTTAACCTCATCTGACATTGGGGGGTAGAGCTACTTAAATTTGTAAATTTGCACTTAGTAGTAGACACTCTGAATAATCTTTTCCGTTTTGCATTAAGATTATTTTTATTATCACACTGGCAGATATTGATTATTTTTATTATCACACTGGCAGATATTGATAATTTTACTTAAGTAAAATGCACTCAATTTAGATCCCCCCAGGAAACAAGACTAAATATCTTATATAATTTTCTTATATGCAAAATCCATCTTGATTTAAGAATTTTTAGATATTTGTACTTGAAATAGGACAAAAATACTCAGTACGAAAAGCATTTTTGCATCGTGAATTAATGTGTGAACTATTTAAACATCACTTGCACTTTAAAAAAGGAGACCGAAGGAAACTCTGGGTTTACCGAAGAAAACCTGCTCCCGACCAGGTTAGGTTCACAGAGTAAGTTACTATGGTAACTGACTTTGAGTAGAAGTTACCTCTCTTTCAGAAACGGGCTTGACTTAACCTGCTTTCTCAGGTTTGACATACCTCCCATTCTGAAACAGAAAACCCAGAGTTTCCCTCATTTCAGGGTTAACATACTCAGAGTTTTCACTTAACCTCCTTTCTGAAACGGGCCCCTGCCCACACAGACAAGCCGTGGGATGAACAGTTGAAAACCAGAAAGAATCATAACACCTTTTGTCTTCATTTTGAACTAAATGTTATTTTATCATTTAAAATTGTCGTTTTTGCTAAATATATTGCTTGAAAAGTATATTTGTCTTTAAAATAAATCTCTATTTTGTTATCTAAATCAATGACATTTAGATGTTAACTCCCACTTTATCCCCCGGTTTCACAGACAAGACTTAAGATAGTCCTAGACTACAATGCCTGAGCTGTTTTAACTGAAAGGAACTTGTACTGACATATCTTAAAATATGTCAGTGTCATTGTTTTGTCTCAAGATGCACACCAGTAATGTTTTGTTTTTGTTTTTTTTGTTTTTTTTCTAGTGTATATTTATAAAAGCCACTTAAATATCCTAATTGAACTAAGGCCTAATCTTATCTTAGGCTAAGCCCTGTCTGTGAAACCAGGCCTATGAGTTTTCTAGGTGTATGCCACAGAAATAATGATTTATTTATTTATTTATTAGCATTAATAACCTAGTTCTTCTTCCCTTGATCCCAGGCTTGTTTATATGAGTTCATTAAAGTTAGCAACATAACTGATAAAGCTACACCCATAATTTAACCACAGTTCAGGGAGAAATCTGAGTAATTATCTAGCACAAAGGAGCACAGACACGCACACACATCTTCACTCATTATTGGCCAACAGTAACGCATAAACAACTTGAATGTGCAAGAACAACTTGATTAGCAAGTTATATTATTAGCAGCATGTGATAATGTGGCAGTTATATTATGGCATATTCACCGGGGTGGGAATTTGTCCAATTTCAGAAAACTAGGTGACTGACTCAAGCAGAGATACACACTCTGCTGGGCGACTTATACCCTTTATGGATGTTGTCTTCGCTGGTCCTCCATCTGCTGGCCTATAAACAATGACCTCCTGCACATGATGAGTAAATATTTGCAATTTTGTGAAATAGTGAAGGGTCATGGACAAGCTGCACCTTTCATGCAAAGCCAGCAGGATTTCTTTGAAGTCTTTTTTCTTCTTAAAGGGATTTTCTGGACACTGATTTACACCCCAAAGGCAACCACACAACAACAATGTGAAATAAACTAAAGCTTGTGCTCCAGTGCATAATTACTGTACACAAGGGATATCAAATCCTCTTTAACTTTTCAATTAATTGTTACTTTGTGAAACAAACATTTAACTTCTGAGCAGCATATACTGACCTCATCACACTGTATGTTTGATTCAGTATAATTGGTGTCCAGTTACCCTCTTGGAAATAAAAAGAAATATTTCTTATTTTTTATTTGATCTTGGTTTTTAGTTTTTTTAGTTTTTTTAATGAGCTCACATTACTTTGAGTTCATTCATCACACAGGAAATTGGAGGTCAAATAGAGAACATTGTAAGATCGGGAAAAAATTATTTTCAGTTTAATGAAGTTTAAAAGTGTTAAGGCCATGATAGATTCAGAAAAGTTAGTCACATAATAGTAATAATAAAAACGTTTAAATGTAATATCAGTAAGTTGTTTTCTTTGCATGAGAACATTGTTTTTATGAATCCAACACCCCTTCCTTCTCCAACTTTTCCTGTTAAACACACTGAGGCACAAATAGAAACTTTCAGAATGCCTGACTGACTATACCAATAAAGATGACAAAACCAGCAGGAGAGAGGCTGGAAATGGGAGGTGGTAAGGAACCGGGTCTTTCCTGCCATAATCAGAAGTCAGAGCATTTCCTGTCATTGTAGGAGCTCCAGGCGCATTTACCACTCTGACACACAAACATGCACACTCAACCATTTGCATTCACACATATAAGACAAAGCGTACAGATTTACAACTCTGAAGCGAGGCACCTTCACGACAAACATTCCTGACGGACAAATGGAGAAACAGATCACGGCCCATTTGGCACTGATCTACTCACTGTGGGTTTTGATAAATATTTTATCATAAATCGCAGTGGGATTTGATAAATATTTGCCCACTGTTATCTTTCTTATTTTATATATGACTTCAGTGGTGGTGATGGTTTTTATTAAATACCTCAAAGTCTCTGCAATGCTTTAAAACACTGGCAAAAACAAACAACTTTGAATGACTAAACCAAATCAAGGTTGGATGAATGCCCTGCAATGTCTGTTGTGTACTACAGGCAGCAATCTGTGCCACATCTCAGACCGTACGAGTGTGCGTCATGGCCATTTATGAATGGTGAGCAATATGTGAATGGCACCGTACTAAAAGTTCTCATCCTTTTTTATGAGGGACCAGTCATTTTCTTCTCTTTATTTAAGTGAACATTGTGTTTTGCTAATACTATCAAATAACCAAAGCAAGCAAACTGTCATGAATCATGTATTGTTTGGAATATCCATTGAGCAAGTTTTGACACTGCAGATGAGTTCAGCCTTGTCAGCCACGAAGAACAAAACTACTAGGTTGGGGCAACCCCCATAACTCCTGTCACAGGCAGCTAAACATGCAGACAGAGTGCAGACCACTGCGGTTAGACTCAACCTCAGCATGCAGAAGCTGTCAAGGTTCATGTGAGTCAAGAGAGACTGTTTTCAGGGGAAAAAAAACAAGAATAGAAGTGGCTTGTGTGTGACTTTAAGAGCTAATACACAAGTATGACTTGCAAAACAGCTCCAGTGTTTCAATAAAAACCACATGGACTAGATTCCAACGTTCGTTTTTTTTTTTTCAAAATTATTTTATTGGGAGAACTACAAAAATGTACAGTACAAAGTTAACAGTCTCACACGCAATTTGTAGTGAACTGACTCCCCAAAAACAAATGTTACAAATCCTGTTATTTTTGTCTTTTTATTTTTTTTTTATTACATTCAAAAAGCTTTACTTCTGATAAAGTAGTCAAAAAAGGTACATAGTGCGAATCCCCTGTACCTACTATGTACAAATGAAATGTGTTCAAACTTTTCCCCATCCAGCAAGTTTGGAAGATTTAGACCATTACCATATCGTAGGAAAGCAAGAGAACAAACAAAAAGGCAAAACAATGCAAGGAACAGGGAATAAAAAAATAAATTAAAAAAAACTCAGATTGCTGCTCTAAGCCTCTGTTTCTCTCCTTTGATAAGTGGTAACAACCTTCCAAGAAATATAAATTACAAACTACATTCATTTCCTCTTGTTGTAAAACAATAACATGTATGAAAATACTTTATTTGGTTAATCATAAGGCAATGTAAGATGGTGAATCCCCACAGGCACTAGGCAGTAATACTGGGGCACTTGACTGCTACATTCTCACGCACGTGGCTGTCGTGCGTTTTTACATATATATATATATATATATATATATATATATATATATATATATATATATATATATATATAAAAAAAAGAAAATACTTTTTGGTTAACCAATGTACTTGGGATCTTTGAAATCTGATTTTAATGAAAATCTAAGGCTAGTACACGTTTGGACGGTCCTCTGCCAAACAGTTTATACATTCTACATACATACCTACCTAAAAGGGACTTGTCTAACGATTCTCCAAAACAAAAACAAAACCCTTCCAAAAAGTAACATCCCAACAAACAAGCAAATCACACAAACGTTTTTTTAATGAACGTAAACAAGGAAACAAAATTAATGAAATAAATATCACATACAATCTCTTAAATTAAGATTTTTTTTACTCATTTACAATAAAATAAAGTGAAGTTACCAAAAAAAAAAAAAAAAAAAAAAAAAAAAAAAGAGACCAAACAAAAATATATATTACTGTGAAAAGAACATACACTCCACTTTATGTAGATTAATAATGGCGATCTTAATTTAAACATAAAAGAATATAGATCTATTGCTTCATCATACTCGATAAATACAGTATGGACACAATTAACAAATGTAGCCTATACTTTTCACAAGATAAAATAAATAAGTTAAATAGTTCATAGCCAGTTATGCACTGCTATGTAATCACACAAATCAGCTAAAAAAAAAAATAGATATACTCAACCATCAGCAGTGATTTCCCAACAAGCCAGACGAAAGTTTCAAACTGAACAAACCAACCAAACCACTGGGTGGCGCCGCGAAACTGGATAAACTTTTGGAATGGAAGTACATACTTTCAAAACTAGTATACTTTTTGTCAAGGCATATTCTTGGCAAGGAAGAAGGAAAATCTGAAACCGCTCTGTCTTTCACGTTCAAAAAACAAGTCTTTTGTACAAATCTGGAAAGTAGTTGGTCCAAAAAGACCAAGAGAATGCAACAAACTGCACTGGTGGAATGCCTTCAAGCAGTTCAAACAGACTAATGCCATGTCAACCGTCTGACAAACAAATCCATCTCCCTCGATATTAAAGTCTATTGCTGAATTGCATATCTATCGGGAGGGTCGCGAGAAAAAAAAATCCACCACAATTCACTATAAAAGCGGATTAATCATCGGAAATCGACAGCCTGCTGAAGATTGGCAAACGTCTTCCGCCGTCCAGACTGGGAGACTCAGAGCCGCTGAGACTTCCAGACGAGCTGAGCGAGCCGCTAGCGTAGCTCTCCCGGTCCGAGATGCTGTCAGGCGGGCTGGGGGGCGAGTCAAACACCGGCGACTCCGACAGGCGGTGGAGGGACTGCAAGTTGCCGAGGCCGTCGCCCATGTTAACCTGAAGGTTCCCATAGTAACCGTTGTGCGTGTGCACGGCCAGCGGCGCGAGCAGGGTTTTGAGGTCTTGGCCGGGGAAAGAGAAGGCACTGTTCCCAAGGCAGCGACTCGATGAAAGAACGTCTTCGTAGAAGTTAGTGGCGCTGGAGGAACTATTGGAGGAAGGCGGTGGGGGAGTGCGGGACGTTGGGCTTTCGAGAAGGGGCGAGTCGAGTTCGTGGTGGCTGGAGAAACCCGAGAAGCTAAGGCTGTGGTGGAGTTTTGGTCGGTCCCTGAAGGCTCCCGCCGCCTGCTGGTGCTGCCCGTAGCCGCACACCGGCTCTCCCCTGGTGGGCTTGGTGGACTCTACATGCATGCTGTTGGTGTTGGTCGGCGCTGATCTGCGTTCGTCGGCATTATGGATGAAGTGGCAGCGCGGGCCATACGGACAGAAGCCGATGGTGTGGAAAGTGCGACAGGGCTCGGTTTTGTACTTTGGGTGGCGAGACAGGCTTCTCAGCTCGTGGTAGCCGTGCGCGAACTGACACTTTTCGCCGTATTTGCATGCGCCGTTTTCTTCGAATGGCCTGCAGAGCTCCGTCTTGTAGCGGGTGGAGTTGATCTGCGAGCCCGGTTTCTGCTGCAGGACTTGCAGCTGCTGCTGGCTGCGCTCGCCGTTCTCGCTGTAGGCGCGGTCACGAAACTTGTTCTCCTTATTCATTATGGCGTTCTCCTTCATGTTGCTGTAAGAACTGGCGGGGTACTTGTTGCCGTTCGTCATGGACTCCATGTTGCTGGCGGAGTTTCGACGGAAGAATCCTGACGCGTACGAGTTGCAGTTGTTGGTGCAACTGCTGTTGCTGGAGGTCGTTACCGGGGCCCCGACTGCTTTCTTATCCAGCATGCTGTTAATGTGAATGGCGTTCATGTTGAGGCTCTTCTCCTGTTGTGCAGAGAGGTGGAAAGAGGAGAAACAAAGTTAAAATCAGTGCACAGTAATTGCAAAACTTTGTATGTACTCGTTTCAGCCATGCATGGAGTTGTTTATACAGCCAAAACTTCTCGAAACGTATTAGTAAACCCCCAGCAGAGATAGGATGCAAGTTAAAGTAGCAAAAGTACCTTGTACAGCATGTCGATGTCGTAGAAAGTGGATAGGATGGTTGCAGACATTTCTGTTTCTTCGGAAGAAGATAGTCGCAGATGATCTCTCATTTGAGGACCGACCTGGATCCTTTGAATGCAAAGGCTTATAGTTTGTCACTGGCTCTGGGTTTGTGCAAGAGATACGGAATAATACAAAAAATGCTAGTTTCAGATGTGGTCTGAAACTCGGAGAAGGAAGGCTGAGTTCCTAGTTGCGTGTTTTTGTTGTTAAGTCTTCTCCCACCGTGCAGTGCCGAACCAGAACAGTAAAGAGTCTGCTTTACTATCCCGCACATATAAGCTTGGGGACAGCGCGTAAAGAGGAGGAGCTCTCAAACTTACTGCGAAAGTTGCCTCAAAGTTACGCCCTGCTTTTCAAGTGTCGCCAGGACTCAGGATCTCATTGGTCGCTTTTTGCACCCCTCATGCAGTGCACACATCTTTTACAGCACTGCTCAGACAGAGCTCAACGTACAAGGTTGTTTTTATACATAATTTTAGAGTTTAGTGCAATGAACTTCTAAAACAGCAAATAAATACTCGAATATATACATACTACCGCAGAAAATAATCGTACAACTGTGCTAATAGTTTGTTCGCGAATTTATCAAGTCATTTTTTGTATTTTTATATATTTATAATGCATAATAAAAATAAGTATTAAATATATAAAAATATTGCATGCAATTTATAACAGTGGGGGGTGGGGAATGAATGGAAGTGTCTTATAAGAATATATATAATACATGCACACGCAGAGTGTTGTTGACTGTTTACACTTTGCGTGCACGAAATTCACGCGCGCGCCTGCAGTGTGAGACTGGTCGCTCTTATATCAGGAAATGTTTAGTGCGATTGCGTAATCTAGGCCGAGAGGCCAAACTTTGAAGTTGTGCCAGATCTGATGCATGGAGCGAGAAACCATGACGCTTATCTGCACGTGACAAACTTTTCCCCTGCTCATTTCTTTCTCTGTATAAATAAAGTGCAGTTTAGCCTGGGACTGCATATATACATATACATTTGATTATTATGCATTACTTTAGCATTGTGTCCTTTATTTAAAACAGAAAATGCAGACAATAAGAACCTTTAGCAAGTTGCTTTGTAACAAAGTGAAAATCAAATCCTCCAAGAAACACGTTTCTCAGCTTTAATAAAAACTATACAATACTGCCTCCTAACGGTCGCATTGCTTATCGTCGTAAAGAAAGCCTTGGGCGCCACCTACATGCAAAAAATATAACAGTAAAAATGTTATTCACTTCACAGTGGCTGATGTTCTTTCCCCCCTCTTCCAGATCTCATTGCATATCTCAGCAGTGCTCTTTCAATTCCATTGTCATGGTTTCAGCAAAGCACATCTATACATTAATGAAAAAACAAAACCTGATCCTGGTGAGGGGAACGGTATGTATGATTTTACCCACCCCATGTGTGTGGGAGGAATAGGCTGCTGACATTCCAAAACATTACATCATTTTACAGTAAAAGGGGAACATTGCTACTACAGTCCCTGAAGGCAGCCCAGCTGTCTACTTACCAAACACACATTAGACTAATTGCATAACATACACAGGAGCAAACAAACAATTAATTTGACTAAAAACAAAGTTAAGCTGTGCATTAAATACAACAATTTGCTCAAATACCACCATGTGTGAAAATGTGACATTGAAAAGACAGCTGACAAAAAGTAAAACCTCTCAGATTCTCAGTCTCACAAACACACACATTGTACAAAAGTAAACCCACATTCAAATAAACGTAATAACTATTTAAATTAAAGAAAGATGTGGTCATGCCCGCAAGCAAACCGGAAAACCACTGTGAGATTAAAATAGATTCCTAATGCACAACACTTTTTACTTGTTTCTTTCACAGTCATCTAAAAAAAACGAAAGTCTATTTAGAAGATTCTGAGCGAGTGATGTTCTCTCTTTCAGCAGTGTTATCTTGGCATACTCGATGGTGGCTGAAAACTGGGGCAGCGCAGGAAGGGCTTTCATTGAACGCTGAGCAATGAGGAAATTGCTGTTTGCAATGGCTGATAGTCGGTCCAGCTCTGTGGTGCTTACGCCAGGTAAATATGCCACTCTTAAGAGGGCAGAGAGGTGTCCGTGCAACATCCGTGCCCACAACAAAGGCTCTGCCCACAGGTTAAGATCTCCCTTCTCAAAGAGGAACTCTTCATCCTGGACAAAAAGAAGATAATTAGAAGAACAACCTACATTTTTAAACTAGATTTTCTGAAGACAATGTGAGCAGTGGTTGGCACCAAAAAGCCAGGGTGCTGCCAGAGCTGGCTATGCCGTTTCTAAGGTGTTCTGAGTGATTTTTAGTTCTTTGTTATGTGGGTATGGTGTTCTGGGTAATTTTTAGGGTGTTAATATATGAATGCTTAGTAGCGGAAGTCTTGGTGAAAACCTACATGTCTGCCCACATATGCAGTGCTTCATGGCATTGTAGTTTTTTCCCCTCATTAAAGGGATAGTTAACCCAAAAATGAAAATTATTAAGTTTATGATTTACTCACCCTCAAGCCATCCTAGATGTATATGACTATTTTCATTCATATGAACACAATCAGAGTTATATTTAAAAAAATATATCCTGGCTCTTCGAAGCTTTATAATGGTAGTAAATGGGGCTTGAGATTTTGAAGCCCAAAAAAAGTGCATCCATCCATCATAAAAGTAATCCACACGGCTCAAATGGGTTAATAAAGGCCTTCTTAATCGAAGCAATGGGTTTTTGTAAGAAAAATATCCATAATTAAAACTTTACAAACTATAAAAACTGGCTTCGGACAACGGCTGTATGCACTGATTTATGGCGGAAGCGTGACCTCTGACCCGACGTATGGCCTGAGGTTGAGTAAATCACCTAAAAAAAAAAAAAAAAAAAAAAAAAAAAAAAATGATCCAATGAACTGTTCCTTTAAAGCTGTTATGTACAATCTTGTATCTTTGTCTTTTTGACAGATTTTCAAATACCTTTTTACTTCAAATTAAAATTTGTAATGTTGTGATTCATCTTATAGCTGGTTGGTTTGGCTCATGGCTTACAACTGTTTAACAAAGACTTTTTAAAAATCCCTATGGGAAAAAATGAATGGGAAAAATGCGCCACTGAAAAAGTGGACAGGCATAGTTGCACTTATTTATCCTCATTTTTCAACACACAAGTAAGCTATTTTCTGTGAATGTGTGAGACATGCAATTCATTAGCTGCTAATGGAACATGACAGTGCAGTAAACGCTAAAAAAATGTGCTTCAAACCAGTGTGTTTATGAATACTATAATGAATTAAAATAATATGACAACAAATACCGGTTTGCAACATCAAGCAACATAACGGGCTGTTTTTGTACATCTAAAATAACTGGAAGCCACTGACACAAGAAGGATTGTACGTTCAAGTTATCAAGTTACATATGTTAAAAATACCTAGTATATTCTGCACTTTTTTTTCCATTTCTTAGGTGACGATTTTAACTCTCATCAATAATGGATTGCATGATTTTGTGTCCTGATTCTGACACTAATGGGGGCGAGTTGTGAGCCAAAGTTTAAAAAGCCCCTAAACATGAACAATATAGTGATGCATTGAAAAATTACACAAAAACAGGAAAATTGGTCCTTACCAAGTCTGGTGATTCCTCAGAATTTGCATCCAATTGTTCATCTCCCAGGATCCATTCTATCAAGTTCACCATACCAGCAGCCACATGGTCCCACATCTGGAACAGCTGGCACAAAAGACCCACCCCCATCTCCAGGGCAACCGGAGGAGAGACGGCACCCGTGGCAACACCTAGAAATGTGGCAGAACATAAAAAGTCAAAATGAAGTCTGACAAATATTCCATGATGTAACAGGATTTAGCAAAATGAATGATTCTGGAACACACGTATGGAAAATTTAAATAGATCAATTTAATGAGCGATGTCAATCTTAGTCTGGTTTCTTTAGTCTCCAAGGCATTACTGGGTTCATGCAGTGGAGGTGGTGCCTTGCCACAATGAAATCTGCTCCCAATCTGAGATTTGCCAGAGCGTTGGATGTAAAGCAATAGCCTGAGATTGATGCCTTACTCTCTTTTTGTTCTCTAGACAGCACATTTCCATCTTCCCCTGGCATGGAACCCATTTGAGAGAAAGAAAACTATAACTCACAAGCAAAACGTGAACATTGGAAACCACAACGTGCCATATGTGCACAGGCATTCAAGGTCATTTCTGACTCAACGATCGGGAAGTTGAATCTAAGAATAGATATAGACGTAAGATAAGGGAAGTGAGAAAACAACAATACTGACGGCCATCCAGGACGGCCATCGACCTCCCTTTGGCTTTAACGACCCCAGCTGTTCATGCTTCAAAGCAGTAACGTGAGAAATCTAATGCAGAAAACTCCGGTTTCCCTCCACTACCCCCCTTCCTAACCAGAAGATGACATGCAAATTACTTAGGTGACTTCAAAAGTCACCAGGAATTGCCAGTCAAAACCAAAAGAAAGAGAGCAAAGCAACACTTAAAAGGCTGCCCACCCACCCCTCCCCCAACAGAACTATAGGAAAACAACCACTGCACAAGAATGAATGGATCGGCTTTCCAATGCAAACTTAAGTAGAGTGCCATGAGCTGACATTACTAGAACATGGAAATATGTTGATTGTGTAGACTCAGAGGATGACATGGTGCTTTCTCTAGGTGATGTGTTGGGACGCCCATCTCTTGCTTTACTGGAGTCTGATGTCAGAGGTGCTTTTCATGCATATAGGCTTTGGTGCTGGATGCCTTCCAGGGCCGGACAAATAACTGACACCCAGACATTAAGAAATAATAGGAAACTCAAGCTCTTTCCATTCCTTTTTTCTGTGGTTTAGCACTTCAAAAAAAGAAAAAAAAGAAAAAAAAAGAAAAGATTTCTCAATCTCTTCAGTGCTTACTCAACAGGATGTTCTCTTCGTATCTGCGAAAGAGTGTTGTTTTTCTTTAGGTTCTTTTAGGATTTAAGGGTACATATTACTATAAGGTACTAATATGCATCTTTTAGTGATAGATAAGGTGCAAAGCTGTCCTTTAAGGGTACTGGCTCCAGTGACAAGCTGTTGTACCTCTAATGGTAAAGTTTTATACCCTTTTTTTTCTGACAGTGTATGCAGCAAGGTTTTCTAGGCCTTGCTGCACTTAACGGTATAGTTTATCCAAAAATGAAATGTCATCATTTACTCACCCTTAATGATGTCATCATAAATGCTGTCATCATTTACTCACCCTTATGCCATTTCAAACCTTTATTTTCTGTGGACATTTGAAAGAATTTTGGTAACCAAACTGTTTTGGTGACCATTAACTTCCATTCTATGAACATACAAAGACTGATATTCTAATATCTTTATTTGTGTTCCACAGAACAATAAGTCATAAAGGTTGAAAACAACACAAGAGTGAGAAAATAACAGAATTTTAATTTCTCTGAACGATCCCTTTAAATTAACGCGAAGAATCTTCTAGACCTTGGCTGTAGATGTAACAGCAGAAATGTTCGTGAGGTGTTTTGGGGTAGTTCGCCCAGCCGGTTTGCGTCTAGGAGCACACAGTTGTGCTGGGATTCCAGAAGGAAGAGGAGGGCAGTTTCATTCCCGTAATCGATCTGTGGGAGTCGTGGAACTGGAACTAATTAAAAAACTTTCTGAATAATGAGAGCAAGAA
The DNA here is from genome assembly GCF_018812025.1 of Megalobrama amblycephala. Classification (NCBI taxonomy): domain Eukaryota; kingdom Metazoa; phylum Chordata; class Actinopteri; order Cypriniformes; family Xenocyprididae; genus Megalobrama; species Megalobrama amblycephala. The sequence goes on along the minus strand of NC_063053.1, from coordinate 27,967,662 downwards.
GAGCTTTAGTGTGTGGCAAATCTGGGATCTGAGTAAGCACAGCTGGGCTAGTGTCGGGTGTCGGGCGTGAGGGAAGGACGGGTGGTGGGCGAGCGGGAAGACGGGCTGGATGAATAAGACAAACTCCTCTGGTTCCAGCTTACCCATGATGCACCTGGGGTCTTGGTGCGCTTTCTCCCACTCTCCTAATAAATGCTTTTCAAAACCAAATTACTAAACTGAGACCCCAAAATAAAAATGGTGTCATAATTTACTCACCCTGTTGTTTATCCAAACCTACATGACTTTCTTTTTTCAGTGGAACACAAAATTTTACTTTCTGAACAATATTTTGGCTGGTCTTTTCAATATAATGAAAGTGAATCAAGATGGGTGCTGTCAACCATAAAAATATACATGTGACAAAAAGTCCTCAGAAGCCATATGCTAGGCTTTTCTGTTTCACAGAATCAAGTCATACAGGTTTGGAAAGACATGAAGATGAGTAAATGAATACAGAATTTAATTTCTAGGTGAACTATTTCCTTTAATTTAGACTCTATATACACATCACTTATCAATGTAAATCAGATGTTACATTGATGAAAAAAAGCTTGTAAGTAGGTAGAGATTTCAGTGCATGTGGGAATGACCACATGTGCATCCGTGCATTCTCTCTCACACATGTATGTACATATTTGGACACATACCCAGAACAAGGTGCAAGAAGTCTGTGGGCAGGAAGCATTAGTGTGGGCGAGAGTGGTGTCAAGGTGCGAGAAAACACACGTGTTTACAGCTCTAACTTCCTTCAGAGATCTATGAGAACCAACGAATTAGAGGAGGCTCTTACCCAAACAAACACAGGCAAGAAATCTCAAACGTACAAACTACAGACAGACTGATAATCAGCTTGACCATTAATATTCGAAACATACTGGTTTTTCAATAATTTAAATCCTGAAAAACCGCACGTCTTAATAATAATAATAATAATAATAATAATAATAATAATAATAATAATAATAATAATAATGAGAATAGTGCAGTGCAGCTTACTTTTGAGATTACGGCTCTGGGTATTTAGCAATATCAGGTGTAGCTCTGGAGACAGATATCATCTGACACATTTATGCCAAAATTGAGAAGTCTGCTATAGCTCTTTAGTGTCCTTTACATCAGCCTAACCTGTCTAACAGGAGTGTTACAGTATCACCCAGGTGTCTGCTGGTTAAAAGGCCAGGCACATGGTCACATGACCCTAAGACTGACAGGAAAAAGACTGCAGCATATGTGGTACCTCACAATGCTTAGAATTCTTCCTGTGTCAATAGACTGTAAATGCCCCATCCATCCATCCATCCATCCATCCAGAGCAAATGTAGGCAAATGCTTAAGAGCACTGGATGGAGAGCACTGGATGGATTTGGTTCATTATTGCAGTGATTATGTTTCTAGCATGTTATATGTTTGGAAACAGTTCTTTTAACTCTAATACATGGAGTGTGTAGCTTTTAATTTCTTAAACAACCATGTAGGAAGACACATCATGGCCATATTCCAGGATGACAATGTCAAGATTAATCAGGCTCAAATTGTGAAGGAATGGTTGGGAGGGGAGCATGAAGAATCATTCTCACATGAATTGGCACCTCTGAGTCCAGACCTTAAATTAATTGAAAGTTTTTGGGATGTTATGGAGTAGACTTTACAGAGTGCTTGACTCTTGCATTGTTAATACAAGATCTTGACCAAAAATTGATGGAAATAACATCACATTAATTTATTGGCTTTGTCATCCTGGAATATGGGCATGATACGTCTTCCTACATGGTTGTTAAAGAAATGAAAAACTACACACTCCATCAATTAGGGTTAAAAGAACTGTTGCCAAACATATACATTTTACTTCCAGAATGTATTGGTTGAGTTCTACCTACAAGCTAAAATGAGTGTTAGGGCCAATATGCCTAAACTATTACTGCCAAAGACCTCTGCTTTAATGATTGAGCACTCTTGAGCTACATTTGGACACTACATGTTTAATGGATGAATGATCCACGGATCAGTTCAGCCCTCTACTTGTAATCCATTACATGAATGACTACGAGGCATCAACTGCTAAAGACATTACATGCACAACACTGGAGTTAGACATGAGCTGAGGTAAGAACATCCTCAAAATGAAACCAGATGGCCAAGAACAATACCAACAGCAATAATGCGAGAAACAAATGTTTAAAGCTTTTCAAATGGGTAGAGCTGATGCTGTACTTGGATTTCTGGTATAGGGATTCAAACAAACCCTTAATGATAAGCTGAGCTATGCTGCAGAGTTTGAACTCAAATCCAGGGGCTAGTTGAGTAAGTATGTGTATTATTTCCAAGTGATTGGAATGTGATTTTTGCCTGGAAGATGAAAAAAAAAAAAAAAAACCAGTTAAAAAGTACCCTACTTGCACTGTAGACTTACAGTGCTCTGCGTAAATGAGTACACCCCCCTTTGAAAAGTAACATTTTAAACAATATCTCAATGAACACAAAAAACAATTTCCAAAATTTTGACAAGACTAAGTTTAATATAACATCTGTTTAACTTATAACATGAAAGTATGGTTAATAATATTACTTGGATTACACATTTTTCAGTTTTACTCAAATTAGGGTGATGCAAAAATGAGTACACCCCACTAAGTCTCTGGAGCAAAGCTAAATTTTAGACTACAAATGTCTAATTTAACAAGAATTCAACCACAGGTGAGTCTAATTATTCATTACACAGGTGTCCAGCAGACAGTTGAGTATAAAAGGGTGTTAAAACCCCTTCCCATTTCATGCTGTCAGCAATGGCACCACATGGAAGAGAAATGTCACAAGACCTGAGAAAGAAAATAATTTCTTTACACCAGAAAGTTGAAGGCTACAAGAATATCAGCCAAGCTTTACTTATCAGTCAGAATACTGTAGCAAAAGGGGTACAAAAATGTAAAAAATATGGAACTGCAACCATCTCACAGAGACATCCAGGTTGTATAACACCTCGACAGGAGCGTCTTCTGATGAGAAGGGTTGAAGAAAATTGGCATGCAAGTTCACTGCAGTTATATAAAGAAGTAGAAAGCCAGACTGGGGTGACTATTGTCTGTGACACAATATGGCGTACACTGCAGAGGAATGGCATGAATGGATGCCATCCACGAAAGAAGCCTCTCCTAAAGCCCAGGCACAAAAAAAGCCTGCCTAGAGTTTGCCAGGGCCCATGCTGACAAAGATGAAGACTACTGGGACTCTATACTCTGGAGTGATGAGACCAAGATAAATGTTTTTGGAACTGATGCCTTCAAAACTGTATGGTGTCGCAGAGGTGAGGAATACAAAGAAAAATGCATGGTGCCTACAGTGAAACATGGTGGTGGCAGTGTCCTTATGTGGGGCTGCATGAGTGCTGCTGGTGTCGGGGAGCTGCATTTCATTGATGGCATCATGAATTCACAGATGTACTGCTCTATACTGAAAGAGAAGATGCTACCATCACTCCATGCCCTTGGTCGTCATGCACTTTTCCAACATGACAATGATCCTAAACACAAATCTAAGGCCACTGTTGGATTTCTGAAGAAGAACAGGGTGAAAGTGATTCAGTGGCTCCTGATTTGAACCCAATCGAACACCTATGGGGAATTCTGAAGAGACAAGTTGATCATTGCTCTCCATCCAGCATCCAGTCTCTAAAAGAGGTCATTCTTGAAGAATGGAAAAAGATGTTGCAAAATGCCACTAACTTGTTCATTCCATGCCTAGAAGGCTTGGTGATGTCATTAAAAATCATGGAGCCCATACAAAGTACTAGATGTAGTAGTTTTTGTTGTGGGGTGTACTAATTTTTTCATCACCCTAATTTGAGTAAAACTGAAAAATGTGTAATATAAGTTATATTATTACAGGGGTGGTTCATTGCGATTTCACTTTTTTAACTTTAGTTAGTGTGTAATGTTGCTGCTTGAGCATAAACAGTATCTGCAAAGTTACAGCACTTAAAGTTCACTGCAAACTGAGATATTGTCTTTTAAAGTTATGGCAGTTTAATGCCTACAAAAACGACTGGTTTGGACAACAACGAGTTTCTTCCCGGGTTGGTGACATCAGCAACCCTGCCCCTGGGAACATGCAACAAAGTGGGTAAGGCCATGTTGCGCGGCATATGGAAACGGAAGAGTTGACTAGACGCAAGCGGTGCAATGCGACACATCTAAAGATAACAGAACCCATTATAATAATCAGTGATATTGTCAATACCATAGACTGTAAAAAAAAAAAACACTGTCTACACTGGATGCGATGCTGAAGACAGCTTCCAGAATCTACACAAGTTCAATGGTGGATTTGCACCAAGGCTATTAAGATGCAGTTCTCACTTTAAAATCAGAAACTGCTGTTTATGGGCCCTTAACTGTAAGTACGTTTTATTGTTTGTATATTTTTTTTAAATGTATAGTTCTCTTGCTATTTTTTGGTTGCATCAGGGACGTAAACAAAGACCAACACGTTTTTGCTTCGCTAGCCAGTTAGTTAAATTATATTACATACTTCTCCAACAAACTTCTATGTTCATAGACAAATGGGTGTTCATGCTATAAATTAAATGCTACTTTTAAAAAAAATGCTACTACTCAGTCATGCATTCAGCTACAGTAAAGCTTTAATTAGGATAAAACTGTATATTAAAAGCTAACAAACAGCAGTAACATTTAAAACTGACAGCATATCTAAACACTTTGACACAAATACAAACTGAAATAAACTGTGCTTGCAAAGGTTCTGCTTGACCCTTTTCATCATTACTGCTATCTGGGTCTGATTCGGGCTCAATTTGATAATATGGACGGCATTATTTACATTTCCACTGAAGCACATGTGACAACTAATGGTAAGGGGCGTGGCGTTTCTGGACGCTTCAGCGAATCACAATACACTGGGCCAGCTAACCAATCTGAGCCCATTGAGTATTTCGGAGGGAGTGGTATAGAAGCAGGAAGTCAATCTGGCTGTTCAAATGACAATGGAAACAGCAGTGTAAAATAAAGGTAAAATATATGAAAAATACAGCGTTTTACCCCTTTAACCTTACTTTCATGTTATAAGTTAAAAAGATGTTATATTAAACTTAGTCTTGTCAACATTTTGGAAATTGATTTTGTGTTCATTGAGATATTGTTTAAAATGTTACTTTTCAAAGGGGGTGTACTCATTTATGCTGAGCACTGTACATATTATAGAGCTTTTTTGACAGTAGGCCACACCATAACAACCACCCAGTCACCCTAGAAACTGCATATCAACACGATGGCAACCAAACACAACACCCTAGCACCTTTATTCTGTAAATGTAAAAATATTTACACTTGTTCAAGGTTATATCTCTGTAACTGAGGCAAAAGCAAACGGATCCCTAAAAAAAGCTGGCAAACAAGAAAGAAAAGCGCTGAGCATTTCGGGCACAGTAATTACATTTGAAATGCTCGAACACTCCCGAGTTCCTCCCCGTGAGAATATGGTCCTATTCCCTCTTAATGCTGTTATCAGATGTACCTCTCACCCTCCTAAAAGCCTTGTCAAGTGATGCCAGGGGTTCTGCTTTCCAACCTAATTTGTATTGAGATAGCGGAGGAATAAAAGTGTTTTAATTGAATTTGGTTGCGTGTACTGCACAAAGACTTCACTGTGACGGCGAGAAGAAAAAGGGTCAAGTACAAAGCCAGCAATGTGATTACAGTGAGAGATCATGTTAGAGTTACTTCATATATATCTGAACTGCTTCATTTTTCTCAGCCAAGTTTGTTTCTAATACTAGAAATGCGCTGAAAAATAACATACCAATGATTTTTTTTTCCCCACTTTCATCAAGATTCAGAAGACTGAAGTAATGGCTGAAACTGAAGATGGTTTGAAAGATGAAATATGGAGATTTGGTGCATTTCTGGTGCTTGCTGAAAACAGTTTTAATATGATTAATATTTTTTTAGGATTCTTTGATGAATAGAAAGTTCAAAAGAACAGGATTCACTAGACAATAGAAATATTTTGTAACATTATAAATGTCTTTCCTGTCACTGTTAATCAATTTAATGTGTAAAATTTTACTAAAAAAAAAAAAAAAGAAATTAAATTTTTTTTTTACCCCAAACTTTTCATCGGTGGTGTATAAGAGAACGTTCAGTATATATTTTATGTATATGTTTTAGATATAAAGTAACAATATAATATTTACAGTATATGTAATAAGTATATATTTTTACACCATTTTTTAAAATCACATTTTGCAGTCCACTTGTTTTTGTGAATATGTCAGGGATAATGTACAGTCTAACAGTCATTAAAAGCAAAATTAACTCCAATATTTTGTTATAACGACTGGCTGACTACCGTTCAGATGATCATTACAACGTAACTTAAGTATACAGTTTAAAAGTCCTTACATAAAAACATTTTCAGAGTTCAGAGATCGACCAATAAGAATCAAGCGTTCCAGAGAGCCGTGTAATATGGGGTCATAAAAACTGAATGCATAACAATTTTAGATCTTATTTAGACCAATTGCAGCAGCTGTCATGGTTTGAAAGTTCATGTCAACTACCCAAAATGAGTAACATATTGTGGGCTGGAAACAAGAGAAGACACAAAGGATTGTTGGAAAAGGCTTTCTCAGACTCTTCCCCCAACATGCTCGTTTTTCTTACCCATGTGAAGCAGGATATCAGTGCGTCAGGGAATGTGGTAATGATCTGGTTTTGAGGTGACTGATTTATGAGATGGAGGTGCTGCTCCTCTCTGCGTCGCTGACCCACACACCTCTATTTCAAAGGCGCAAGGCTGCCGTTCACTGCCTCTCCTCCACACCTCTCCTCTGTCGCTCAGTCAGGCGAGGTTGTAAACAACACTGACCTGACCTCCCCCCATCCCTCCAAAACACTCTTTAAAATACCTCCCCTTCCAGCAATCTTCATTTGATCTCCTTGAGTGAGTGTTGTTGTATTTATCCTATGTAGGCCATGTCTCCCATTGATTTAAGGCAATGGTCTGGGTTCAATACAAGTTAAGCACAGAATTTACAGTCTTATTTTAAAAAATCTTAAGAACAGTAATGTACTTACAATGGTCTAAATCATTCTTTAAATAATGAAACTACTTTGAGGCACCTCTGGCTATGTGTTAAAGACGTGAATCCTGTAAACGAGCGAGTTTGCCTTATGTAAACAGTCCCTTTCTAATATTTGTGCATGTGAAAGATCATAGGTTTAATAGTTTTAGATGGCCATAACCCTGAAATATTGAACATTACATTACACAGACAGATTAGCAAGATATTTTTTTCAAACTAGTTTATTGCTAACACATATGTTTAAGTCTTGTGGATAAACTTATGAAAAATGATGCATTTTAATGTTTATGGCCTATTTTGGTGGACTTCTATTGTAAGGGAGTTACTGTAAACCATATATTTTTTAAAGATTGTCTGTAGCAGAATTTTCCAAACTGGGGTTCATGAGTTCATGAAAAACTAATAATGAACAGCTAATAATTATTTAAATCCTAAAAATGTAAAATTGAAATTACTAAATAGTTACACTTTATTTTATGCTGTCCTTGTTACAGTGTAACTATACTTTAAGAACTAAGTAATTATAAATTAACATGCACTTACTATATAGTTAGAGTTAGGGTTTAGTTTAGGGTTAGTTGCATGTAATTACGCATAATATAATGTTATTACTACTATGTAACATGTAACAAGGACACCGCAAAATAAAGTGTTAAATAAATCAACAAACACAGTCAAAATAAAATGCTTATTAAAAATGAAATATTTTATTTGTTTACCTGCATGTCATATGACCATTAACCAACACCAGGGAACATGTGAATGTTTTGTTACATTATTGATATATTAAAGGGTTCCTATTATGGTTTTTTTAATTTTAAGAGACATGAGCTAAAATGGAGCATTTCAGTCAGAGAAAAGAGGTGAAAAGTGTATGTACAGTATGAGAAAAATGTTTTTTGAACTTTAAATCATGTAAATGTATTCGAGTGGACCCCAAAATAAAATTAGGAACTTGTAAAATGGCATAATATGGGCACTTTTCCTTAAAAACCTAGGGAGGTACTACAGAAGTAAATATTTTAAATCAAAGGGGTTTGGCTGACAAAACAGTTAGGAAACTGTGCTACTGATAGAGCTTAACTTGCATTGAACCCAGAACATCTCTTAAATATGAGTGTATGCATGCGTGTACCTGTGTTCTGCAAATGGGCTGGTATGTAGCAGGTGAAGTCAGCCGCCCCATCCCTGACGTCCTGATCTTCGTCCTGTAATAATGTAAACAGACACTTCCATAGAGCCACAGTGTGTGCGATACCTAGACACAAACAAACAAATACACACAGACAGACACACACACACACACACACACACACACACACACACACACACACACACACACACACACACACACACACACACACACACACACACACACACACACAGAAACACATGGTGTAAGCTTTAGTTTAGATTCCTGCATACTTGTTCTTGTCCATACTGTATGTGAACACTCACCCAGAGGCAAAGCTGGCGCCGTCAGTAAGGTGGGGACGGCATTCATCAGCACCTCTGCTGACATGAGTTTGACTTCTCCAGGTTGCTCATCACCGCAGCTCTGCATGACCAGCGCCCCCCATCTGCTCAGACTCAGCACTGCAGCCTCACTGAGCTCCTGCTTTATAAAACAACAACATTACTGAAGTAAGATCAGACATAAAGCCCAACTAACTTGCTACTGTACTGTGGTGATACCACAGTTCAGTGGTAATGCCTTGGTACTTTGATGTATATCATAGGACTGCACTGACATAGATACACATGATACTTCAAGGTGTTAAATATCAGTAACTGTACAACGGTATCGAAAGTGATTCATCTATCAATCAAAATCGGCACAATCTATTTTTTTAAATGAGTTTTACTGTTTGAGTTTTTACTGTTTTTTTGCACTGATGCCAAACGTATCATTCATTTGTTTATGACTCCATTTATTTGTTGTTTATATGATGCAAATTATAATACCACATTTGTTTAATATGTAAAAAAATTCAATTAAATTGAATTTCCAGCAAAATAACTTTATCATGATATGTAGTGTTACCGTGATGTAAGATTATACTATACAAAAGTTTGGGATCATTAAGATGTTTTTAATGTTTTTGAAAGAAGTCTCTTATGCTCACAGTACATATAGTAATATTGTAAAATATATTACAATGAAAATAACTGTTTTCTATGTTAATAGATTTTAAAATGTAATTTATTCATCTGATGGAAAGCAAAATTTTCAGCAGCCATTACTCCAGTTTTCAATGTCACATGATCCTTCGGAAATAATTCTAATATGCCCATTTGGTGCTTAAGAAACATTTCTTATTATCAATGTTATAAATAGTTGTGCTGCTTTTTTTGTGAAAAACATCCTTGCATACATCCTTGCCAAATAAAAGTATACATTTTTTCAAAAAAAAACAAAAAACAAAAAAAACACCAGCTTAACTGCTTTTAAATGTTTTATGCAACTGAAATTATACTGTCAACATAAATCTCAGTCGCCTTCTCCCCCTCATCACACTTAGCAGCTAATCGCCCAACGGCCATTCACAAACTTTTCAGTGACCTACAAACAACGTTAACAGCTCTTAAAAACTTGCGTGAAATCAAACAGGCTAATCTTTCCGGAGCCTGTGGTAAAGCTAAAGAACCTATGCTCTCTTTTTCCCAGGGATTGCCTTATTTGTAGTGAGATGTGACGGAATGTTAAGCTGCTATAAGGTTAAGTATCTGTAATCTGCTTCAGTCTAGATAGAGTGTCCAGTTTAACATGCTTGAGGTCTGTCTGGAAACTTCTCACACAATGCTTCTCTCTTTACTTTCCTCACTCTAATTTCTTTTCTTCTTCCTTACCTGCGGCGTTGATTCAGCCAGGTGCACCACCAATCGAGACGTCAGGGAGAGAGTGGCACAGTAGAGCTCCACACTGAAACACGAAGAAGAACATGTGCATACTAAAAGTGCTGGGTGATGCAACTAAAAATGCACATTGATCATTAGAATCCATCCATCCATCCATCCATCCATCCATCCATCCATCCATCCATCCATCCATCCATCCATCCATCTTCTCGACACAAGAACTCAAAAATCAAAATGTAGCCAACTATGTTAAAGCAAAGCAAAACATTTTATATTTACTATAGTAATTTCCAGGATTTATTATTATTATTTAAAACTATACAGGCATGTTCTAATTTTTATAAACTTTCCAGGCCTAGAAAAAAAAAACATTTTATAATATCCTGATTTTCTCATGACCATCTGGACCCTGATCATAAATGCTGTGTGATCATGGACTGACAACATACACTTGAAATCGACCATCTAGAGGGGCTGCTTTTCTAACTTGATCTCAGAACAGGTGTAATCCAGCATGTGTTGTCCAACAGAACACGGCTACCAAAATACACTGAGCAAATGTGCCATTACACAACACTGTAAGTGTCCCCCTGCATTACACAATTGCAAAGACACACAGAAAGTATTATGGTGTTGCTTAAATCACAGGACGACTGTTACAAAAGACACATATCAAGTCACACTGTACAAATAACAATACGCCGTGAAGCATTTCACAACACAGAACTTAAGGGGAGAGATTGAAAGTGTATGAACGTTGCAGGGAGCGGGAGCCTTTGTAATGTAATACCGACGACCAGTGCTCACTGCGCACTGGGATGTGAAGGTGTCTGTTATTCAGAGGCCCCTACAGGAACCTAGGAGCCAAAAACAACAGACCAACTGCACCTGCTGCCACATAAACGCATATTAAGACATGCACACAACCTCCAAGCATGTACATACCCACAAATTATAGGGAATAACCCTATGTAAAGGTATACAAACAATTGAAAGCACGGGTAGCTGTGACCCTTTAATGTGTAAATCAATCTCCCTCCCGCTCTGCCGTAGGTATGAAAGGGTGATTGATGTACACGGGGCGGCTGGCAACCACAGGTATGTGTGGTTTCTTTTGTAGTCAGAGCCCACATCTAAAGCCATTACGCTCCCCGCTAACAGCGCTAGCCACTCAACAGAGTACCTCTCCTCTCTCTAGAGGGATATACACCACCCCAAACCGCTACTTCAACAATGAGGAGGTTTGTTGGAGTCCACAGCTGCTGAGAACATGCTGTGTGTTTTCAGGGTGTCAGTGCAATGTTTTATACAATATTAATAGTTTAAATCTAGTGTGGACTTTCTGCACAACTGGATGTAAATGAAAAAAAATAACATTCATGCCTAAATCCCTAAAGGTGTGGTCCCATTTACCATTGTTTGGCAAATTTTTGTAGATGAAAACCAACGATTTCAATCGCGATCAGGAATTTCGCCTCCGTTACAGATTTCGCCACGCAGATTTCACTTGTGTCAAGACGGCCACACGAATTTGCCATTTTGACCAACAGAAAGCTGCTCGTTTTGTGAAAGTGACAAAAAGACAATAGACATTGGATCTTTTTTGCATGTGAAGTTTTGCTAATTAGAAGAGGACCTAACATAAATTATAATGGTTTCAATGTCTCGAAGTCAATGGGTTTTTTTAAAGAGTGTTTGGCTAAATGCCTTAAATAAGGTCTATGGTTAACACAAGCTCAAGATATTTTCACATTTTATTCTATTACATAAAATACATCAGTAACCACACCTCACTGCCCTTTTAAGTTTTTACCTGTCACTTGTAGCCTAAGCTTTTTTTTTTTTTTTTTTTTACTTCTGCCGGCTTCAAAATTAATAAAAGTTGTATTTATTTACGAAGACTATAATGCTGAACAAAACGTTTAAGAATAATAACCTTTTGTTGGTCACAGAACTTCTTTTCTGCAACAATTCAAAAATCAAATGGAAAAAAAAATATATAGATAATATAGTTTGATCTATATGGTTCACCTGTGTGAAGAGGTCTCCAGTAGTTTGAGGAGATGCTCTAGAACCTCCTGACAGCTCAAAGACATCATCCCATCTTTCCAGGGCAGCAGGGAAGAAAGTGGGAGGACAGCAAGAACTTGCAAAACCTGTGAAACCCCAAGAGAAATGGAGACTTTAGTCAGTTTAGATGCACTGAAAAAATATTTGCTGCTTGTTCAAATTATTTAATTAAATTAAGCTAAAGCAACAATTGCTATTCCTAACACAATTTCATTGCGTTTAATGCACTTAAATCTAAAACTGAAGGTTACTTAAACCTTTTGTGTTAGGATTACATGAATGATTTTCGTTGCATTAACTGAAACTGATCGTTGGATTGTTAGTTCACAGCATGCTTTGCAAATATTGAAATTAAGTGTTATTTTGTGTTTTTGAGTGAAGGGAAACATCTGTTTATGTTTAATGTTCAGTTATGTTTGACATTTGACAGAGATTCTGTTATGTTTAAGTTTTTATGGTTACCATTATGCTGAAGATTAGAGTTTATGGTTAGGTTGTGGATAACTGCATGTACTAATATTATAATGCTTTGTTCAATGAGCAGTAGCTTTGCTAATGCCAGTGCACTAACAAGTTTCTTCCTTCTTTTGCTGTGCAACACTATAATTTGTACAACATACTGAAAGTCAAATACAAACAGGTATTTTCTGTTTACTCAAAATCACACTCTATCACACTCTATCACACTGAATCTACTCAATATACTTGAACTGATATAACTAAAAAACATTGACTAAATTCAACTAAAAATATGTTTAAAATGAAGATAAATGAATATTGCGTAACCACCTTAAAAAATGTAGTAAAATCAAAAAGCCATTTTTTTTTCAATGTGCCCTATTAAACTAATTTTCACAAAACACAACGTATTTTCAAAGTTGTCTTTGTTGTCGTTGTCTGAACGATAAAAGGGTTTCCAACAGTACAGACTGAATATCTGTCATGCACAGCCTCATTTTCTTTAATTTCAAAATAAATTTGGCATCTAACCTGACTAATATACAAAGAGCCAGAGACGTAAAATGTGCTGAAGTCTGTCTAGGATGTTCAGTGAATATTTTCATTTGCCAACCACACTTCTCAACCTATATTCCTTTCATCCATATGAACATTCCCTTATTCCACCCTCCCGTCTGTCAGTAACATTCCTCCCTCTCCATCCATCCTTCCATCCCCCTGCACATAAAACACATCTGGTTCGGCTCTGGCCTTCGGGTCCCCCCCCCCCAAACACTCGCCTCAGAAGAGCAAGGGAGTTAACGGAAGACTTTTTCTTCTCCTCAGACCCCCACCGTCTTTCCTTTCCTTTAACGTGACAGGCCTGGTAGCTCATAGGGGTTTGTTGATATTGTTTAGCCTGGTAGCTCATAGGGGTTTGTTGATATTGTTTAGCCTGGTAGCTCATAGGGGTTTGTTGATATTGTTTAGCCTTATTTGGTTGATTATTATTTCTTGGAGTGCACAAGAGCCTTAGAAAACCATTAGAAATATCCGTATTTATGTCCTCTGTACTTGATTATATTTCAGTCCTTTATATTATAGTACATTACATCAGAGGTTCCCAACCCTGGTCCTGGAATACCCCCAGCACTGCACAGTTTAGACATCTCCCTAATCAAACACAGCTGATTTAACTCATCAGCTTGTTAGTAAAGACTCCAAGATCTCAGATGGGTGTGTCAGATAGCAGAAGCATCCAAAATGTGCAGTATTAGTAACCACTGCATTATATTATATTAAAGTACACGATGAAACCAGTGTGGATTTAGTCCTAAGACTAAAATGAATATTTTCAGAACAGATTTAAGCACTAGGCTTTAGTTCAGAGTTGCACTTCAATGCGCGTCTTCTTATTAGTATAGCCATTTGAGCCCACAGAGGAAATTGGCCTAACTTTCCTAGTCACTTCCCAGAATGCTTTGGTGGAACAGTAGACTTACCATAGAAACTAGGCCATATCGAAAGTCTAGAGCCTAACAGCAGGACTTTAAACATTAACAGTTGGCCAATAAAACAGCTTTTAAGAACACACACACAAAATCACTGCAACAGGCACACAGAAAAACATGCATCCCCAGACACAAACACACAAGCCATTCCCGAAAAGCCAATTCCCGTCAGTTTGAACGTTGCTTAATGATAGAAACGGCAAAACAGGAGGGTAATTGATGGTTGGTTGAGCGTTTATGAGGAATTGAAACATGACCCTTTTTTCTAAACAGGAAATCGCCTGCCATTTCACTTTGCAGGGCCAAAGCTCTGAGTTGAAATTACATTTGTGTATATTGAGTCTGTGAATGGAAATTAAATGACATTCAGCCGGTTTCATTCAGATACTGCTGTTAGTAGCTCTTGTCCAGCAGGCTTTTTACAGTGTAGATGTTTATTCGGCTAATCAGGGAATCCCTGTATGAGGGTATATCATTTCCACAGCTGAATTCACTAATCTCAGGGCCACAGAGTTCTGTGTTCTCTGTTTTTTTCAGAATTTCAACATGGTGGGGAAAAAAAAAAAAAAAAAAAAAAAAAGTGCAACGGTTTCGGCTGCTAACCTGTATCAAGTTTGATTTACAAAAATTGTTATGTCTGCAAATCAAATTTACTGATTATTCTAGTAGTTTCCTAGTAATCTTACAGTTTATATTTTTGTTTTTGTAAAGTTGTTTTTTCCTATTGTTTATAAGTTTTCCTATTATATATTGTATAATAGGAAGTGTTTTATCGTGTCTGTTGTAAGGTTTTGGGGAGTATGTAGAATGTTTTAGGTTTTCAGAGTGATTTGTAAAGTTTCTGTGTTGTAAATATTTGTAATATCAAATTGAAAGTTATAAGAGTACATTTTTATGTTGTAATCTTTTGTTGTGTAAGAAATACACTTATTTTGATGTGTTGAGTAACATACTAGCTAACTGTAGTAGTGTGTAATTTGATTACATATAAAGTTAAAATATTTTTAATTGTACTAAATTGCAATTTCATCGGTAGCACTTTACAATAAGGCTTCATTAGTTAACTACTTTAGTAAACTTGAATTAAGAATGAACAATACTTCTACAACATTTATTAATTTTAGTTAATGTTAATTTCAACATTTATTCATGTATTATTAAAATCAAAAAATGTATTTAATGCACTGAGAAATAACATGAACAAAAACTACTGTACAATGAACTACTATTTTTATAAACTAACATTAACAAAGATTAATAAATAATGTAACAAATGGATCGCTCATTGTTACTACATTAACTAATGTTAACGAATGAGACTTTATTGTAAAATGTTACCATTTCATCAATATAGATGCAAAAATACTAATGGATTTAACTATACATGCTTGTCAGTACATTCAACAGTACACTTTAATCTTATTATAGAGAAGTATACAGTATAGATATTCAGCTAACTGAATTTATTATAATTTAAAAGGAATACATTTTCATTTAATTGCAGTTAACATGCAATTAAAGGTGCAATAGGCAATTCTCTACAGAAACATTTTTGTTATACTGGTTGAAAGTCTCCTCATATCCTGATAGCAATCACTAAGTTAAATGGTCTAAATGTATTTTTATAAATATATATCATCTATGGAAGGCGCAAGACCATAAAATGTTCATCCAATATTTACTTTCGATCCGAATGAAATAATACGATATCCTAACTGCCTATCAACATATGTTTTTGCATACCCTCGTGCCCTGTTCGCACAGACATCAGCATGTTTCACCACAAACAAACAGTAGCCACCTTTTACAGTTCCTCCAAAAACAATGAGCTTAAGCTACGTTCACACCATAACTACCGTAATTAAGAGATGGCAACCCATGACGTTCTAACCGTAGCTGTTCACGTCCTCAGAATTATGCGTTTCCATGTCAACAGTATCAACACCGAAATAAATCTGCAGCAGTCAGGAACAAGCTCTCTAAGTTGTTTATGTTCAATATTATTGTAATGTTATGTGCTTTGAGGCATGAGGTAGTTTAAAGTCATCTCTTGTGACGCTTTGCTGAGAGCAGCTGTGTGTGTGTGCCTTCATGTGTTTTGGAGGAGGCGTGGCTTTGGATGGTGATTTGCAGGGAGGGTGGAATTATATGCTTTCAATGCTAGCAGGCTAATGTTAGCATTTCCCAGATCACCTACTGCACCTTTAAGTGTCCAAACGCATTTCATTCAGTTCACACTTAACTATTTTTTTAAAGTATATTATTTCTGTACACTGAAAAAAAAAAATGGTGTAGAAACAATTTCCACTCAGAAATTGCAAAACAACTATTACAATATAAAGCAAGATTGTTTGAAGTTGTAACACAAATTTTGTGTAGATTTTGTTAAAGTTCTTTTAGTGTCCTTTTGCTTTTGTAGAGGGTTTAAAAAATCGTTTTGTAAAGTTGCAGTTTTTTTGTGTTTGTGTTGTATTTTCTTTATGTAAATTTTTGCAGTGTGTTTTATGAATTGTGTGGAGTATGACAACGCAAAAGTGTAGTTTCCTCACCTTGGCTTGACACCCTGGGTATGTCTCATGAAGGGCCAAAGAGGTTAGGCTGGACACACTGAAGTCAAAGGGCAAAGGTCCCTGACCACAATCCTGAGACTTTTCTTCTGTCTTCTGAAGTCTCCTGAGAAGCTGTTCCAGGGCAAACAGCCGAACCTCATACTGTGGGCACTGCAGCAGTCGTTCCAGGAGGTCTCTCTGAAACCCCTCAGACTCTGGAAATTCCCAGAGGTGAGGTGATTCCACACAGATGCTGATGGCTATGTGAGCCAGACTCTGCAGGTACTGTGTAGCTCCAGGGACTGAGAAGTTTATGTCGTCTGGTCCCCGAGGGGCCACAAGTTCTGAGGCCATAAGAATGTGCAGTGTTTCCTCACGTAATTTCTTCAGCGGAAACTCTATGAATATAGACAATAAATGTACTCCATTACATGTGAAAGAAGTGAGATATATTCTAAAATTAAAGCATAATTGATCTTAGGTGACATATCAAAGTATACAATGCAATGAGAGAACTACTTTGACAGGTGTATAATAGTGAACTTTCACTACTAAATATTGGTTCAGCTAAACTATGACATCACTATATGCTCAGCTGAAAAGCATCCTGGGAAATACAAGTGCTTCAGAGACTCAAACACAATTTCTTCCTTATTGAATTATTATGAACACAATATTTTTCTGAAAGCTAAATAAAGCCCACTTCTCCATCCAAGAAGTTCCAATGACCCATTCCAACTCCCACAATGCAACCCAATCCGGCTCTGCACATGATTCAACAAGGAGTGTACAAGAGGGCGGGGCCATACTGCATTCCCCAGGAGACGGGCCCGGTTACCGAGACACCAGAGTATCAAAAGAGCCCTCGTACGCTTCTTGTAGCAAGCTCAGATTGACCTGAAGCATCTAGTGTGTGGTGCACTCTAATTTAGCCAAGTGTGTATGTGTGTATACTTGCCTGTCTCTTTAGGGCATGGACATTGCTCAACACCTGTTTCAATGATGTTAATTGTTGACATGTTCACACAGACCCAGACTGTTACTATGAGAAGAGGGTGATGGGAAGGCATGTTTAAAATCAGGGTGGAGATGTTGACAAACATTTGTAGTGATGAGAAGAGGAATATCTAATCTAATGTGGAAAATACCTCATCACCAGAACCCTGACACAGACATTGGCAACGTAACGTCAAGCCGAGAAACAGAGTCATTTATCATATATACATTTCCACATGCTTTTGCTCGTTTTCTTGCTTCACTCAGTCACAGGCACAAACAACTGTAGACTTAAACGTTCCTTGAAAATCTTCTCAAGTCAGTCCATCAAAAGTGCACCATGTACACATTTGTACACTATTACTATTACAATTTGTGTCTAATGCTCACCAAGGCTGTATTTATTTGATCAACATTTCAGTAAAAATACCTTCTTTGTCTTATAGAGGTTTAAAACAATACAGAAAATGTTCGTTAACCAACACTTTTCCACAATGTAAAAGGCACTAGTTTCATATAACAACTCTCCTACACGTTCCAATAAATAAACCAAGAATGCCACAGTTATTCAGAGTGAGAAAAAAGTGAAATGAAGTAAAAACAAAACTGCAGTGGGTCATAAGAGGAGTGATGGTAACAATTCTCAAGCCTTTAAACTCAGGCCAAGTACTCATTATCACAAAACAACCCACTAGGAGAAAAACATCATTAACAGAGGGAGGGAGACGAGAACTAGTCAGTCATGAGACCGACTTCGGTTAACAATACTGATTTTTTTCTCTTTTACACTATGTTTTCCTCCAACACACAGAGGCAGATACATAGAACAGGGGGAAAAAAAGAGAAAATAAGAGTGAAGAGGGTGTGTGGTGGAAAGAAAGGACGCTTCGCTATGGCGTTTATTAATATTGTTGGCCCTCTGGAGAGATGGAGGACCACGGTAATGATTACCCTCGGAAATGAAACGCATTTCTCAGCAGGACAGACTGTGGCAGACAAAATGTGTATGAATTTGGAGACAGTAGTTCTGGGGATGTGCTGGAATCTTTATGAAAACCTAAACAGCCCAGTGAGACATCCAAGGCGTTACATACAAACACACCCGCCACCCCAGCATGACTCAGAGAAAGCTGTGGTTTCATCAATGCCACGACCACCAAGTCTCAATGACCAAATTTTGCTCTCTCATAAAAATAGCAATATTACAGTCACTGGCAATAGAAAATAAATCCTATTGCAGTGAAATCAAACACTGGCAAAACACTCACACAACCTGGAGAGGCCATTCACTTTTGAACCTCTCAGCTTAAAAAAAAAAAAAAAGGGAGGGAGGGAAAAAAAAAAAATGGAAAAGAGACAGTTAAAGGGATATTTCATCTAGAAATGAAAACTGTCATCATTTAATCACCCTTATGTTGTTCTGAACCCATATAACATCTTCACTTTAGCACAAAAGATGTTTTGAAGGTTGTGTGTTCACAAATTCTGGCCTATTTATCACGCAAAGCTATCATATGGCTTCAGAAGGCTTCAAATACACATACAGTCATTTGGGCCACTTTTATGATACTTTATGGTGCTTTTTTTGAAGTCTGGCAGCCTCTGGTAGCTATATACTTTTAGTGTAAATGTGAACATTCTTCTAAACATTTTCTTTCAAACTCATACAGGTTTGGAACAAAATGAGGATGAGTAAATGACAGGGTGCGTCTCAATCAGCTAGATTATGTTCATTACCTGTAATCATGTGTTTTTTGCTGAAATGTAATAAAATAATAGTCTGCATTAAAAAAACAACAACATCTATCATGTTTCATTATGTGTTGTGAGTTGACTCACGTGATTTATGTTTCACGCTTCAGAACATCAGTTAAGGGAACAGTGAGCGTTTATGCTCCCAGGTGCATTGTGGGACTTTTAGGGAGTGAAAGTGTCAGTGCCCTGGTAGGATTCTGTGATTGAGACAGCCCTTAAAATGGCCGACTCCCTGATCAGTGCCCTGACTACTGAACTAGGGAGCTGATTGACACCCACAGATTTCATGATTCGATTTTGGTTCACAAGGTTTTGATTTGATTCAATTATGATTTCTGTTGCATTCAATATCTAATTCATCTGGATATATATTAGGTACAGTTCAAGTCAATTTTTCTTAAAGGTGCAGTATGTAAATTTTAGCGGCATCTAGCGGTGAGGTTGCGAACTGCAACTAACGGCACACACCTCTCGCACCCCTCCCTTTCGGAGTAGCTACGTCTGGCCAATATGTCGTTGTCTGAGAGAGCAGAGAGTAGTCTGTGTGAAGCAATGTTGTTTCTTCTTTCATCTAACAAAGAATGGACTCTGCTTCTAATAAACCAGACGACTACTACTACTTTGTGCTTATTCAACGTAGTGAAGATGCAAGCTGCCTCTAAAAACACAAACGATTTAGAAGTACAACCACATAGTGACGAAACGCGCTCTGTAGAGTGTTTGTCCGTTTAGGGCTGCTGTAGAAACATGCCGGCGCATAATGACAACTTGACAAGGAGGGGGGACCCGCGGTGTATGACATAAAAATGGCTCATTCTAAGGTAATAAAAACGTAACGGTTCATTATGTAAGGTCTTTATGTACCACTGAAAACATAGTTATGTATATTATATTGCATTACGGTCAACAGATCCTCACAAATTCTACACATTTCACTTTTAAGGAAAAAGTCTCTCTCAACTAAAGACAGGAACACACCAAGCAGACGGTCAGTTTTTCTTCGTCGGCCGACTACGTTTTCTCAGTGTGTTCCGCACCGTTGGCTGAAGTTGGTCCTCATTTTCCTGGTTGGTCCTGGCTTTTTTTTCGGCAGATTCGAAATGTTGAATCACCGTCGGAGCTTGTCGGGCCATCTGATCATTCTGATTGGCTGTTCAGATACTGCCACCTGCTGGTATGGAAAGGCATTTCATCTTGTGCAGGCACAGAACGGACGTGCTACTTGGCCGTCGACTGTTTAGCGTTGATTTGGTGTGTCAGGCCAACTTTGGACACAGATGCTGCCGACGTGAGCCAACCCTGCAGTCTGCTTCCGTCGCCACTAGTTCGTCAGCTTGGTGTGTTCTGGCCTTAAAGTTGTAAACCCTGTCATTTGATAAAATACTATAATAACTATAACAACAGAGTCCAGACTATTAAATTTAATTGCTATTTATTTTTAGATACAATAAAAAAAAACAACAAAAAAAACCTTATTGTATTAGTTGTATACAAACATTTAAACTGCACATAAAGCATTCAGCGTTTTAATTAAAAAATAATAATGTCTGTCTTTTTTCATTAAAGATTTATTAAACCATATATTAAATAATTAAAACATCACTAACATATAATAAATATGTAATATAGTGCATATATTTAGCAAAATGGTTATATTTAGCAAAATGGCTAACTAAATGAGATACAGACATTGAATGGCTTTCCTAAGGTAAATGTAGCATGTGATACTGTTTACAAGCTTTATTGCTGATGTCTTTTTGAAACACTGATTGAGTAATTACACGAGACGATACAAGTCAGTAAGTTGTACTGTCCCTTTCAACATACCTTCTGATTTTCATTTGTTTATTTTGTGATAAAACTAGCAGTAAAGAGGAAGAGATTATCAGAGATGTAAGTTTCAATCCCTTTAGTTATTTATAACACTTTCTCACTTTATATAAGATGGAACACTCAATAATTCTGTGAAATACAGTACAGCCCAAACACCTCTACAACGCAATAGCTGTTAAAGTACATGTGCAATCTTTTTGTTTCTAAGTGTTCAGCTAGATTTTATGGTGCAGGAAAACAGTGGGCCGTCTATACTCACTACAGTAGTAAACACACACTGATCCACACAAGCGGCAACGTGCATGAACACATGGATTTTACATTATGCTCTGCCATCATTACCCAAACTGTGAAAAACAAAACCCAGACGACTGAGGAACGTGCAGAGCAGATGTGAGCATGCTTTCCCACAGTGTGCGACCCCTACGTTGCCAACCACCTTCTGACGAGTGTGCGCACGTGTTATCCACAATTTATTCACCTGACAGGTAGAAATATGGGGAATAGAGTACAATTTGTGCCAAAATTATGGTTTGAATGGCCATCAGAGAGAGAGAGAGAGAGAGAGAGAGCGACAAAATGTGTGTGGTGGTGTATGTTGAGGGAGCATTTCTCAGGCGGTACAGCGTTTGATCCACACAGGCTCGTAAACCCGTTCCTCTCATGCCCAGCTAAAGCATCGCCAGTAAAAACACCATCACAATCCCTGCTTAGAGTCTCAGAGCCAAACTACTAAGAGCACTTGGCCTCATACCCACCCACCTACACACACACAAACGTCCTGTTTCAGTGAGGAGTGTATCAGGATGGGAATACATGTAAGAACTGCCTAGAAAATTTCAGCTCCTACTTAATAGTTCCAAGACGAATGAAAAAGCTGATTGTTAAGTTTGAAGTTTGAAGCATTAGTGACAAATTAAAATGTTAATTTCTTATCTGAGGTTGCCAACACCTGAGAATAGTGCACTTTAGGAAAGAGAGAGTGAGATATACAAGAATAAAAAGTGTGGGAGGGTGAATCTCACATATTATTCCAAAATAAAAAAGAGAAAAAGAAATATTGATTACACTTTATTCTAAGGTGTCCTTGTTACTCTGTAATTACACAAATTTTTAGCATTAGTGAATGTTTATACCTTTTTACTACTTATGTTTCCATCCATCCATCCATCCATCCATCCATCCATCCATCCATAAACAACAACAACAACAACAACAAAAAAAATAGCCTTGGATCATACAGGTAATGACAGTATTAAGAATCAAGGGTATGTAAACTTTTGAACGGGGACATTTTTAAAAGATTTTTTTTAAAGGTGCCCTAGAACTTTTTTTTAAAAGATGTAATATAAAGTCTAAGGTGTCCCCTGAATGTGTCTGTGAAGTTTCAGCTCAAAATACCCCATAGATTTTTTTTAATTAATTTTTTTAACTGCCTATTTTGGGGCATAGTTAGAAACGAGCTGATTTCAGGTTGCGGCCCCTTTAAATCGCGTTCTCCGCCCCCTCCCGAGCTCTCGACTCTATCACAGCATAAACAAAGTTTACACAGCTAATATAACCCTCAAAATGGATCTTAACAAAGTGTTCGTCATGCATACTGAATGCATGCGTCGGATTATGTGAGTATTGTATTTATTTGGGTGTTTACATTTGATATTGAATGAGTTTGATAGTGCTCAGTGGCTAACGGCTAACATTACACACTGTTGGAGAGATTTATAAAGAATGAAGTTGTGTTTATGAATTATACTGACTGCAAGTGTTTAAAAATGAAAATAACGACGGCTCTTGTCTCCGTGAATACAGTAAGAAACGATGGTAACTTTAACCACATTTAACAGTACATTAGCAACATGCTAACGAAACATTTAGAAAGACAATTCACAAATATAACTAAAAATATCATGTTATCATGGATCATGTCATTTATTATTGCTCCATCTGCCATTTTTCGCTGTTTTCCTTGCTTGCTTACCTAGTCTGATTATTCAGCAGTGCACATCCAGACGTCCTGTCCTTGTGTAATGCCTCAATCATGGGCTGGCATATGCAAATATTGGGGGCGTACATATTAATGATCCCGACTGTTACGTAACAGTCGGTGTTATGTTGAGATTCGCCTGTTTTCCGGAGGTCTTTTAAACAAATGAGATTTATATAAGAAGGAGAAAACAATGGAGTTTGAAACTCACTGTATGTCTTTTCCATGTACTGAACGCTTGTTATTTAACTATGCCAATATAAATTCAATTTTTAATTCTAGGGCACCTTTAATAAAAAAATGTCTTGTGGACTATATGTAAACATCTTTTATGTAAAATATCTTATTCAGGACAGTACTAAATTAAAAATAAAAATATTATGCATTTTGTATGATCCCTCTTAATTTGTTAAAATAATTAACATTTTGCAGATTCTGCAAGGGGTTCACAAACTTTCAAGCAGTAATATGTAATGTACAACAAGGGTACGGTAAAATAAAGTGCCACTGAAAATGAAGGAAAAATGTTTTTAGGGACCAATATATATATATATATATATATATATATATATATATATATATATATATATATATATATACACTTATGACATTCCATGACATTTCTTCCTCTACCCAATGTCCTATTAGCATAACGTGTCCAGATGTTTTATTTATGTTTATTAAAACTTTTTTGTAACTCATTATCTTTAATGGTGATTCTCATAACTATAATACATCGGGGCTTATGTATTACAGTAAATATGCTGTGATATATATTGTTGCTTTGAATGAGTTTTTAAATTTAAATCAAAATAAATTTCAAAATTCAACATGCAAAAAGAAGGTCTTAATAGTCTTATTATCTTAATGGTTGCTCCAATTGTGTATTTCTTTCTTCAGGGGAAAAAAATAAAATAAATAAAAGATCTTTTCGCAGAAAGATTTTCCCATACAATGTAAGCAACAGTGACAAGGTCACACAAGTTGCAAAAGGAAAAAAAAGAACCATAAACTTGGCCATATGCCTTGTGTGCTTACAGTATATTTCAAGTCTTCTGAAGTCCTACATTTGGTTTGATGTCCATAAAACAAATTGCATTGTTTCTTACATGTCTCTCTACTAAAAGCCACATGGTAAGTTTGAATATGAGCAAGCACAAATGAAATTTAACTGCTATGACATAAGGGAAGATTTTCAGTGTGTAACAATCCGAATTTTGGTGTATCTCACAAAAAAAAAGTCATATGACTTCAGAAAACTTGGAATATGAAAATGAAATATAACATCTATATATAGCTATAGACTACTTTTTCAGTTTTTTTTTTTTTTTTTGGTCATCTTTTAACTTTTACTTTTTTTAACAGCTCCTTTTTATCATCTGCTTTCATAGTACGGCAAAGAACAGTGTGAACATTCAGCCTAGCATCACTTTTTGTGTTAATCCAGTACAAAGTAAGTCATATGGGTTTGACAAAGTCGGTTGACAGCTTTTATTTATAGGTGATTCCTTAAACTGAGAGAGGAAAACACCAGACAGAGTTTGAAATATAGAGATAGAGTAAAATTTATGTTAAGAGAAATGAAAGGAAAGGTAGACAGAGATTAAGAGGGTGTTAAGACTGAGAGTACAGGAAAGAGCGTAAAAATAAATCTCTGCACAGCACAAGGCGCGTGTGTGTGTGTGTGTGTGACTGCGCCCATCGTTTGTTATGTAAGTGATGGCAGGCGGGTGGGACTGTAAGAGTATGCTTGTTTTAAAATGATAAACACCACCACCATGCCCACATGTGTGCGACACATGGGGCCGGCAAACATGCAGGGGCTGCCCCTTTTAACTGGGTCACACGGGCACAATTGTGCCATCTGTCAGAGATAGTTTAGCATTTTTCTTATATCAAAGACCCACAGGCCTCCAAGCACACTCAAAATAACATGCTTTCAAGAATTTCCTTGGTATACAAACTAGACTGGAAGTTGCACATTTGAAAACAAGCACATAACGCTTATTTTGAGATGGTGTTTTGAGCTCTTACCTGACACAGGAACTGGAATACAACCACAAAGACAGCCCAGCAGGTCTAGAAACGCACCACGTGTTACCAGACACAGATTCCGCCTGTCAAGTGTGTGTGAGAGAGATTAAGTTGATGATTATTTTATACTTCATAGCATTTCATTGCATTTGTACAGAAACAACACTTTATTTTTCAAGTGTGACATACACAGGAATACAACATGAATTTTGAAGGAGAATGTCATCTTTGAAATTTTAAAGTAGAAATTCAGGCAAATGCAGAAAGTGTAATTCACATAAAATGCAATTAACTAATTTAACAATTAACTTAATGACTATAAATGTATTTCTCCGATTTACAGGACCCGTGAGGTAGATAAGCCAAATAATATTAATCCAATTACGGTTCGTCTCAGAAGGATCTGTAATGCATGTTTTATGCCTGTAAGAAAACTTATATTACCATCTACTGTCAAAATCGGGAAATGCATCCCATCTGACCAGAAGTGCGGATAAAACGTATGAAAAAATAAATGACCAGAAGGGGGATATCAAAACAAGAGGCATGGAAATGGCCGTATGTGTCGAAACACTTTTGAGTCACTGTATTATAGTCGGAGTGACTGATAATGTATCCTGACTGCAATAGAGAGCAATTAAGTTCACACTAATTGTAGATGCTGAGGATAAAGCATCACATGTGCTGCCCATGGGCACAAAGGGAATTCTGGGACCTGTATCTCAGACCAACTGCAGGGGTAACATTTGTGGGAGAGGGTGAATGTGTGTATGGATAGAAACAGGGGTGAGTATATGGAAGAGTGAATCAGTTATGTGTGTGTGTACAGCAAACGCTCATGGGCATGGGCGAGAACAAGAGGGCCAGTGTTCAGGGCTGACGTAAGTATTTCATCACTGAGATATTAATAACACAAACTCTCCCTCTCTTTGAATGCCTGGCTTCATCTTTTTGTGTCCCTCTGTTGCTCTTTAAACACAAAATATCACTCCGAATTCAACAAATTTACCAAGCTAAAGATTATGGGGAACTGTGGTCAGATGTTTGGGATCTCTGTCATTATCTTTATACCTCCATCTCCAGTTTGTCTTTCACTCTTCTGGCAGTTTCATCCCAGCTTTCTAAATGTTCCCTAAATCTCTTCATTGGATATGTTTGAAATGGTATACTCCCATACTAGCCTTATTAGAAATGCAGTAGTATGTACACAGTGTGAAAACTTTGTCTATGCATGGAGTACTTGGATAACCTAATACATTTGCCAAATTGTGCAATATACAAGAGAACAATGTATCCCAGTATCCCAAAATGCATTCAACTTAACATTCCCTTTCCAGTATTAGAAAAGGATCAGAAACAACAGAATTTCATCTCCTTCTTGACTCTTTATGACAATTATTTGATTGAACTTCTATAATTTAGATACCAGAATAGTTTTATTTAATATATTTTGAATTTGTTTTTATTTTAGTATTTTTCATTTTCATGGAAATTTTGTCATTGTCACTTTTTACTGTTTTTTTTTTTTTTTTTTTTAAACATTTTTTGATTATTTAATAATTGTTGTAGTAAAATAGTTTGATGATTGAATAATTTTGATAAAATCCGATGGCTCAGTGAGTGCTGCATTGCCAGCAAGACAATTAACACTTTCAATGCACAGAAAGCTACTAAAGATGTATTTAAAACAGTTCATGTGTCGACAGTGGTTCAACCTTAATGTTATGAAGCGGCGAGAATACTTTTTGTGCGGCAAAAAAACAAAATAACAACTTTATTCAACAATGTCTAGTAATGGGCGATTTCAAAACACTGCTTCATGAAGGCTTCATTACGTCATAAGTGTTTCGAAATTTCATTGGTTCACCACCGGGGGGGCGTGACTTTGGCAGTTTGTGTTCCGAAGATGAACGAAGGTCTTACAGGTGTGGAACTGTAATAAATGACAGAAGTTTCTTTTTTGGGTAAACTAACCCTTTAAGTTATTTTAGTACATTAGGTTAAAATAAATGAAAATTAGAAACATTGCTGTGCCAACTAGCTGATTTTGTTATTTTTTTAAATAATTTATTTTAGTTCAATTTATTTTAGTTTTAGTTAACTACAATAATACGGATTAGGACTCTACTCAATGAATGAAACGTACAACAGAGCTGTCATGAGACAATGTAGTATACAATTGTTTGAAATGGTTGTATGCTGTTGCATACTTTTCTAGCAGGCAGCATACAGTGTATATTGTCCAGTATGCTAATATTCCATTGCAAACTTGTTCCATCTTCCTCAACTATTCCAAAATCTCTCTCACTCATTAAAGAGTTTGTTATAAAGCATCAGTATGGATGAGTGAGAGTGGTCATGTGGCCATGACACTCTCCCTGCAGTGCTGCTTGTCCATGCGCTGGGTCAGTGAGCAGAGATCAGCCTTTGAAACAGGATCTCAAAACACAGAGTGCTCAATTTATACACCAATGATTTGCCATGCTATTTTGTAAAAGAATGTTATTAGCAAAAGCTGAACCAAAATTGCTTGTATGCAGACTGTTTTTGCTGATATATATCAGCATGATGAAAGTAGAGACCAATGTATAACCCTGACAGTACCCACCTTGTGGCGAGCCACATCCGTGGAAAAATGGCACTGGAGAGGTCATAGTCCTGCTTATTTTCTGGCTGGGGTCTGTGTGTGTCCGTCAAGTAGGAATGTAACAATGACAGAACCTGTGAAGGAGATGGTACACTTTTACTATGAGAATAAGTTGAAGAGAAAGAGATAGAAGGTTCATAAAGAAAAAATATACAGAGAGAGATCAGTGCCATCAGACTATAGTGAAATAAACAAATCAGAAAGATTTTAGACTGATCAGAAACAGATCAGACAGAGAAAACCAAGAGTCTGTGTTCCCATTGCAATCTTGCAAAGTATTTTATTATCTCATTTACTTTTACCCCTAAAAAGGCACAATATGTAGTACTTTTGGACTGAAATATCCAAAAACCACTAGAATAGTGTTATATATTTTGTTGACTTGTGTACTTACATTATCCTAGATGTTTCCAAGAATGTTTAAATCCAGAGAAATAAGCAATTTTAACCAGGACACGGACTGTGTCCATGCGTCGCCTATCAATGACATCATACCTGCGTTACCCTCGATTTACAGTTTTA
Source organism: Megalobrama amblycephala (assembly GCF_018812025.1). Classification (NCBI taxonomy): domain Eukaryota; kingdom Metazoa; phylum Chordata; class Actinopteri; order Cypriniformes; family Xenocyprididae; genus Megalobrama; species Megalobrama amblycephala. The sequence continues at coordinate 27,939,326 of NC_063053.1, read as the reverse complement.
TTTTGTAGAAACCATGGAAACACCAAAGACGCTTTAAAATATTATATGTTTTATTAGACAAGGGAACAACTGTTTGGATACATTTTAGACAGAAAACTAATCTTGATTTTCCACGAGTACCATGTTTTTATCATGCCTCAGAGAAATACACTATTTTGTCAAGTGGCTAACATAGCATAATCAGATGCAGCTTTATTTTTGGTAACAGTAATACAGCATTTTCTCTGTCATACAATATGTTTTAAAATGAACAAGCCATACAGCATTTATTAATAAGACATTCTAACATCGATCTATCTTAAACAGCGCTGCGTTACCCCACATACGCTTGACCGGAAGAAGCGGCGACTGTGGCATAATAAAATTTCCGCTGCTCTCCAGCCATGTGTCATGCTTGTCTCTCATTAGCAATCGCTCCACTCGGCCCTGCTCTGCTTCATACTACAGTAACATTAATAACCTCATCCATGACTCAAGACCATGAGTCCTGTCCTGATTCTTTTCCACCAGCTGTGAGGTGAAGATGACATCTCCTATGATTCTGCGCTCAATCACGCTGTCATCAAGCTACGCCTTTGTTTTGAATAGGAAACCTCTAGCAAAAATTACATATTATGCATTTAATAGTGATCACAGATCAGAGATAGGGAGATCAGACTTAAATCAGAGAGATCAGTCAGAGAAAAGGGAGAAAGAGACCAGAGAGAGCAACCAAAGAGATTAGATAGAAAAATCAAAGACAGATAAATCAGAGAGAGAGAGAGAGAGAGAGAGAGAGAGAGAGAGAGAGAGAGAGAGAGAGAGATCAGAGACATGAGATAGATATCAAAGTGAGATATCAAATACTAAATCAATCAATCAATCAATTAATAAATAAGGGATCAGACTGGGGAATCAGTGAGAGTTTAGAAAGAGGTCAAAGATAATTCATACAGATTATTCAGAGAGAGAGGGGGAGAGAGGACAGGAGACATCAGAATGTGAAATGTCAAATACATAAATAAAAGATCTGACAAATAAGAGAGGGATCAGATAGAAGAGAGAGATAGAGAGATAGAGAGAGAAATAGAGAGAGAGAGAGATCAGACAGAGAAAATCAAATCAAATCAATCAATCAATCAATCAATCAATCAATCAATAAGGGATCAGACTGAGAAATCAGTGAGAGGTTAGAAAGAGGTCAAAGAGAAAATTCAGGCAGATAAATCAGAGAGATCAGACAGAGACATTAAAAAAAGATCAGAGAAAGAGAGATAAATCTCAAGGGATCAAATAGATCAAATAGATTAGAGAGAGATCATACAGAGGCATCAGAGACCAAAAAGAAATGAGACAGAGATCTGATCAGAGATCAGACAGATAAATCATAGAGGTATCAGATAAAGAAATCAGAGAGAGATAAGACAGAAATGTAAAAGAGACATCAGACAGATGAATCAGGAATCAGACATATAAACCAAAAAGGATCAGACAGATAAATGACAGAGGAATCAGGTATCAGACAGCAATTGAAAAGACACCAGAAAAATTAGAAAGATGGATCAGATTCTTCATTAGTTTATCTTTCTTATTTTAAAAGATATCAGGCAGAAATAAAAAAAAAAAAAACCCTGTTACTTCCTAAGTTCTTCTTAATTATTTGCTGAATTAACATTGTTTTATTTTTCATTACATATGTCAGTCTATAGAGATATAAAATGAAGGATAGTAGATGGCTCTATGCATGCCCGGCTAAAGACTGTACAGAAGGCTGAAACAGTCTATTTACTGGGTTACAGCCGCAATGTGGAAGCCACTCATTATGCTCCGGGAGGGAGAGGCACAGGGCAAAACAAGTTTGACCATGAAATACCAGGCATGGCGTTCAAGCTGCGGACACCCCCCGACACTAGCGGCCCACACCCTGTATCCCACACATCTAGCTTGCGCCGTCGGGTGGGAAGGCCCATGACGACCGGCCTCTTCTGCGCCCTCGGAGGAAAGTGTGTGTATTTATAGTGACGAACTACACAACTTGTGACCGACCACAAACCGATGGCAGTGGCTAAGAGCAAAAATAAACACCCCATAGAGGTCCATAATTCAGCATACAGAGAGCCGTGCACACATTTAGAAAGGAAACATGCACAAACAAACACCAGCATAAAGCCTGAATGCAGTGCTAGATGCTGACCTTTGACACACTAAGGCCGTTGAGTCGACTGTCAAATAAGACTTCAAGGAAATGTTTTAAAAGCCAACCTGTGGGCGGATGCTTTTATAAGAAGATTTGGAAAGTCTGGACACAACCTGAATCTAATTAAGCTAATTTGTCTCATCAGTTTGACTATTTTTTATAAGATTTTCCTTACCAAAGAAACAAATCTTGTGTGAGTGGGTGTTTCAAGGCCGATTGAAGTGATCACTAAATCCAGACCTTTGGCAGCAATGCACAACAGTGGAGGAACAACACAAATAAAATGACAGCATGTCCTAACCAGGTGGGATGATACAATTTTCCTGTGAGAAATAATTTACTTGTTAATACTGAGAAAAAAAGAAAAAAAAAAGAGAAAAAAAAAATCATGCAAGATGTAATACTCTCATAGCAGATCAGGATAGACCCAAAATGTTTAATATACAGTTTTGCACAGTGGTATTTTACACCAGTGAAGTCTCACTGTGTTTGGAGAATTTGAAGTCAATTTGAAGAAGTTTGAATATTTTTTTTTTTTTTTTGGTTTGCAAGAAAAGAGCACCATTACACAAATAGATACACAAACTTAGAACAATCCTCACATAAACCCATAATAAAAAATGTCACCTGTGCCCATCCTACCTGTCTAAAAGAAATTGAATAAAGTTACCAAAGTCTGCACTGCATAATTTATAGCCTAAATTAAATATAGATAATCATTATTAAAGCTACAGAAGTTCTTTAGTCATAGTTCTTTAGTGATTCATTTTCTGTTACCTCTGTGAACTGGCCCCGGTATACTTCAAACGAAATCTAAGAACGAACTGATGTGACGTAATTTCGAACAAAATAAGGCCAAAACGAAGTTCGTTTTGTGTTCTTTTTGGAAGCTCGAAACGGCTTGCCAAAGCAAACTTTAGGAAAAGTTCGCTCCAGCTGCAAAACACCTTCGTACTACCATTGGTCCGTGACGATAACGTAATAGGAGGTGTGCGCTGAGGCTCCGCCTTCACTCGCATGGGACGCGTCTCTGACTCATTTGATCTGTAGAGTTCATTGAGGTAAGAGCTCCGTGGGTGAAAACATGAACACACTGGATAGCCGCTTTATAGTACAAAATGAAGTTGTGCTTCTGATAAAATGATGCACTGACACTGTTTTTCATGTTTGATACTGTAAAGCTGCTTGATTTTAAGCAATCTATTGAATAAAGTGCTATATGAAGACGTGACGTGACTGAAGTGCTAATTTGCAGAGCTTGTGCTAACATACCCATGCTGTTATGATCAGACGCTTTTCTTATGCTTTCTGTAAAAAAATCCTTGCCGTTTTCTCATTTTTGTTGTGTTTATTTTGTTACTGAGAAGAAAGTGCACAGCACATATTTACATATTCATCTAACGGTCGCTCTCAGCAGTGTGGGCAGTGTCAGATGTTTGTTTAAAGTATATCGCTGGTCACGCATTTCGAACTTCGTTTTACCCCTAAACGAAGAACGAAAAAGAACTTCGTTTAAAGTATACTGGGGCCTTTATCTTCAATGACAGACGGCATTACTGGTTGCTGTCACTTTATTTTTTATTAAAATAAATAAACAAATAAAAATCTCTCTTTAAAAAAGGAAAAAATAAATAAATAAATAAATAAATATTGAACTGCTCTCAGTTAAAAACATCAACAACAAAAGACATGCACACAATTTTAGGATGGGCTAAATCAGTACACGATACACTATGTGTGTACGTGTGGAAGACCCACATTGAGTGCAGTATGTCTGCTGATCTGATTTACTGTTTTCTAAACACACAGTGGATTAATTTCCCTGTGGAACCTGGATGTTACCTAGGACCTTTTGCAAAAAAGAAGCTGTTGCCGAGGTGTCAGGTTAGGTTAGTGCTGCTCAATCTGTTTCCCTCGTTAGACGGCTTCTAAAAGGAACCAGTGAGTTGTGTCAACAGGGATTTTTAGGTGAACTCTGCAGGGTTCAAGCGTTTTACTCGGCAGAGCTGGTTTTGTAATCAAAATGGCACTTTGAAACATTGTGCCGACACTTCTTCATTTCATCCTGGTATCAACACTCTGTAATGCAAATCAAGGTTTGTGGGTATGTTGTCTATACAGTGAAGCTATTTTTATGTAGGCTTACACACATCAGACTCAACAGAAAACAAAAAGTCTTTAATTCAGGCCCTAGACAGCAACATCTGAAACCTGTTTTTCTCCCACCCACACACTTTTTTTTTTTTTTTTTTTTTTGTATTTCACTTTCTCCTGCCATATCTGTTTTCTCTTTAAACAAACACATTGTAACATTTGCTTATGGTCAGCAATGTCCAAAGAAAAGTTAAAGTGATTAATTATTTGTACTACAGAGATACTTTACACCTCAAATTGTGATTAGACTTTTTTAGTGGGTGATATCTAAAAGCTAGAATATCAACAGAAACCTGGGAAAAGGTTCTTTGACTCAAATTTGAACAATATATTTTATGCAAAGTTATGATCAGTCTTATGATGGGTTCAGAGTACACAATAACAATCCGATTTTGGCACGATCTGTTTGACGAAGGCTGTCGTGGTGATTCATAAACGACAACAGGACACAAGAATTGATTGTTTTATCTCATATAGTTTGTCCAAAAACGTAGGCAGCTGACTTGTTGCCTCGCTGCCTTATCAGGCAATGACTTTGCAGGCAGCGTTTGCGCATGATGATACCTTACAAAACTGATTTCAGACAGACTTCTGAGGCAGCTTAATGGTTTAATGATCTACAGCAAAATGGAGAGAGCCTTGGTGATAACTAAGTGGACATTAAATTACTACAATAGTAATTTCTCGCTGGAAATGACATCAGAAATGGAAAACATTGGTCAAAAATGTACATTAACACAAACAGGCAAGATAGCATTTTTTTTTTAGCTTCACTGTCACAGAACGGAAAGCACTGAACTGTGGGATATCAAAGGCAGCAAAGGATATATTTAAGCTGCCTTGAAAAATCAATCAGATGAAGGTATCTCAGAAGACAGGAAGTAAAGGCAACATTGGATTTGGACGTGCCTTGATGCCTTCCTACCCTGGAATGCATCCTCCGAAGGCAGCATTTTTAAGCTTTTGGATGTAGCTTTAGTGGATGAAAACAACTGCCGTGCCTGTGACACTTCACAACGTCCCGACAGTTTTTTTTTTTTTTTTTTTTTGGTCCTCCATGACGGGTTTTGTCACATCTGTGACTTTGACCAATAAGAGTACAGAAGCTCTTCCGTACACAGCTTTCAAACATGGCGAAATGAAAGAGACGATGGTATTGGTGCTCCTAGGTGGAATTATGCAATGGAGGAAAGGTTCGTGGAGCTATAGCAACGATATTCCTGCTTTTATAATGTTTCCTTGAGAGACTACCATGACAGAGTGACAAAAGATAAATGCTGGCAAACAACAGTAGTGGTGCTTCAGCAACCGGGTGAGTACTGGAATTAGCATTAAGCTAATACTTTAGTTGTTTGTTACACTGTTTACAGTCAGTAGCTAGTTCCACCTTCTCAACATTGTTAAAGACGGCAAGTGATGATTGGTCAGGAAGCAATATGTAGTCTGACATGTTTCTTGTCAAGAACTTAGCAGTCAAAATCGCATACTCTGACACAGTAAACAGACAATAATGTTGGGTATTCTGAACCTGGCATTAAAGAAAAAGATTAGATGACTAACTTGTAAGACTTAGTCTAAGCAGTTTAGGCAACCAGCCATGTTTGTCATGATGAAACCGCCTAGTAAACATCCTAAACATCCTAAACTCCATACCAACCACATAACAATAGCCTAGAAATCACTGAGAACATCCTATGTTTTGCAAGTCCCATTCACATTTTCTTGAGGGAAAAAAAAAAAAAAAAAAACCTTACAAGCAAGGTCTAGAATATTGTAGTTTATATTGCCATTCTCACGACACATTAAAGACACACTTCAGTTTAAAGTGGTAGTTCACCCAAAAATTTAAGTTTTGAAAATGTGTTATGAGTGTGAGAAATTATGATAAAATTTACATTTTTGGGTTAACTATGCTGTAAAAGATTTTATAACGAACACAGACACAAAAACAAAGCCATGCATAGGCAGTGCCATCTTTATCCATCTCTTAGCTGATGCTGCGGTACACACGTACACCACTCCAGCATGCAGTTCAGGTATTCGCATCAGATAGCAAAATGAGGGCAGTTCTACGATGAAAACGTTATCACCAGCTGATCTGAACATACTTCACACCATAACTCCCCCCCCACAGTTCCCCATCACACACATACAAGATGTGCAGCATCTGTTATCTGTTCCTAATCTAGTCATACACACAAACATCCAGCATTTCCATATTCAAAGAGTCAAGAGAGAGTCACTGTGACACAGTGAATCGAAAACAACATGGTTAAATACAGGAAAATAAAGAGCCCTTTCACTATCCATTTCCCTTTCTTTTGTTATCTCTTTCATAGTGCATGTAATTCTCTTTTTATTTATTTTTAAAAAATATGCTTAGTCTTTTACAATGCAAACAATCAAATCGGAAGGGGACTGTGCTCTTTTTTTTTTGTAATAATTAAAAACAAAATAAAGTAACTTTGCAAATACATGTCAACTAACTCTAATTAGAGTATAAGCAGAATGTAGGACTGTTAGGAGAGTGTTATGTTAGGGTTAGGTGTTAGAGTTCAGGTTAGTAGAATAAGTTGACATGTAGTTGCAAAGTTACTTATAGTCAGTAGAATGTCTGTTGAGGACCATCAAAATAAAATGTTAGCAGACATTAAGTAAACAGTCTACTAATACTCTAAGGAGAGTTAGTTGACATGTAGTTGCAAAATTAATTAGTAGAATATCTAAAGTGGACTATCGAAACAGTTACTCATACATTTTTTAAATAAAAATATTCAAACTAAAAAAAGTGTACATATAAAAATATCACTACCTTTCAAATGTTTGGGGTCAGTACAAATTTTTAATGTTACTGAAATAAAGTCTCTTATCAGTGCTCAACATTAACGTTTGTCTGCTTGTCCAGGAAAAGTGAATTTTCTGAGTTGACAAGAAAAGGTAATTCATAGAAAAAAGAAGAAAACAGGAAATTGGCAAAAACAGGAATTGGCGAAGTCACACAGTGACAGATTGCTAACACAGCTGGTCCATGCAGTAATATGTCGGGCAGAAAATCCAAAGTTTGGAAACATTTCGAGAGTGTAAAGAATGATGCTCGCTTTATAGTTAACGTTAACCTAGATAAAGGTAAATTATATTAGAATTATATTAGGCACATATCCAAGTGTTCCTGCTGAGTGTGGAAGCTAAATTAGTACTGTGCTTACTGCACGACATGTTTAACATGTCTACGTCCATGAGCGCGGGGATGGGGGGGGCTTATAGTGATGGTAAGTCAGTTATAGCCTAATTGTCCATATTGCTCATATTGTTGTAAATATTTTATTTATTCATTTTTACACAATGTATATTTATTTTGTTTGTGTTCTGACCACTGAAAAACTTCGGACCTCAATGATTCCTCACCATAGTCGAATTCCCTCCACATGAGCTTTAGGGTAGATATATGACTGTCATGGCAGGAGAGAACACCAAATCCAGTTCTGGCCTTACCCGAGCACATCTTCATCCCAGCGTTTATATACAGATATGTCAGTCTCTCTCTCCACACACATACCACAGACAATTCAAGTTTCATGCCCAGAAAGCTTCTTTAGTGTCAAAACGACAACATTTTACTGTCTCTATCCATAATTATCTCTTAAGCTTCTAGTTTATATGTTGATGCTGTTATATCACTTGAAATTCCCTTTGAGGTTCAATTTCCATGTCTATCAGTTCTATCAAATAATATCTATTATGTCAGAGGCATGGCATAGTGGTTAGCGAAAATACTGACGGATTGAGATGTGGAGCATTGTTTGCTTGTTGTACTAACAATATTTTTTTTCTATTATTAAACATTTCTGCAAAAAACAAACAAACAAACAAAAACTAACAAACAATCAAACAAACAAACAAAAAAACGTGCAACTTGCAATGTTATGCCGCAATGCTGCAAACACAATGTTTTTAATTGTTTCAAAGGGTGAATAATTCAGGTATCAGCATCTTTCAGAAAATGGCATATTGGATAATTTAAAGCTAATTTATAACATCATTTAAAATGGGTTTAAAAATATATATTTTTCCCCCGAATATTTATACTCTTGTAAGATGCTGCGTATGTAATGTAATACAACATGACTGATTGCTGTACAGAGCATGTGACTAAGGAGGATTCACAAACCTGAAGCAATGTTCCATGGATGTGGTTTTGTTGGATTCCTGGTCCAGGTTCTTCAGGCAGCTCCTCCAGTAGAGTTTGGATAGTGGAGGGAACTTGGGTCACCAGAACAAAAGGAACCAGGGCTCTCGCTGCCATTTCACGTGTGCGGTACACTGCTGAGCGACCACACCTAAAAAAAATGCAGTACAAGGGACAACAGGTTCATAATTATATTTCAGCTGCTCCATGAACTTTTCAACTAGTAAACTGCATGGCATGATAAGAAATAGATTTTGAGGGGGTTCTGGTGAAGGAGTGAGAAATATTTTAGGAATTAAACTTTCTCATATTGCTTCTTCACACTCATTCTTTCAACTTCATGAGGTGCATCCTTGGATGCTTTTAAATAGCACCGAAAGAGTTCACATGTACTGTACAATCTGTATACAGTAAAAACTGTATTGTTGTGAAATATTTCAATTTTAAAAAACTAATTTCTTTTTTTAATATATTTTGTAATGTAATTTATTTTTGTGATGGAAAAGCTAAAATTTCATCAGCCATTACTCCAGTCTTCAGAAATCATTCTAATATGCTTCTTTGGTGTTCAAGAAACTTTTTATATTATTATTAACTTTGAAAACGGTTACTTTTTGTGTTGCTTAATATTTTTGTGGAAACCATTATTTCCAGGATTCTTTGATAAATAGAAAGTTAAAAATTAATGCATCATTGCTGAATAAAAGTATTAATTTATTTTTATTTTTTTAAATAAAAGAAAATCTGACTGACCAAAAATGTTTGAACTGCACTGAAAGATTTTGTTTTTCAAATAAATTGATGCATAGGCAAAATGTATAGCTGCTTACTAAACTAACATCAAACATTTACATTTCTTTATATCAGAAGGATCTTAAAATCAGAAATACAAATTCATTCAAGTGTGTTAAAACTTTTAGGCCTGTTTAGTTTCGCAGAAAGGGCTTAGATTAAGCCAGGATTAGGCCTTTTTATTAGTTAAATGGTACAATGTTTCTCACTGGATATCCCAGTGCTGTGTAATTAGTTCAATTAGGACATTTAATAGCTTTTATAAATGTGCCTTAGAAAAAAACAGCTCAATAATGCATTTTAGTCTGCTTAAAGGGTTAATCCACCCAAAAATGAAAATAATGTCTTTGGTGCTCCGAATCACTGATTTGATTCATAAAGCTCAGAAGCTTTCTGAAGCAGTGTTTTAAAATGGATAGTTAAAAAAATCATTATTTTGTTTTTTGGCGAACAAAAAAAATATTCTCGTCACTTTATAATATTAAAGTTGAACCACTGTACTCACATGAACTGATTTAAATATGTTTTTAGTACCTTAATGGATCTTGAGAGAGGAAGTACCATTGCTGTGAATGTAGGCCTCACTGAGCCATTGGATTTCATCAAAATATCTTAATTTGTGTTCCGAAGATGAATGATGGTCTTAAGCCCTGTTCACACCGCCAGCGACATGCAGCGACAAAGCGACAGGATCCCATTCATTTCAATGGAGCGCTGGTGACTTCCGGCAACAAGAGCGACAGTGACCGTTGGCAACAGAATGTAGGCGTCAGCGACGGGAGACACGTGACAAAAGTTCAGATATTTCAACTTTATGCAAATCAGGAGCGAATTACCAATAGGAGTGAAGGCTCTCTGGAGCTCACGTCACCGTCGAGTGCAGGCAAGACAGACAGGACATATTTCCGGAGTGATTTCACTGTTTTATATGATTTAACTGTACATACATGGATATAATAAAATGATGCGTGAATCTTGTGTCTTGTGAGCTTGATTCATACATTTTGTGTTATGTTTTGTGTTGTTACATTATATGATGCTGGGAGCAGTTTAGCACTGCTGCAGTTCATATTACAGTTTTCCCTGCATTGTGTTGATTATTAAGCCTTGTCTGTGAAACCAGGGGTTAATGGTACTACAGTACATTTTTATGTAAAAATGTAATTTAATAGATTCCTGGAAGGTTTATTGAACTCTTTTGGACTGGTAGTAGAGTGGGGGGTTGGGGACTCTGTGAATTTATTTTCAGAGCAGCCCCTTGACAACTGAGATGACTGCTTTACAAGCACTAAATCTAAAAAGCCTCTCCACAGTTCTGGAAACTCCCCCAAGAAGCTCCAGAGACAAGAAATAGAAAATATACATCCATCAAAAATAAAAAAAGGGGGGCAGGAAAAAGACAAAAAGAACAACGATGTAGTGATCATGTCTGTAGATAAATGAATGGATGTTCAACAGATGAACAGATAGAAACAACAAATAAACTAAAGCTAGACTTGGAGAGCTGTGATTGGGATCTGCTGACAGCAGATGGAAGCGAGCATGGAGGTATGAGTTTGTGTTAACATTTGCATTCTCTCCCAGACCTAACCGCAGTTAGAGAACAGAGCTCACTGACATTACTGACCTCAAATCATAAATAATATATGGATTCTGAAAGGGACATGTTAATCTGTACAATAACAACTTCTGGGGAGGCTAATGAAACCCATGTCATAACAAATGAAACATTAAGTTGCATATAACTACTGTTCCCAGGAAAGAGATGAGGTAAAACACTTGACTATGGGATACTGTGCACTTGTGTAACCTGCTTATACACATAGGTGTCACATTGACAACAGTCATACTGTCAGAGCTTGAATAGTCAAGCACCTCTTTGATTCTCGAAACAGTTCTGAAGAGCACCTGTAACCATAGTTGACCACTACATGGTGTATGTTCTGTATTTCTGTTCTTTTGGTCCAAGTGTTTAAGTGGGCATGAAGACTGCAAGTGTGTGTGGAACTTTTGATTACCTGACGGGACACTTATTGTTGTAAAAAATGCAACAACATGCAAAAAACCTATTTTTTACAGGAAAAATTCAAATATTCTACTGTTATTAAATGTACCATTGTTCTTCTATAGTACCATACTGAACTGACCAACAGCTTCAGTGATTATAAAAGTGCTATTTACTTGCTTTTCTGTGTAATTCAGTTACAATTTGAAGATAAGGTTTTGTTTTTCATGAGACTTTGTGACTTCCTACTTTTTCCATATATTAGGGATCAAAAGTCAATAAGTGCTCCTCTGCCGCCATACTAGTTATAGTGGTCTTTTTTTTTTAAATAAAAGTGTTTGCTACAAAAAATAAAATAAAAATAAAAGTGTTTGCTACAAAATGTTAGTTTTCCTACATCTTTAAACTTTGAGTTTAACAAATCATCACATTAAAAATAGCACTAAAACCGGATAATATTTAGAGCTTTTAAGTGCTGGAAAAAGTGTTGAAAGCACTTGCAAGCCCTTGAAAAGTGCCTGAATTCCACTCTCAAAAGATTGTATAAACCCTGAGATGAATAATGTAAAAAAAAAAAAAAAAAAAAAAAAATTTTTCTCGACTATTTCTGCCCCAATACCATAGTTACAGTTAGCATTGCTACATTAAATCTATCATTAAATTTAGTCGCACCAGCAGGAAAAAAACTGATGCAAAATGCAACCATTTGGTCACAGTCTGGAGCCCTGGATACGGTTAGCACCATAAACTGCTCTAAAGCAGTATTAAATTTTGTCTGTATTAAAGGCACTGAGCTTTGACATTTTTCATATCTGGCCAGTAGCGGGCTTTGCTTTGTTTCATCTGTTTCACTTGAAATGGGCCTCACAACAGAAGAGGCCTCGGCTTGCGCTCAAAAAAGAGCCCTGCCCCCACCATTACACACCAAGGTCGGTAATTAATTTGGGCAAAAATGTTACCAAAATTAATAAAATGCCCCCAAAATTTAAGATATGGGGTAAAATGTCCCTGTATGTGTTCTTGTTTTTAATAATTATAACAGGATACAGTTAAGCAATACCACACGAGCAAGAAACCTTCCCGAAACCTAAAACCCAAGGGGAGAAATGCCAGTGTTCTGACAATTTGTGCTACCCTGTCATATTTTACTACCTCCCATTGAAACAGTAGATAGCAAAATCTGACAGCAAAAAATGCTAACGTTACCTATCAGATTGCGCTTCCAGCATGATATTAACGTGGTTTATGGCTTTATTAACATCTACACCTACCCCAACCCTTATAATAATGCAAGTACAGTAGTGTTAGCACAATATGATGTAGCGTTAATCGTTAGAACAAGTATAAATCGATAGTGAACAATGCTACCTATCAGATTGTGCTTTACACCTTACACCTAACCCAACACTAAAACTACCCTTACAATAATGCAAATACAGTAATTTTGTGTTATTTAACATGACAGCAATGATGTAATATTGATGTGCGCACATGCAGTAAGCCCGGGTAGGACAACCTGATGGGTAGGTTAGCTAGCTAGCTAACTCAGCACATCATTGCTTGGAAATAATGACGGTTCTTTGTTCATAATGCATATATTTGAACATAAAATAAAATGATTAAAGGCAAGGCGGAGTAGCCTGGCACGCTAAAAATATAAGCGGGAGAATGTTATCATTGCAAAGTGGTCAGGCTAATGTCTTGTGTCTATTCCACAAGACTTATGGATAAGCTGTTTGATTTATAATTATTAGGTTATTTTCACAAATTTCATTTAACCTGCTGAGGATGAACAAAGCTGTTCCCCAATTTGTGTTTCCCCCATTTGAATGGTCAGCATATGAGGTGGCTGCTGCTTGCGCTGGCAGCTTTAGCTTCAATTTTGATCAAATTATTTTCTAATCGGTTGCTTATGTGGGATTACAAATTTGTTCTATGTTATATTTAGGTTCCAATGTAATAGTATATGAACTGAAAACTTTATGTATATTGTGGCAAGGCAGGCAGACCAGGTGTCTGAGACACTAACCTTTTGTCTCATGCATTTCCTGACCATGTGGCATGACCAGCTCAAGATACAGCTGTGCTTTTGTCTCTATGATAATGTAAAGGTATAGGTGATACTGCCAGACTGATTGGATTAGCACCTATGCATTTGAATGACACATTTATGCTGATTAGATCATGGCTGGGAAATGTAGGCAATGATCTGATTCCTGTACTGCATTTGCATCCTTTGTTTAGATTGTCCACACCCCTACTCTATGTATCCCTCCCCCTTGAATGTATATGAACTACCAAGTCACTGCCTTAGTTAGATTTTGGATGACCACAGCGACGCACAGCGTGTTTCTCAATAAAGAGTAACTTCTGCTTCAAGAGATCCCAAAGTCTCCTGGTCTATGCTTCTGAGATTTCCAACAGTTTTGGTGCCGTGACCCGGATAGAGCTTCTCATCTCAATCCAGATTGAAACTTCAAGCACAACAAAGATCTGATCCAAAAGAAGATCCAGGCTGAATTTTCCTGTACACCCAAGGGTTGGTGAGTGATACTCTATCCAAAAGAATCATTAAGACCAGTACAAAGTTGTTATCCTCTGCGCCGTCAGAGAGGAGTTAACAGACAGCTGTAGGGTTTGGTTAACTAAGTTATCCTCTAAAAATGTTCTTTTAGAGATGAAGTTTATCCTCTGTTTAGGCAGGGAAGTTTAGCATCACATGCTAATAATTAGGTATCCTCTGTTCAGGCAGGGAAGAATTAGTGTAAAGTGCTAATAATTTGTGTTGTCCTCTGTTTTATCAGGGAAGGTGGTGTGTTAACAGAATAGCCACCCTCTACTTTGCTAGAGAAGAAGGTTCATCCTCTGTTAACTCAGGGAAGGTTATAACTGTTACAGTGTCTTAGCAAGTTGGTTCTACTCTGCTCACCAGAGAAGGTTGAATACATTACGATGTGTATTAACTAGATTAACCTCTGCTCTGTCAGGGAAGTGTTGAAGTGTATTGTTGTGCCAGAAAGACATTACACAATGTTGAGAAAGAATGCTAGAAAAATTCCAACAACTGAGAAAGGTGGACTAGCTACCCCTTTATGGACAGATAGTGAGTTCAAATCATTGTTAGGAAAGCACATGGACTCAATAGTGACTGAGTCAGTCAGACTGGATTTGACAAAGAAATCTGGGATTCATCCAGAAAAAGTTTGGTCTATTGAAGAATGCAAAAAGGTACTTGGTGCTTGTATTCGGAAGAAAAATATGAAGGGCATTATCTGCTGCCACAGAGAATTTACTCTATCCATTGCACAAGAACAAATCCAACGTATTACTAAGTTAGAAGAGCAGAACAAACAGTTGCACACTCGAGTGTCTCGTCTCACTCAGAAGTTGGGTCGTAACAAAGCATTAACCAAAAGTGACTCAAAAGACCAGCAGTCAGATGAAAGCTATCCTGACTTACAGTCTTTCTGTAGACTTGAGGATAATAGCAATACTGGATTGATGGATAAAGATGTAAATGCAGTTGAAGTGTGTGGAGTGAGACAAAAGGCTCAGAGTAGGGCAAAAGGGGTTGACACAGTTCCATCTGTAACCCCCATACTGCAGTTACAAGCAGTCAGTACCACTATAGGTCCTGAAGACATAGAAAGAATTGCTGAGAATTTGCCATCAGTGCATAGAAACTTTTCTGAGTTTAGAACAGAGTTGTCCAGAAAAATGAAGCTCTATGATATGTCCCTAGCTGACGTCACCCAGCTAATGTCACAAATCCTGAAAGAGTCAGAATTCAATGATTTTGAAAGTGCTGTAAATAATTCTGAGTTTCAGCATTCCAGC
Organism: Megalobrama amblycephala; assembly: GCF_018812025.1. NCBI lineage: Eukaryota > Metazoa > Chordata > Actinopteri > Cypriniformes > Xenocyprididae > Megalobrama > Megalobrama amblycephala. The sequence goes on along the minus strand of NC_063053.1, from coordinate 27,924,176 downwards.
AAAGGTGAATTGAGAGAAGGAGTTCTGAGAGTGTTACAGAACCTTGTTGGACCAAAGGTAGACTGGTCAAAGATCACTAGTTGTGTACAGACGAAGGATGAAACTGTAAGTGAGTACACTGAAAGATTTTGTCAGTTAGCTGCAGCATACAGTGGAATAGCTGACACTCCAGAGAAGGTGTTAGAGGATAATGGACCACTGGTCCGCATGTGGTTTGATGGGCTTTCATCAGAATACAGAAATGCATTGCCTTTCTTAGACCTCACATGGTCCAATGGAACCCTGCAAAACAGCTTGGATAGGTTAGCTATTTGGGAAAGAGACTCAGATGTCAAGACAAGAGTAAAGATTGCAGCAGCATCCTTTAAGGTCAACACAGAGAATCGACAGAAACGTAAACGTCCTAAGAGAGAAGGCAGTTGTCATTACTGTGGTAAACCTGGACATTGGATGAAAGAGTGTAGGAAAAACAAAAAGACATTAAAAGAAATGAACAGCTTTACTCAGCTCCTACTCAGTCTACTTGCTACACTGAAACTGCCCCTCCCCTCTTCTCCAAACTCTTGGAGCAACAGCTTGCTGACATGCTAACCATTTGGGCTGTGAGTGCTTAATTTCCCCAGTAATCTACTAGAAAGCTGAAAGACTCATTATGAACAAATGAAAGTTGACTGTCACTTCCACTATTTGGGGGACACTGGTTAAGTACACTCACAGCCTTAAATGTTATGCTGCAGCACACTCCATTCACTTGTCCATCCTCAATGGGTTATGATGTCTGCTATGACTGATGTTTCAATGGAAGATGGAGATGTAGCATCTTAAATTTGGAAATTAACTACAGGGAGAGAATAGGACACACAGACCAGTGAGGAGCCCAGGGAAGAACCGAAGTGCATAAGGCCTCGGGGGTTAACCCTGTGGTGAAGACTTCCTCATAGGTTTCCCCCTCTCTCAGTTTATCCCAACCTTACTGGTCTATAGGTGTCAAATTGATTAAGAATAGGTTAAGAAAAAGAAGAACAAAACCACTATACGATCACTAGAAGTTTATGATGATCAGAGTTAGACAGAAAAACTATACGATCATCAGAGGTCTAACGTACTAAAGTCTATGCATGAATACTGCTGGTCTGCTGTCTCTTTGTTTTCTTGTGTGCAGGTATGTGTATATGCCATGACGTCTCATAAGCAGCACCTGGTGTAAAGCATCACCTCAGATATCCATGAACAACCTTCATGATGACGGAGTCATCAGAGCAACTCGGAGTTGCACAACGACAAAGAATCTTCTTGGGACAAACATGGAAATGGACTCTACAGGGAACAGACTCCACAGCTATTCAGGCGCCATGGACTTTTAGGACTTCCACGCTTATGCTACATGGTTTTCTGTGTCATCATGTAGTTTATACAACATGTTACCACCCTGCGTTGTATATGTGTGTCAACAGTATACTCAAGTTAAAGAACAACACTTATGTAAATGTTGGACACGACACAGAATAAGATGTATGTGCCTGTAACTGTTACAAGTTGCATGACTGGAAGATGGAACTTATGTTAACAAACATATGTTATAGAAGGGATTTAAGTGTCTAAATTTGTATTTTGTGAGAGTTATTAGAACTCTCAAAGGGGGAACTGTGGGATTACAAATTTGTTCTATGTTATATTTAGGTTCCAATGTAATAGTATATGAACTGAAAACTTTATGTATATTGTGGCAAGGCAGGCAGACCAGGTGTCTGAGACACTAACCTTTTGTCTCATGCATTTCCTGACCATGTGGCATGACCAGCTCAAGATACAGCTGTGCTTTTGTCTCTATGATAATGTAAAGGTATAGGTGATACTGCCAGACTGATTGGATTAGCACCTATGCATTTGAATGACACATTTATGCTGATTAGATCATGGCTGGGAAATGTAGGCAATGATCTGATTCCTGTACTGCATTTGCATCCTTTGTTTAGATTGTCCACACCCCTACTCTATGTATCCCTCCCCCTTGAATGTATATGAACTACCAAGTCACTGCCTTAGTTAGATTTTGGATGACCACAGCGATGCACAGCGTGTTTCTCAATAAAGAGTAACTTCTGCTTCAAGAGATCCCAAAGTCTCCTGGTCTATGCTTCTGAGATTTCCAACACTTATTATGTTGTGGATATATCCCTCGCATGCATACTGCATTCCCTTTTGTCTTGCTCTCTCAGATATTTCACCTGTTCACCAAAAATGACCAATTAGCAAAGGGCTTAGCGAAGGGTCCATTGGATTTTCTCAGTGTCCATAATGAGGCTGTAAAAGCAGACTGAGCTTACCTATTCGGCGTGATGACATTTAATGTCCTCGACAGCCTCTGTAGTCCAATTTAGCCACTTGTTAGCAGCCGTCATTTTCAAGACATGTAACAGCTTAAAAAAATATGGGTAGGTTAATACTGATGTATTTTATGTTGTAGAATAAAATGTGAAAGTATCTTGAGCTTGTATTAACCACAGACCTTATTTCAGCCATTTAACCAAAAATCAATTAAAAAAAACCCATTGACTCTGGGACGATGGAACCGAAAAGCTAACTCACTTCACGTCATAGTTCCACCACTCTATAAACTAGAAGTTAATATCAGATGACTTATATTTTAGACTCTGAACATTGTCTGTTTTTGCTCTATTTTGCCAAAGAAAATAGTTCCAAACAAATCAACAGTAGAGCCATTACTCATATCTGAGCAACATAGTAATGTTTAGTTACTGAATGAATCTGTGTTTTTAACAAATGTTGAATTAATCATTTGAATTATTCAACTCATTAAGGCAATGATTTGCTGCCATGTACTGGTGTTTTTAGTTTCACATTAAAAAGTATCAACTACCATAGGTGCCAATAAATTTCCATTGTATGGGGAAAAATGAGGGAGTGAAAATAATAGAATTTTCACTTTTGAGTGAACTATGCCTTAAGAAACTTAATAAACTCTGGCTAACACAAATAGGTGTAGGTCATTCATCACGTTAATTTTAGGCCGTGACCTTGCACAAAGAGCCACAAATGGGCATGACCCATGGAGATGTCTTATATCATGAAGCTAACCAGTGCATTTAACAGGTTACACACACGGCACATGATAATACAGGAAGAGACGGTAAGGCATGTCATAAGTAACTGTCTGATGATCAGCTCTATTGACCACTGTTATGTGTGCTGTACACTACACACTCCAAATGGGACAGAGAGAAAGCAGGAGACGCCAGCAACAGACAGCCAGACATGTGAACCTTCTGGGTTTAAATTGCACCATCATACAGACATTCACATTAACCCCCATGACATACATGTTGCCTTCAGCAGTCACAGCAGGACAACAATCCAAAGACATGGCTTGTCACATGACGGGAGCACAGAGACCCATTTGTAGCTGCAAATATATGATGCACAAAACAAAAAACAAAACAAAACAAAAAACAACAAAAAACAAAACAAAACAAAACAAAAACAAAACAAAAACACAAGCCTAACCTGTTGTGTTCACCTTTTCTTTTACAAATTAAAGTAATAGTTCACCCAAAAATCATTAACTCAACCTGATGTCATTCCAAACCTGAATAATGTAAATTTTTATTTAAAAGTAAATGCACTATTGAAGTATCCAAAAAAAAAAGAAAAAGAAAAAAAAAGTACTGCACAACATACTGAACAAACCCATACAGTCTTAAAATAAATCATGTACATGTGTATTGAAACTAATTTATGCAGTATATCAATACATACAAGTTAGAGGTCGATCACTGTTGGATTTTGTTGATAATGTGATTTTTAAAAAAGGAAATAATAATAATAATAATAATAATAATAAAGCCCTGTTTCACAGACAGGGCTTAGATTAAGCCAGGATTAGGCCTTAGTTCAATTAGGACATTTAAGTAGCTTTTATAAACATGTCTTGGAAAAAAAAAAAAAAAAAAACCTTACTGGTGTGCATCTTGAGAAAAAAAAACCAATGGTAATGACATTAAAATATATCAGTGCTTTCAGTGCTTTCAACAGCTCAAACATGCATTTTAGTCTGGGACTAGCTTAAGTCTACTCTGTGAAACCAGGGGTAAATGTATTGTGTTGACACTAGTTAAATCCTTATACTGAATGCGTTAAATAATGTTCTTAGTTTTCCTTCCTATGATGGGGCAGCCCAGAGAGAAAATACAAGGGTTTAACTGCCAGATACAGTTCATTACTGTTATTATTACCAAAAATTAAAAGATCTTATGCATAATGTGGAACTTTTAATTATAAACAAGTCCAAAATACAGCAGGACTATTATTTTGAAATGTCTGTGCTTTACTTCCAGCTACTCATTCAGATGAGCCAGATAATATGCACTGTTGCAACTATTTACAACATATTACAATATAAAAATCATAAAGCAAACATCATCATAATTCATAAACAGTGGATCATGAGCAATCGCTTGGCAAAAACGCACAGTATTTATTGATTGCATACTGCTCTGAAACAGTGAATGTGTATGATGCTCAAAAGCACTGCATTTTGATGTTGAATGTGTAGCACTAACATTTATTTAAATCATTGCCTTTTGAAGGTTAAAAATCTCCTAACCCCATATCACGATTTTTGCTTTGCCATCCCCAAATTTAAAGCGGAACTCAGTAAGATTTGCGAAGCTCCCCCTACAGTTTCCTTCAGTGAATCACATGGTCGTAAATACTCCAAGCGCAGCTCTGGACTACAACGACTACAACGCGCACCAGCACAGTAGTTTTGCAAATACAGTACAAGAAAGAGGAGGTGGGTAATTTGCAAATACAGTACACTCGATGGAGGTGGGTAATTTTTGAAATTGTCTTATAAAGTCATAATATACATTGTTTTTGAATTACCGTAAAGCATTTTGGCACTCTCGCGTGAACGTGAACATGAGGCGAGATTGTTTCGGGTCGGTGCAGCTCAAGTAACCCCCTCTGGCTCATCTGGCGTAGATGTGCCAGAGGGGGTTAGTGCACGCCTCAAACACACCACTACAAGTCAATTAACTATTGTAAGGACTTAAAAAACTATTTATGAAGGTAAAAAAAGTTACTTAGTTCTGCTTTAAGAGATTTTAATGGACTTAAATTTGATCAAACTGAATTTAAGACTTTTTAAGGACATGCGGGGACCCTGTGGCCAGTGGATTATCAACATGGTCATACAGGTTTGGTTAACTATTCCTTTAATTTAAATAAAGAACTGAAATAAACATATTAAATACATACAGCATAAGCATCTCAGACACATATTTCGATCTAACGACCGCCTCTGTACTGTTCCCCCTTTCTGGCCTCATATGTTAACTATCAGTGCTAATTTGTCCCATTAAAAGTCTTTGGAGAGGAAATGACAGTTTGGAAGGGTGTAATTTTAGAAACATAGCAGTCTGAGGCGAGTCATCTCCAGGGGGCTTTCTCAGTCTCGACCCGCCATTACGGCTCAAAGGCCATCTGGCTCTTATTAGGCACGGTGGTACAGTTTCCCCGAGTATGACTCGGCAGTCTGCAAGCACCAAACAAACCTAATCTTAGTCTGGCTCGAAAACAACAGGCCGAGACCGTGTTGGACAGCACCTGGCGAGAGCGCCATAACACAACTTGTTTATTCAAGTTCGTCTGGCTCTTGAGGCGCACTGGAGAAATGAAATGAGAAAGAGTACATGCAGTTCCATCACACGCTCTAGAAAGCACATCAGTGTATAAACACAGTTGCTTTTTTTCTGAGATGCAAGTTGCTCCACCTAAAACGAGTTTGAAAGTCTACACGAATTAAAAATCTTTTATTTAAAGTTGCAATGTAACGGATGTAGTGGCAGATCTTCCTTCTTGTGACACACATCATAATGAAACGGATTATTGAAAGAGAAAAATTTATGGAACATCTGAATGTCAGCTTGAGTTTGATTGTAAGAAAGGGGTAGGGTTTAAGTGGACTAAATGTTCAGAGAAACTAAAGCCATTAAATATCATTTTCGGAGATTAAAACTGAAATAAAAAAATATAAATATATGAAAAATCGAAATCTGAAAACTAGAAATGTTTCCTTAGCAATTAACTTAAAGGATTAGTTGACTTGTGAATGAAAATTTCCTTATAATTTACTCACCCCCATGTCATCCAAGATGTCCATGTCTTTCTTTCTTCAGCTGAAAAGAAATTAAGGCTTTTGATGAAAACATTCCAGGATTTTTCTCCATATAATGGATGATAGTGGACTTCAGTGGGGTTCACCGGGTTGAAGGTCCAAATTGCACTTTCAGTGTAGCTTCAAAGGACTCTACACAATCCCAGATGAGGAATAAAGGTCTTATCTAGCGAAATGTTTGGTCGTTTTTTAAAAAAAAAATATAAAAATGTATATACTTTTTAACCACAAATGTTTGTCTTTGTCTTGCACTGCTCTACGATGCGCCACGCATTACATTGAAAGGTCATGTGTGACGTAGACGGAAGTACAGCGGTAGGGCAGAAAACTTTTTCTCCTTCAACATTGTTTTACCTTTTTTTTTGTAAAGGGCATTTGGCTTAATCTTGGCACGTTCGCTTTGTAGACACTGGATTGCTACTTCCGCCTACGTCACGCGTGACCTTTCTAATGTGATTACGTCATGCGTATGGATCTCAGAGCTAGTGCAAGACGAGCATTTGTGGTTAAAAAGTATACTATCATCTGGGATTGCGTAGAGCCCTTTGAAGCTGCACTGAAACTACAATTTGGACCTTCCACCCAGTGAACCCCACTGGAGTCCACTATATGGAGAAGAATCTTGGAATGTTTTCCTCGACTGACGAAAGAAAGACATGAACATCTTGGATGACATGAGGGTGAGTAAATTATCAGGAAATTTTCATTCAGAAGTGAACTAATCCTTTAAAAAAAAAAAATACAAGTTTAAGTTGAAGTACTAAAACTGAAATAAAAATAAATTTAAGCTAATTAAAAATAATAAAAAACACACAAAAAAAAAAAAAATTACTACAATGAAAATGAAAACTCAAACTAAAAAAGACAACACAAAGATAGTAATAAATACTATTATAGTATTCAAATAATACTAATATAACACTGCTTTTCAGATGCCATCACCTAGACCACATAAAATACATCTTCATTGAGAAAACACATAACACAGACACTTGTTTCTGTTTTTGTACCTAAGTGGACAAATTGCCTTTGTGAGCATCATCTAAACAAGGAACTAAAAGTAGCAGCAGAGTACCAAAGCTTACAGCGGAGATGACACTAGCAGACACATAAACATAGTAGCCTTCAAACAAATATAAGCTACATGTTAGAGAAAAAGATAGACCACATCCAAAAGAATGCTTCTAGGAACCCAGTGCCAATGTACTAGATAAACGCATGCTTGCACTGGAAACACACTGTGCTTCTTTGACTGACAGAAATGCTAAGCTGTTAGCTAAATTTACTGACCTTGTGTCTTATACCTGGCACAAAACATCCGAATTATCGGTCTGCTGGAGCTAACAGTGGGGCCCAGTACATCAGTCTTCTTCTTACAACCCTTTTGTGGTCCTCCTGTGAGAAGATAAGTCTTCTCTGCCTGAGACTAACCAACAGTGGCTGGTTGCATAAGTATTGCAAGTTAGTCATCTAAATTGTTTTAGTCTTTAAGACTGGTCATAACTTTAAGTCAGTTCCTTGAATTAAAAATAAATAAATCATTAGTACATTACAAAGTTGTGTGGGAAGTGTTGGCTTTACAAACAAGGATTCAGCCCTACTTTTTCCTGTGAATCATATGCAAGACAGCTATTACGTTATTTGTAGGTTGATTCCACCATAAACTGTAGACACTGTGATGCTTTTATATCACAATCAGTTTGACATTGGATCCATCCAGTTTTGATCTTGCACTTGTCAGTCAATGGCCCCATCAAAATTAATGGTCTTAATTTATACTAGGATGGGGTTCTCTTCTTTTTAGCCCAGTCTACTCAATAGTCACATGTACAGCATAAAACAAAAAACAAAAAAACACACAACAACAACAACAACAACAACAACAACAACAACAACAACAACAACAACAACAACAACAACAACAACAACAACAACAACAACAACAACAACAACAACATAATTTCAGTAATTTATAACCTAATTAGATCCTTAAATGCAGACCCCACCAAATCCCTCTTGGGAACACAATTTGGAAATTTCCATCTTGGATGACCAGTGGTGTGACAATCTGGATCTGGTGCACTCCACTTACATATGTTCTGGGCATGTCTGTGGCTGACATACTTTTGGTCAAGGTTATTTGACACACTAAGCAAGCCCTCAACCCTAGTTTGGCATTTCCCCAAGAGCAGACATGCCAGCTACAGCATATTTCCTTTACAGCCATGCAAGCTATGCACACTTTTTTCCCAAATGGATTTATCATTATGTGTTATGCAAAATGTATAAAAATATTTGAAAGGAGAATTGGCATTATGTGTCAAGATTTTGCAAACTTGGCCATCAGCCTTTACGCCCCGAGCCACCATCTTGGTTCCCAGAAAAAAGCTCAAAAAAAAAAAAAAAATCAAATTGTCAAAATTTCATCCTCTCTTAATGCAGCTAAATTCTGATACATTATGCCCACTTTTCACAATCCAATCCAATGATTCAATGGCCCATTCATAAAGAGAGCCAATTACTTAATTCCTGAATAAATCAGCTGTTTTGAACAAATTGAATACATTTTTTTTTTTTTTTAAATGACTTGAAGGGCCCCATCATACACCCGGCGCAAGTGTTTTTTGCTAGTTTCAGCCCGAAGCAGTTATTTCCACGTCCCGCTCCATGTTGTTTAAATAGCAAATGCATTAGTGCCCATTTGTGCGCTTATGGTCTGGTCTGAAAACGAAGTGTGTTCAGGTGCATTTTGGTGTGTTGCTATTTTGAGGCAACTGAAATAGACAGCGCCACTGACCAACTGAATCCTGGTCTAAAGTCAATGGTGCAATATTTTTTTTTGTTATATAAATATACACAACGCGCGTACACTGTTTATTACACACACAGGGATGCGCAGCATCACACAAATATGCCAAATATTCAAAATAAAAGGATTACAATGTAAAAGATTATTATTGTGTGCATAAAGATAAAAATGCTTTGGTTGAATCCGGCTTGTCTTGTAGATGGCCTGCGGGATGGGGGAAACTACATGAGCATAAAAAAAGAGGAATGTATAATGATTAAAGCAGATTTTTTAGGCTGCTGTTACTGTTAAAACCAGACACACATGACACGTATCTGACACACACTTCCTATTTTCTCACAACTCTTTGTTCATTTAACACTTTTCAACTCATGTAAGACTGTGCTTATGAGGATACTCTGCAAAACAGGAATTCTGACATAATTTTGTTGGTTTTGTCAATTCAAGTGCGAAAGAGAAAACATGGCACTATTTATAATAGTTAACAAATAATGCTAAAATAACACTGCTTTACAGTTGATGTCATCTAGGCCAGGAATTTGGCACAAATAATGTTAGCTAGACACATTTCTCTTTTTTCAAAATTAATTTATCATTACGCAAAATCAATAAAAATATTTGAAAAGAGTGGATCCATATAAATATGGATTCTTGGTACAAAATTTAATCTCCACTGCAAACTACCACTCAAGTGCGGCTAAATTCTGAGACATAACGTCTGCTTTTCACAATTCAATCCATTCCTGATAGATAAAACCAAGTCATGTATTTTTTTCCTCACTGAACATCCAATTTCACTTGGAAATATGTCACTTTAGGGAAGTAAAATGGGTTGAAAATACAGTTTATGTTCACTTTAATGTGGTTGCTGGTTTTGGTTGGTTGGTTTCTAGCTAATCCAAGCTAGAAGCGAATAATAACTAAGCTTCATGGTTCATCTTAATCAGAGCTTGTGCACCTTAGAGTAGGAAAAAAAAACATTTATCATGTTACAAAAACCATCTTAACCACCTAAATGTGTAATGACCTAGTTTTAGCAGCGGGATTTCCTGTCACCACTCTCATGGACATTGTGCAAACCCATGTTTGCTTAGATTGTGGCAATGTTATCAAATGGATAGTCACAGTGGTAGAACTCTAGTCTGGAAAGGGTGTATTTCAGATGTATTTAAATATAAAAACTTATATAATCTATAATAACATGAAACTAAATTAAACTGCATTGTGTACAGACTACATAGGTTAATAAGGAAGCTATTCTATTTCTGCTGTTCCGTAAGTGCCATCTACTGTCAGAGAGTGAATTTGCATTTTCATTTAACCTGTTGCTGTTTTTCTGCAAAGCAATGTCAAAATCGACCCATGTTTTTATGCAGCATACACGCGGTGTTGTAAATGTTAAATGGTGGATTAAAAATATAATGTGCGTTCTAAAAATTGAAATAATTATCCAACTAGACATATAAGACATCATTATCAGGTTTTAATTAAATCCGATTAAACCTGGGTCATTTCAGATACGTAAACACAGCTTATCCATTTCAAATTTTCTGTTATCACATCTGTTAAAGTACTGATTTTCAGTTCAGATTTTCATCCAAAATCTCGCTTCATACCAGTTAATTTAGCTGAAGTGGCTTGCTCTGATGATCGGTTCTGTGAGGCCGCACGTTGATAGAGAAGCATGTCCATTGGCTGCAACCCACAGGTATTATGGCCAATCACAAAAGTTGACATTGAGCAGCCAACGCAATATCGCGTTCAATATCGATATGTATCGCCGTTGATATTGAACGCGATATTGCGTGGCTTATCAGTGATCTACGGCTCTGTCTATTAAATGCCGCTCCATTTGAAAGCAGGTGATGGCGATTTAGCGGTAATCAGGGAACCGGCTTTACTGAAGAAATGCGCGTGACAAAAGCATTCGATACATCGCCCAGCCCTATATATTATTGCGCTACATTTTTGTGCATAACTCGGATCACTTTTGTAGGCTATTAGTTGAATAAAAGATAGAAACTTTCATTTCTCAACTAGTTTAAAATGGAATGCAGTCCTCCCTCGAAATTCACTCAACCCCAGTTTACAGCCCTTGAGTTCAAGATTCAGCATAATTCAAATGCACCCATGTTTTTTACATTGTTGGACAACAAAAAACAGCTTGTTGTGCAAAAGAATTCTCAAATATTCCACAGACTGGAGCTTAACTTATCTACCCTGACACAAAGACATGGTTTTCAAGGCTTAGGCACACAATACAAATTCACAGTGTGACCAGCAAATATATCAGATCTCTATGATTTATAACACGCTGACAACACTGTGGGTCTAACAAAAACAATACTGAAAGGAGAATTCAGCACTGATTGTGGAACAGAATCGCAGTCTACTCAGGTAACTAATAATGGGTTGCCTCGTATGTCAACCAGCACAATAATTAACAGCACAGATTCCTCAAGTGTTTTGCTGAGAACCCTTGTGTTATTGTAAAGCGAGGCCTGATCAACACCGGACACCCAGACACACACAAATACACGCCTAGGGGAGAGGAGGGGGCCGCGGCAGCCAGATCCCAGCTATATTTAACATCTTCTACATGTGGGCTTCATTTGAGTGAATGAGCCTGCATACTTCCACTGACAAGAAACAGGCAGACCCCAATCCTCTGGTCCCTTAACCCTTGCGTCCCTGCACAGAGAAAGGTTGAACTCTGTTGACTTGGATCCTTCTATCAATCTGTTCATCCATCCTGGAGGTCTGACCCTCCTGTCATTCTTTGACTGTTAAGAAAATCCATCATAATTTCTAGATGGCAAGGTTTAATGGAAAAGGGGGGAAAGATGAAGGTGGTCTTGCATTTGTTTCCGTAGGGCTGAGATGTTTGCTGATATCTAGTCATGTGGTTTGAGTCTATTATTTATGGTGGCTGTGGACTAGCTGTTGATCATTGAGAGTGCATGAGAGTCGTGAGCTTGATCTGCTTCTCTCTGTTCTGTGTTATCTGTGTTCCAGCCCCAAGGCCTTGAACTGATCCTTTCTCCAGCCCCTCCACACCTCTGCTCTGCTCCAGATGTCTGTGGCACACACAGGGGCTCAAAAACACACTTATGATACTATAAAGGCGCTTACACCCAAACAATGTTCTAGAGCTTCCAAAATGCAATTAAATAAATGCTTAACACTGTTAAAGCAATCAATTCATAAAATATCAGAGTATTGCAAGTGTCCTGATATCATAAAGTCTTTTTAAGATGATACAATTCAGAACAGTAAAGCAGTTGCTAAAACATCATAAATATTTCAAAAACTTTAGTCAAAATTAGATCTGATTTTATGATAAAGCAAGGTTAGTTTAGGTTGTAAAAGCTTAATGATATTTTAAGAGTTCAGATGCAAAAACCTATAAGTCCATGTTTTCCATGACATTTTCTTTTAAAGTGTAGAGTACTTTTTTACCAGGTTCCTATGTTTAGGTTTAGTAATTTTACTTTAAAGGCAATGAAAAGATTTTTAGTCAGTTATTGAAATGCCTTAATTTAAAACATGACACTTTATTCAATTCATTGTTATTTAACAAATTTGACACATTTTTTGCTGCATACATGTGCTTTTTTTTTTTTTTTTTTTTTTTTTTTTTTTAAACACAAACCTCTAAGTCCATCTCTTCAGACAACAAGACAAATTGTGCAGCCCTAGTGTGTTCAGTGTGAAAGGAAGATATGTTATTACTTTAGTACTTGGTTACACCACATTGCATTTTTGTTTAAAATGGAATTAAAAGTTTTTTAAACCATATCAGTGATCCCAAAAAATCCTTGTAAAGTCTCACATGTAAGATTAAGTCCATAAAGTGGGGGAAATTGTTGTACTTATTACAGATATGTGCCTCTTACATGTACAAATCCTAGTGTATGATAGATGCATGTCAATTAATTGCAAGTGTTATTTTGATTCCTTATTATCAATATTTATGTAATATCAATATTCATTAAACTAAACATTTAATAACAGCTCTTATATTTCCCACAAAAACCAAGCAAGTTTCAACTAAAACACATACTTTCTCACTAGTTTAAATACCCACAAAAGCACAGAGGACTAAAAATACAGATAAACCTCTGTGCTATAACAAAAAGCAGGCAGAACCCCAAACACCTTCCTCGGAGTATGAGAGTGGGGGACAGAACATTCCTGGCATAAACACTGGTGAGAATAATGTCACAGAGAGGAAACTGGTTTAAGTCCAAGTCTTTTGGTCACCAAAACAAAAAGCAGCCAGCAACAGTTGTGCACATTCACACACCTGTACAGAATATGTTCATGTGACTATTACATAATGTGCTGAGCTCACTGTTTTGGTCTGAAGTGGGTCACACTATCAGGACCATCAGTTTAAAATAAAGTTCTCTTCTACTGTATGTTCATCATAACATTTAATATCAAGACCAAGCTTGTAGCAACTTCACTATCAAATCACTGTAAACAGGAGACAGTGAAGATACAGATAGTACTCAAACAGAGTATTTTGCCACCGCCATTTCTGCAGCAAATGCATGTGCAGTCTTTGACTGCTAAAGTGGCGCTAACTATAGACTTCTCCAAGTTAACAGACAAATGTATCAAGCGAATGATTGTGAGTAGCACTCAACCTTGCCTTGCCAATGGGTTAGATTTGATGTTGCAGTCGGCAGAAAATCTAAGAAAAAAATGGTAAAACTCTAGGCAACACAGCACTACACTATCTGCAGTATTATTTATATGATACTGAATTAGTAATTGCTATTAATATGCTATATATATATAGCATATTAGAATATATATATATATATACAGTACAGTCCAAAAGTTTGGAACCACTAAGATTTTTAATGTTTTTAAAAGAAGTTTCGTCTGCTCACCAAGGCTACATTTATTTAATTAAAAATACAGTAAAAAACAGTAATATTGTGAAATATTATTACAATTTAAAATAACTGTTTTCTATTTGAATATATTTGACAAAGTAATTTATTCCTGTGATGCAAAGCTGAATTTTCAGCATCATTACTCCAGTCTTCAGTGTCACATGATCCTTCAGAAATCATTCTAATATGCTGATCTGCTGCTCAAGAAACATTTAATGTGTACAATTGTACAAAATATTTGTGTACAATATTTTTTTTCAGGATTATTTGATGAATAGAATGTTCAAAAGAACAGTGTTTATCTGAAATCTAATCTTTTGTAACATTATAAATGTCTTTACTGCCACTTTTGATTGATTTAATGCATCCTTGCTGAATAAAAGTATTCATTTCTTTAATTTCTTTTCAAAAAAATTAAAATAAAAATTCTTACTGACCCCAAACTTTTGAACGGTAGTGTATAATGCTACAGAAGCTTTGTATTTCAGATAAATGCTGTTCTTTTGAACTTTCTATTCATCAAGGAATCCTGAAAAAAAAAGTACACAACTGTTTTCAACATTGAAAATAATCATAAATGTTTATTGAGCAGCAAATCAGCATATTAGAATGATTTCTGAAGGATCATGTGACACTGAAGACTGGAGTAACGATGCTGAAAATTCAGCTTTGCATCACAGGAATAAATTACTTTGTCAAATATATTTAAATAGCACACAGTTATTTTAAATTGTAATAATATTTCACAATATTACTGTTTTTACTGTATTTTTAATTAAATAAATGTAGCCTTGGTGAGCAGACGAAACTTCTTTTAAAAACATTAAAAATCTTAGTGGTTCCAAACTTTTGGACTGTACTGTACTGTACTGTATATATATATATATATATATATATATATATATATATATATATATATATATATATATATATATATATATATATATATATATATATATATATATATATATATATATGTGTGTGTGTGTGTGTGTGTGTGTGTGTGTGTGTGTGTGTATAAACAGTGCCCTCTGTAAAGTATTGGGACAGTAAAGACAAAATTGCTCTGTTAGCTGTGGTGTCAAGACATCTATAAATATGATTAAAAGATTAATATGAGGCAGAAGTACAGGATGTCACATTTTATTATTGACTGTTTCAACACAAAATGTTTTACCAACTAAGTAGTAGAGCACATTTAGAGTTTCATCCGTCTGCCTAATGTGAGTAGAAGTATTGGGACAGTTTATCTTAAAGCATATGTAAAAGTGTAAAAGCTAATATTGATTGTAAATCCCTTGCAAGCAATCACAGGAGCGAGTCTGTGACCCATATACATCACCAGACTCTTGGTTTCACACTTTGAAATGCTTTTCCAGGCCGTTAATATGGCCATTTTCAACGGTTGTTCTAACTGCATTCTATAGGCCATATATCGCAGTGAGATGTTGCCCTGCATTATATTCATCATCAGTCATCTGTATGAAATGTCAGATGACCTATGTTGGGGAGGGCAAGTGTGTTAAATGCATTAAAAATATTAACGTGTTATTTTTTTCCCGTATTAATCATTAATTAATCTAATTAATGTGTTAAACTCCTAGCCCTAATATATATATTAGGGCTACATACATAAAATCTTTTTTATCATTTAATCATTTTTGCATAAGAATACACAATGCAAACAAATTAGGTAATAAAGTCAATTATTATAGCTGAATGAAATTTGGTATTAAAGGAATTATAACATTTATAAAACACATTCTTTTGACTCGTCGGCCATCTTGGAAGGAAAATGAGAGGCACACAACGCCATCTGAAGGCAGCTCACTAGGTTTTTGAAAAGAGGAGAGTGTAGTTGTATCATTTTACTCGAAAACTGAGGAAACTGCAAAATGCAAATCAACATACAGAGTTCTAAATGAGATTTCAAATGGGGTCAGTCATGCATGAAGCACGCAAAGTCAGGAGCTGTATTATCAGAAGCAACAGTGGGAGTAAGACTTCACCCTTATTTTAAGCCAAAACAAACATCATCCTGCTATTGTTTCTTTCATCCGAATAGATCTATTGCTCCCCAGCTGGAGGAACACAATGTTCTGTGACACACAAATGGGAGTGGAAATGATTACTCCTGGCTCTGGGATCACGACGGAGACCTATCCTTCACTCTGTCTGTGTGTGTGTGTGTGTGTGTGTGTGTGTGTGTGTGTGTCAGGGCGGGATGCCACTACAGGTACTTGTAGAATATGTTCCAATAATATTTTTCTGACTTTGTCTAACGGAATACAGCAATAGCAGTTGCATGTCTAAAGCATTACAAATAGTAAGAGAAGAAAAAAATGTGGAGTCAGAGGAAAAAATCTATTACAGGAATGGATGCACTGAGTTGAAGGATGAGAGGATATGGAAAGGCAGTGGCCTGTGACACCAGAAGGCTGAAAAATAGTGAGCTGATTCAAACCAATATTTTATTTTTGGGATAAAACATTCAGTGCAGCTCATCTCTTGTCTAGCATTGCATTTACAGTAAAAGTGATCTAAATGTCTACACTTACCTGATGATTAAGGGCATGAAGGGAGCTAAACCCAGAGGAGATGATGAACCATCCATTGGGGATGGGTAGAGACGGCCCAAAACCAACAACAACAAGAAAAGACTGGGGTGCAGTTTCACCTGCCCTGAATCACTGAAAAAATGAAAGAGAAACACATTACATTTGCTTACCTAAACATTGCCTAAAATACTTGACTTGTGTAACTAGCTTGCATTACTTACTTATACAAGCATATGTGCAAGTATAAAGGCATGTGCAACTAATGTGTAAATGTAAATGTGTCTGACTACCTTAACTAACAAAGTTAACTTGCAACTTTACTAACGTAACCAAGGTGACTTACTAAATAAACTAACTTACCTGTATATAACTTCATAATGTCTCTAACTTCAAATAGCATTACTTAAAGGTAGAGTAGGCAATTTCAGAGAGGTTAGCAATAGCAAGCTACTGTAGCTTTGAAAGCACTAGATCCCACCCTCCCTTCACAGCGAAACACATGAAAGCACACAGCCAGAGCAGATTTTGCAAAGCATCAAAAGAAAAGAATGCATTAAAATGACACTCTTAATCGTATTTAATCGATGACACTTTATCGTATCCGATAATCCATCCCATAAATGGCGAAGCAAAGGAAATAACAACTAATCAGTTTGACTGTGGTGCTACAGTAAAAATCCTCAGTAAATAACCATTGATCTGCATTAGACAAAGCAATAGTGATCCATGGTAAAAACACTAATGTAGTTAGCACTGCATCTTTTATTTTCAGTCTCTCTGAAAAGCCTGAGTCATACTGTGTCTAATTTGAGTATCTAAAATGAAGCAAACAAACAAAGGCCACGTACACACTAAGTTTCAGGAGTGACATCCACATTTAAATGCGGGAGTGAATCCCCTAAATTATCATTACATGTGTGTACAGAACATGACTTACTCTCAAAAATGCGATGATTGACAGCTTGGAAACCATAGCGACGTTCTGGCGTCTCTCGTGTTTGGTATCCGTTATCGTGACCAAAGTAATATTAAAGTGACAAAACACTTGTTATTTTCAGCAATTTAACTAAACACACTAAAACGGTCGACGTCGTGTTTTGTTTATGCTTGTATAGTCAGTTTTACACAGCGCGCGGCACTCATTCTGTGTTGCCATGGTCACTCATTATAAGCTTTTTGGGCTTGTTGTTTAAGCTCGCCTCATAAAGCAAACGGGTTTATGGAGTTATTAAAGCGAGAAGACATGAATCGCAATTTTCAGCATAAGCATTTGGATAGGCTTGTGCTTTCCCTGTGATTCGCCGCACATACACGAGAAACAACTTTACACCAGTGCACATAAACGTCATTAACGAACTTGTTCAGTTCGGTTCCGTACACACTGCATAGAATTTCTGTAAATGCGGTTGTCAATACCTATATTTTTCAGGAGTTAATACGGTTGTAGAATGCAGTTGTCACTCCCGTATTTTACTGAACTGTGTGTGTACAGAACGCGATTAAGCACTAAAAGGTGAACTGACAACCAAATTTAGCTGCAGTGTGTACGTGGCCAAAGTGTCTTACTGACGTGATCTGACTAGAACTTTGAAAAAAATAAAGTTCATCCATGCTTTCGTAATGTTAGGATCACATGTAATGTAAAGACTGTTTTTACACAAATTGGCACTTCGAAAGCTCTTTGAATATTCAAAGGCATCTCTATGGTTTTGTTGCTGGAGTAATCCTGTTTTTGCATCTCTCTTGTATTTACTACTACATGGCATGCGCAAATCGGTGGGCGGGGCTAAAGAGGCAATGATGTACAAGTAGGCGTTAATCATCTTCTGCAGAGGCGGTCTTTCATTACACTATGATAAAATAATGTCCAACAAAATCCAAAATGAGTCATTTTCTAAGCTTGGTTTCAATAAAAGGTGTTTTTGGACTAACAAGGAAGTATAAAGTTCTGAAACGTACAGGATATTTTTATAGTGCAATGAATCAAAATCAAAATTTGATTTCTCAATTCATGATCCCTTTAACTAACATAACTTTCTCCACATACTAACTGAACTAACCTAAATAACTTAACTGAATGTAATAACTGAACTTGATGAGACTAAATGAACTTACTAATGTCAACAGGGCTAGGATAGAGATATCAGCTGAGGGTTTAAGAATTAGTGACCAGCCACCACACACATACAGCTACTCACAGTGTTACAATGACAAGAAGAACACATGTACACATGGCCACCATTACAAACCCTTCATTTCCTTTCTCTTTTACTACATTTCTGCACATGCAATGTGCTTCTTTGACAGCCCAGTGGAAACTCAAGACTTATGCCAGAGCAAACACGAAAAAACAGACAGAAAAACATGCAAATATAAATTACTCATATCTTTCTATTACTCTGAAGGGGCCAAAATCTGTTCTGTTCTCTATAGGCTGTGAGCTTTCCACAGCACAGCTGCCAGCTGTGGATACGCTTGTCATTATTACATCAAACATGGCCAAACTCACCACCAAGGGGTCCCAGGAGCCTGTAGACCCTGGGCCAGAGTGCAGGAAATGCTATTTTGCTAATCAGGGCCTGGGTAATGCGTTTAGAGTCTGATTTCAGTCAAGCACAATGTGGGACAGCCAAGAACTTGAGATCATCACCAAGCCCAGGGAGACTGAAGTGTTAAACTTCATCCACATTCATGAAAAAAGCTGAAAGGGGAGTGCGAGAAAGAACCAATGAAATACAATAAATCAGAGGAATGGAAAAAGACGCTAAAATGAGTGAAAAAGTGCAGCCAGGGCGAAGAGGTGATAAGACTGGAAGAAAATGTGAGATTAGCAAAGCGAGTTAGTTGGAGTTCAGACTTGGCTCCACTTGCCCCGGTCTTTTCATCTCATTTCATATCTGGTGCATGTCCAATCGAACCCTCTCGGCACTCATTTCCCATGTTAAACGTTTAAAATTCTTATAAACCCCTCAAGCTAAGACAAATCATTCATCATGATTTCGTCCATGCTCATGAAATCTTCATATCGCAAACCGGATTACAAATTGCAAGGAGGTCGATGAACCGTATTCCAGCGATCCCACATGCTTTTTACAGCCTGCTTTCCAGATAAAAGAAACATTCTGGAGTGAACTTCAATAGGAAAAACTTCTCAATCACATTAAATGGCATACTCCCCCCTAGATATCCCATGATGCTCCTTTCATATTTGGTAAAGGTGGGTGGCGCAAGGACGCTGATGATTTTTAAACCTCTTCGCACTTTTCTCTACCCTTATTTATATGCGAAATGATTTATTGGCGGTATAAAATACGAGCATTGCTGAGTCTGAATGGCTTGGCAAGCAGGACACAAAGACTAGGCCGTGGGAAAGAGTCAGACCACTCTTAGCTAAAAGGAGAGAACGCCAGACTGAAAACGCATTGAAATAATTTGATACATATTAAGATAATATTGGCTCAAGGGCCTCTTGCACAATGTGAGAGCTATTTGGAAGAGCAGCTCATCAGTCTGTGGAGAAATTAAATGAGTGAGATAAGAGACTAACATGTTCTCACAGTGTCTGGATCCAACATGGCTGATACTCCCACATGCGGTTTACTTATCTGAGGCATCTCAGCTAGGAATCTGTCCATCAGTGTGGTCAAGAATGCTTAATAGGTCTAAAGAGGCTTGATGAGGCACTTAAATGATCTTAAATAAGGGCCTCAGAGAAATTAAAGAATGGAGAGAAGAACTGTGTCCATTTAGCGAACGCTGGGATCACTCAACTCTTTAACAACATCCGACACAAATTCGCACACACATTTGTTGGGACATTCTCACCTGTTCACAGAGGCTGCAGCTTCCTGTAGCTGACTAAGAAGGAAAGGATAGAGGGCAGGAAAACGAGTGAAAAACTCTCGGCCGGTCATCCTGTTAAGAGAAGAGAGAGAGCGATTAAAGTGACAGTATGTCTAGGATTACACAATCGGATAAGAAATGACAACTGAATGACATTACTCAGACTGCAACTGATAAGTTTTTAAATTTGGCTGAAAAGTGTCACAAAAGAGGCTTTTAATTTGACAATGCAGATTCACAGGAACCCCCATTCTCCATCTTCATTAGTTTACTGTAGTTCCATATAATAATTGAAAGGCAAATGCTGTCACATACTGTCGGCATTCAACAAAAACACATTTTAAACAAGTCTTTGAATATATATAAAAAACACTTAATGCCACGAACACTTCGAGCTGTTAGATCTTGTGCGCATAGCTTGAATAAACAAGAAGTTTAGCTCTCACTGGAGATGCATGAGCAAGCAACTTGGTCACATATACTGATGTTCTATGAATTTTCACAGGCGAAATCCAGTATTTTCCATAGGAATCTATGCAATTGGGAATTTCGTATGAAGGTGAATTTCCCCCATACAGATTTCGTAATGGATTCAAGTTGGTTATGTGGATTTGAAAGTGACTTCTGTGTGAACTGTGCTTCATACATCATTACACTATTGACATTTGACCTTTTTGCCTCAAATGTGCACCTTTAAGGCTCGGGTATTCTTCAATTTTCTGTGTTCCGATCTGTCTTGTGCGTAGTCATGTCTGCACAGCTTTATAGTATACACAACAGCAGATGAGCTCGGATGGATGCGTTCGACACATGAGCAGTACAACTGCATTTTTATACTCTACCAGACGTCAGAGGGCAGCACTGGGCAGTTGTGTAATTTCCAAGACATTCACTCAGAAGGATAAAAAAAAAGAGTAGCAAATCCAGTGATGCCATCTTAGCAATTTTGTTGCTAGATTTAGCAACTTTTCAGACTACCCCATCAACTTTTTTCTTTTTTTCCAAAAGCACCTAGCAACAAATGTAGCTACTTTAAAATCTGTCGACTTTTATCAACTTTTGAAAAGTTGCTAACTCAAATGCTAAAATGCACACATTTTCCCTCTAAGTGTCACAACAATTATTTTCACTCACATCTCTGTCACACAGTCACAACACATGGTCTGTCTACGTGACTGCAAATGTGCATTGTGAGTGACGTCAGCAGAAGTGACAGCTCAGCTAGCTCCATAGCCAGGCACAAAGACAGCAGCAATCATGTTAGTAGTGTATAGTAGGTACTACATTTCATTTGAAGCGTACTTCGTGACTATTAATAAAGTATGTTCTATATAGTATGAACGGAATTTAGACATACTACATCTGCCATGTTGTTATTGTCATGTGACCTACAGTGTCAGTTGTGTCGCTTCACCACCATTCACAACTTTTCTCTCGTTACCTCATGGGATAGTAAAATGTTTGTTGAATGCACACTTCATAATCTCACCAGTAGTAGTACTAGGACATCAGTGTACTTTTTGCCTACTGTTTTTGGCAAAAACATTTGGGAAGTATTCGATTTTGGATACAGAGATTGTGTATTCTACATAATGATGTGGTTTTACATCATTATGTAATGAGGTCATCACACAATGACATTACAACATCATTTAGCAACATTTAACAACAAATCGAGCTGCACCTAGCAACTTCTCCTGAAATTTAGTTGGCAACAGCGAGCGGATCAGTGATCGCATGCAAAGTTTAGAACAAGAACCAAAACAAAAACATGACCTTAAAGCGGAACTCGGTAAGATTTGCGAAGCTCCCCCTACAGGTTCCTTCAGTGAATCACACTGTCAGAGGGGATTAGTGCTCACCTCAAACGCACCACTACAAGTCAATTAACCATTGTAAGGACTTGAAAACTATTTATGAAGGTAAAAAAAGTTACTTAGTTCTGCTTTAAAGGTTATGCTGCTTTGTTTATCATTTTGTATCGCTCTTTACACACTCTTCTTTGACTACTGAACATTATATCAGAACTGTGCATATTGTCACTCTTCTGTCTCAACATTCATCTTCCACATATGCTATTGTATGCACACCATCCTTGCAGTCACAAAAATTGGGCTGCAATTAATTTGTCATCAGGAGGGTCCGAGGACATCCATGCACACATTTTGCAGACGCTCGAGATGACGAAAATTATGGTGCGTGAACAGTGGAATGCGGAAGGCCAAAGTATACTTTGGACTTTAGGCCACTGTTCCAAAACCTTACTGTTTAATGCTCCCATAGGCTAATAATCATACCCCAATACCCTAAAAATAATAGACAGCACACCCTTATATTGGTCTTAATTTGACTAAAACTAAATGTTTAGAGGGATCATAAGAAGTTGCATCAAAAAAGTTTAAATATTTGTAAAAAAAAAAAAAAAAAAAAAAACACAAATCCATCTCTGTCACAAACACTTATTTCAGTGGCCTTCAGATATGCAAGTAAATGTGATGTTTTAGTGCTGTAATAGAGCCAAATATGTTTAAGTCAGATTAAAATGAATCAATGCACCCACAATGATTGCCACTGAGGACAACACTTGGCACAGCAGTAGTTTTCAATAACAAGATTTTTGAAAAAACTGGGAAGTTGAGAATAACTAAGAATAGAGTCTGTTATGAAATGAGACGAACAAATGAAAACGTTCTTGTTTAATCGCTCAGGCACATCAAAAATAAATTCATGCATTTCTAATAGTTGCATGGCTTGGTTGCATGCATAGTCTAATAGTTTCTAACAGTTTGATCTTTTGGAAGGGTATGCAGTTTTTGGACATGCAGTTTGTCTACATCCAGGAACAGAACAATGTTGGACGTTCTTACTCGACATTAGTATCACTTCTGATTGACAGAGACATGAGTGGTTAAGAACACGCCTCCGTTTACATATGCATGTTATGGGGTTTATAGAAGAAAATCATGACATCTTCATAGTGCATTATGGCAGGGGTATCAAATCCAAACTCAGTAAAGGCCATGCTGAGGGTTGTGAATAAAATCAGGGGCCGGACATATATTTAGAGGATTTTTGGTGTATTAGTGTATTAGTATTAAAAACTCATAATTCATTAAACCACATTTATCAAAACTATGAGGTTTTAATTTTGAGTTGTAACATTTGGGACACATGCACTGGGCATAATGCCAACTGTTATTTAAACAAAACTGCTTAAATACAAACAGATGATGTTTCGTTTCGAAATGCCTTCTAATACGATACTCTTTGAAAACCGCGAGTGACTCTTGACATATGAGACACATTCTCTTTTCTTTGTATTCACAGAATAAATATTCTGTTTCCCATCTTGGTTGGAAATGTCAATATTCGTGGTCCACTTTTCTTTTTTTAGCCATTGTGCTAGCCACATTTAAAGTAAGATAGCATTTTCATTGTTTACAGTTATTGCTGTATTTTCAGATAAAATTAGCGAGTTGAGTGAAGTGCGACAGCACTACCTGCGTCTCAATGTTGTAATTATTTAAAGCTGCTGTCTAACTTTTTTTGTTCAAAATTGACAATTATATAATGAGCAAATACATCATGAATCCATTTTCCAAACTGTGAGTTTGTGTTATATCCTGAATCACTATGGTACACTAGAGCTGCAGGATTAATCGTAAAAAGATTGCGATCTCGATTCAAGCACCCACGCGATCCTATTTTATTAATGACAACAATTCTCCTGCGTTTATTAAACCTTTGACAAAATCACATTCAAATCTGTGTTCGTGCTGCCAGAGCCAGAGAGAGCCGTTTTGAATCACACATTAGTTATTTCTGTGTTACAAATATTCACATCATCACATCGAAGTACTTCGATATAAGTTTTAAGTTAGTATTTAAACACCAATGTCTACGATAGCAATCAAAATAGAGCAAACTACCTTTTGAAACGAACTTGGCACGTCAAATAATGGTTGTATCAATTACATCTAATTCCACTAGGTGGTGAAAACTGACTGTTAAAAATGTATTTGTCATTGAATCATTCATTCAAAAGATTCATTCAAAAACACTGATTCATCCAGCAAAGAAACAAGTATTTATTAATGAGTCATTGACAGCAATTTATATTTTGTCAGAACCTCAAGTAAGTTACATGTTATTTTGTTTGGTTGTATATTCAGAATCGTGGGAGAATCGCGATCTCTATTTGAAGCCAAAAAATCGTGATTCTCATTTTATCCAGAATCGTGTAGCTCTACGGTACACCTAAAATAAGTGTCTATTTTAGACTGATTCGGGTCTTACCACTGCGGAGTAGCACAGTACCTTCATGACTCGTCATAGAAATAAACAGAGAGAAGCAGCTCCTGCAACAATGTTCTTCTGCAAGACACATGCAGTTTAGCAAGCGGGGGCCTGATTAAAAGTCGTGCCGGGCCATGTATTATGACACGTGCATTATGGGATCATTTCTTCTGCTATGGATAAATGCAATTCTGCCAAAGGTGGGTATTTCCTTTTGGAACACCCTTCGTGTCAGGAGTGTGCTGCCTACGTAGGCAGCAATCTAGATTTGGAACAGAGCCTAAGTGACATGGAGAGAAGAGAGAGAGAGAGAGACTGCAACCTTTAAAGCTCTGGTTTGTAAACCACTTCCTAAAGTCTGAGCTCTTTACAGCTCTATAAAGCTCTCATTAGCTCGGCCTCTGATGGAGCGCTGCAGGGGCACAAGGCTCACAGTCCCTGTTTGTTTATTCCTTAGAAAGCAGTGTGGCTGGAATAAACCCTGGGAATCTCACTCGAGACAAATGTGTATGTGTTAAAAGAGGGCAAGACAGACAGCGAAAGTGTATGCGTGTGTGACACACATAAACGTATCTTTATTTAGCAAACCCTCTGTGTTTAGGATAGGCCTTCCAATAAAAAGTTTTTTCTTCTTCTTATTCATGTCTAACTGAAACAGCCCATACAGGGCTAACTTTAGCTCAAGAGCCAATTTTTCAAACACATATTTTGTGACTTCGGCTATGCAAAATCCACACACACAAACACACCACATCCTGTTCAACCACTAATGCACACAGTCTGGTCTGAACTTAGGCCAGGGCACTGTCATGGTAACAAGGTGGGTCATCTACGTCTGTCACATGGCCACATGCTGCATGCTAGTGACACACACGCGCACACACACACACTAATGAGCTCTGATGTGGGCAAATGTGGTTACAGTTAAGCTCAACACAACCCTGCATTTTTTCAGTATGGATTAGTGTCTTCCTGACAAAACATTTCCAAGATGTCCATAAATGCAGCCTGTCAAGCTTAAACCATCTTTAACTGTTCTTCGTTTGTCATTACTTATAAACACAAATTTATGTAAACTGATATAAGTTAGCAGATTAAGTGTAATGCACTTGAGTGTGTTGCATAGGGCCATAATAACCACAAACGCTGACCAGACACACAGACACACAGACACACAGACACACAGACACACAGACACACAGACACACAGACTACAATGCAGTATTTCTTCAGCTAATTTGTTTATGTAATATAACATTCAGAACATCATGAACACAGGAAACTTTTACTCTATTGTGCACTTGCTGACTGAGGTCAGCCAATGAAGGCATAAGGAACAAGCAAACATCTCTGATCATAATCTGAAGAGACCGAGCAAATACAAATAAACAAAAGTATGTTGTTGTTTTTTTTGATTGTTTTTTTTTTTTGTGAAAGTACTGAAACGAATTACTAAGACAGATGTAAATGTTTAAAGAGTTTAAACGAAATTACGTAGGCGAGATGATGATGATGATGATATCAGAGGCTAGCAACTTTGTTGGTCTAGTTTACAAACTTGCACACCAGTGAAGTCATTACTTATCAAAATAAGTTTTTCATATAATGATTTGAAGACTTTTGTTTTATTTCAATGTTTAACTAAGATGTGTATCATTCCTTTTTTCAAACTGTGATTTGACTCCTTTGATATAGTCCAAATAGACCAATGGAAACATTACTTTGTGTGCTTTGTTTTGACCAAAATCATTGTTATAAATGGTAAGAAGCAGAACAATTTTTTATAGTTACGTGAAACATAAAAGCTAATGTCAAACATATGTTTGAACAGCAAATCAGTCCAAGAAAAATATGCAAACACCACTTGTATTAATACATTGCTACTAAAATTCTGATTTGATAAAAAAAATTAAAGACTGTACAACATGATTTTGGTATTCAGGAATTATATATATATATATATATATATATATATATATATATATATATATATATATATATATATATATATATATTATATATATATATATATTTATTTATTATTTTTTTTTTTTTTTGAATGGTAGTGGTAAGGCAGGAACACACCAAGCCAACGCCGACGAACTAGTGGCAACAAAAGCAGTCTGTGGGGTTTGTCGGTAGAGTCAGTGTCCAAAGTTGGCCTGACACACCAAACCAATGTTCAACAGCCAACGGCCAAGTAGCATGTCCGTTCTGCACCTGCGTAAGAAGACATGCCTTTCCGAACCAGCAGGTGGCAGTAGCTGAACATCCAATCAGAATGATAAGATGGCCCGACGGACCGACGAGCTCCGATGCTGATTCCACATGTCGAATCGGCCGAAAAACAGCCGACGAGGACCAACTTCAGCCGCCAGTGCGGAACACACTGAGAAAACTTAGTCGGCTGACGAACAAAAGCTGCCCGACGGCCGACCGTCGGCTTGGTGTGTTCCTCCCTTTAAGTACCTTACACTGGTCACTTAAAGGGTAAGTTCACCCAAAAATGAAATTTATGTCAGTGAAAGTCCAGAAAGGTAGTAAAGACATCATTAAAATAGTCCATGTGACTGCAGTGGTTCAACCTAAATTTTATGAAGCGATGAGAATACTTTTTGTGTGCAAAAACCAAACAAAAATAAAGACTTTATTCAACAACTTCTTCTCTTTTATGTTAGTCTCCTTATGCTATTGATGT
Source organism: Megalobrama amblycephala (assembly GCF_018812025.1). Classification (NCBI taxonomy): domain Eukaryota; kingdom Metazoa; phylum Chordata; class Actinopteri; order Cypriniformes; family Xenocyprididae; genus Megalobrama; species Megalobrama amblycephala. Next base: position 27,896,866 of record NC_063053.1, on the reverse strand, counting down.
AGTAAACATCAACAGCATAGAGCACAAAAACAAAACAATGTTGCTCACATGTACAGCGTCAGCCAATACTAAACCGGCATTCGAACAAACACGGAAGCGCTGCACTGCGTTCACTATGTCAACAGCATAGGAAACTAACAGGGAAGAGAAAAATTGAAAAGTCGTTATTTTTGTTTTCTTTTTGAAAAGACAAAAAGTATTCTTGTCACTTCATAACATTAAGGTTGAACCACTGCAGTCACGTGGACTATTTTAACAATGTCTTTGATACCTTTCACCTCAAAAGGTGCAATGACGTTGCCGCTTATGTTTGGTTCGGAAACACCTTGGATTTCATTGAAAATATCTTAATTTGTGTTCCAAAGATGAATGAAGGACTTACAGGTTTGGGACGACATGAGGGCGAGTAATTAATGACAGAAATTTCATTATTGGGTGGGCTTTAACGATACTCTCTGCCATCTATTATATGACATTTAGAAAAGTACACTCTAAAGAAATGCTGGGTTGTTTCAACCCATGTTTGGGTCAAATATGGACAAACCCAACAGTTTTAATTTAAAAATTTAATTTTAATAAAAAAATTGAAACCAATGGTTGGGTTTGTCCATATCTGACCCAAACAGATATGGATTTTTTTTAATGAAGCTACATTTTAAATGCACTACTTACACACAAAATAGTGCAAGACAGTACAGAAGTATGCAAGATGGGACACACCTTGCATTTTGGAGAATTCACACATAGATCATTTGCATACTTTGCACAGTATACATATTGTACACTGCAGAAATATTATTAGTATGATAGTATGATATTGCGAACACAGCCTATAAAGTATACACGCAGATTGTAAATAAGTCCCTAAAAAGTCATAACAGAACAGCCTGTCAAAATAAGTATATGTCAGTGCACAAATCCCAAGACTCACAAAACACACTTGCACACAGGAAGAGAAATTAAACAAAATAGCATTAAGCAACAGTTGAGTGACCCGGAGGACCGAGATTTCTGCCATAAAAAACACATAAAACTAAAGACAAACACATTGAGCTGTTGGACAAGTTATCCTGAAAGTAAACGATCCTGACTATGGATGTTCAGAGTGCCGGAGCCAGACCGAAGAGTCAGCGTTATTTCAGTACAATTATGACAAAGCTCTGCTGAGTTTCAGTGACCTCAAGATTTAGCGACTCTTTAGAAAATCCTTTGGTAATCTTAGTGAAATGCCACGGTCAGCTGACCTGGGACCACATGGGCTCTTTGAAGTGTGAGGTATTCCAACGCACCGGGTTGTGTCATTATGGCCTGCTCGATTTTCCAATTAAGTCCAATCAGCACACCGATTAATCATAACAAACCATGATCTCATGAGTGAGCCATTATTGTTCCTCAACGAGGTCAGTGCCACTCCCGTTTAGTCATTCCTCACTCCATCCGTGACCTCTCTGCTTTCAATCCCAGAATGCATCAGGACATTCTTGCAACAGCTCACGCTCCACTGGTTTGGATGAGATTAGGGAGCTGACGCAGAGCAATCTCCGCAGCAGGAGGTCCCATCATGGCCCACCCGCCCCGTCCTGTGGTGGCCAGGGATCAGAGGTCACGGTCAACCCGGCAGCAATCTAGAGGGTGTGAATGTGTGCCAGAAGTGTGTCAACGTGCGTGTTGAGGCAAGATGTTGTTAGCATTCCCTCTACTACGGAAAAGATAAACACGCGTTGAAGTTTGTTAACCCCTGTGCGTCAACTCAAATGCCTGTCGAGAGTTTGAGGTTATCAGCAAAAGGGAAGAGTTGAAACTGTGAGCAAAAGATTAAGCCTTTGCAAGGGTGGATAAACGTGGGATGAGGATAGAGGCAGAACACAAACAAACAAAGGCCAACAGGGAGTTAGGAGGAACATCCAGAACATTTAAGGGGCTGGAAGGTGTCCATGCATTGTATGCCAACATACGACAAAGATTAATGACTGGAATGGAAGATTCGATGGTGAAAAAGCATAGAACTTCAGTGACACCTAGTGAACAACCCCTGACAGAGCAGGGTCACACAGAACTGTTGCTCACCAACAAGATCTATCCACACTAAGTGAACATTGCGACAAGACTTAAATCAAACCAATGTATTCCAATGGACCCCTTGCATCAAAAGTCTTAATATTTTATTACAATGTAATAACTAGCTTTTCTTCTGAAACACCTTTCCTTTTCAGTTGATGTCACAAATTTCTCTTTTCAACTTTTTCTCTCCAACCACCTGGCTACATTCTGCAATGTTACAAGTCCTGTCTTTACATTGTTTCTCATTTGGAAAAAGGTCATATAGTTCATTTTTGTAAGGATAGTAAAGTACTGAGTCACGGATGACAGGACAAGTACACTGTAAAAAAAATCCATCTTACATTTTGTCAAACAAACTCTATTTTACAGGTTGACTGAACTATTTAAATGTAGAAAAAGTTGACGATACAAAAAAAAAAAAAAATTATTATTATTATATATATATTATGTCACCTTTTAGACCATTTAGTATGAGCAATTTAAAATATTAAACATCAAGAACTTGACAATTGACATCTGACTTTGGCAATATCAAGTTTGATAAAGAGGGTCAAACTAACAGGCTGGTGAGCATGTTCAGTTTGAGCAATGATCACCCATTATCCCTTAAACTTGAATAATTTGTGTTTTTAGTCAAAGCATGGGGACTTATGAGCAAATATTTATTATTCAAAATGAAGATGTTTTAGCTCTGCTTAGTATTAAAAAAAAAAAGTGACCATTAGGATGATTAGTGTACCCTATTGGTGAAGTTCTGCACAATGGTTTCGGTGCAGAAAGGCAACTATGACATTCTGTGCAACTAACTGATACACAAGTTGAGCAAACTTTAATTTAGCAGTGGAAAGGTCAGCCAAAAGAAAGAGAATGTCTTACATTACTAATGTGCAATATAATACATAATAATCTTTTTAAATTCAAAATGATAGCTTATTAAACTTGGATCCACAAGCATAAATTATGAATTATGGAACTTATGTTCACTGAAAGCACATACAAAATTTAATTGTTAAATTGATACTCATTGCTCAAAAAAGAACTGAAACTGGTTTTGAAGACCTGAAAAAGTTTTGAATTTTCTCAACTTCTGATTTTTTTTATAGTGTAGTTATAGTGTTTTTTGTAGTTACTAGAGATGCACCGACATATCGGCCAATAATCAGTATCAGCTGATAAAGGAAATTTTCACACTATCGGCCAATAGTTTAAAACAGCCAATAGCCAGGGCCGATTTATCCTGGAAATCAAAAGAGGGAAGGAAAATGCACTGAATTTGTGTTTTGTGTGAAGAAAATGCTAAGAAGCCAGTTTGATGAGCAATATAAATAGAAATTATATGAATTAATAACATTCAGAAAGTTAAGAAATATTAATTTAATCTTCAGAATTTAGTTAATGTGTGTTAATATTAATTTGAGTAATTTGTTTGTTTATAACTGATACCAGTTACTCTGAAACAAGTTGAAGAAATGGAGAGAATATTTTATTTGCATTTCTTTCAAAATATAATTAAAAATATAATGATTAATTAAGAATTATAAATGAAATAATCATTAATTAACAAGGTGGTATAAAAGGCAGAACCCCCAAACTATCAGTATTGACAGATATCACTCAGAATAATCGGCTAATGGTATCGGTGGAGAAATGTAGTATCATGCATCTCTAGTAGTCACGAGTGGTGTATAAAACAACTGAAGTCACACCTGTTCTTTTTGGAGTGCTCATCTTTTCCTTTCTTCACCCCGAATATCCGCGTAATCAGAGTGCTAAACAGGAGAGTTGAGGAGTTCCTCACCTAGAAAGTGGACAGGATGGGGAAACTGATGTCAGAGCAAACTTTCCTTCCATGTATATTTATCATTTAACCTTTGACTAAGAATTTGGTGCTTGAAATCTTAAAAATGTGGTGCTCATTGACATCTACAGCCAGTTTTTCTAAGATCTATGCAATGATTTATTTGTCTGCCACAATAACAGTCTAATGTCTTTAAATGGTGGCCTTTATTTCTTCATCTCATCATTTACAGTATAGTTTTTAAGGTGTGGTCACATTTATCACTGTTGTTTACTGTTTTTTGTTTGATTAAAAAAAAGTTATGGAAAAAGTGGAAAATACTACATTTTGAACATTTTTGATGCAAAAACACTTTTAAAGTAAAGGTCCACCCAAAAATATGATTTTCTGACGTCGTTTACACACCCTTACATTGTTCCAAGTATGTAATACTTAATTTTTTTTCTGTGGCACATAAAATAATTTATTTTGAGAAATGTCTCAGTGTTGCCGTTTGATGTGTTCAAACAATGGAAGTCAATGCGCTCCAATGTTGTTTGGTTTCCAAAGTCCTTCAATTATCTTTTTCTATGTTCCGCACATAGCTTTGGAACAACACAAGGGTGAGCAAATGATGACAGAATTTTCATTTTTGAATGAACTATCCATTTTAATGTAGCTGGGGGAAAAATTAATTTAAAAAATATGATATGACCTCTGTGACATGAGAGAGTAGTGAGTCAGAGCACATGATGATGGCCCTCGAGACAATTACAATGCAAAAATTGGTCTTGCAGCTCAAGGGTGTACAAGAGAAAAAAAGCCCATGTCACGCATGTCATAGGTGCAACCTAACTTAAGAAGCCAGATTTGCAGGGTCTGATGACATCTTGAGTTCCAAGAACAGTAAAAGGCCTTCAAATCAAAATCTTATGTGGCCAAAGTAATGCTAGACACACCAAACTTTATGTTCGAAGTGTTACCAGCTCATAACTTTGATCACATTTTTATGTCAGCTTAAGAAACATTCCTCACAGACTACAAGAAAACTGTGTGTGTTCTCTGTGTCTGACTGCTGCATTGTGGGAAGGATTAGGCTTACTGTACTCTACACAGTAAAGCCTGCTGTCTTGAGCTCTGCCATAAAGATGGAAAACGGCAACAGTAGCAGATCTTTTGACATCCTGAGAGTATATGGAATGAGTGGGAGGGAAAAAGGACTCAAAAGGAATGAACTGATAAGAAAATGAAGTGAGGAGAGATGTATGAAAGAGAAGTAAAGGCAGATAGACAGGTATGAAGGAGGAGAGCACAGGAATGTGACCTGGAGTTGTCGCCATCATGACCTGTAGGAGCCATGTCGCCCATGTGGAGGTGATCAAAGCAAGCAATCCAGGGCAACCGGCCAGGACCACCGCACAGCTGTGTGTGTGTGTGTGTGACCGCACATACTGCCCCTGTCCCCTGTGTTCTCATTCACTTTAATTATTAACCTGTCAGTGTCTCAGCAACAGCTATGATCTGACAGGGTGGTGTATGTGAGGAATAGTGAACAAATGAGTGTGAGAAAGGCAGAAGAGACAAGAGACACTGGAAAGAGAAATATATAAACTTAAACCTAACTAACCTAAATATCAAACCAAGTGGCATCTGCAAACAAATGACACTCAGGCTTTTTAACTTTTTTATGATATACAGTATTGTGCAAAAGTCACAGACAAGCGACGCAATATCGCGTTCATTATCGCAGATGAATCGCCTTCGATAATGAATGCAATATTGCGTCGCTTGTCAGTGATCTACGGTTCTGTCTATTAAATGCCACTCCATTTGAAAGCAGGTGATGGTGATTTCGCGATAATCAGGGAACCGGCTTTACTGACGAAATGCGCGTGACAATCGCATGCGATATATCGCCCAGCCCTGGCTGGTGTGTTCCAAAACAATGACAAAATTCGCATTTAGGAGATATAAGCATTCAAAACTTACAGTCTCTCACTTCCACTAAAATGGATCATGGATTGTCATGACATCACATCGCACTTCAGCTTCTCATCAAATCTTCTGTCCAATCAAATGCTCTCTAGAATCTGAAGTCCCACCCCATCCTAGACCATCAACAGAAACTGAAGCTGCGGCTGAAATCGGTCATTTGTTCACACATTTACTAGTCTCTAGCACTATATAGTGTAAATATGCTTTCCATTGACGCGAATGAAGTCCGTTTTCGCATTAGTATAATGCAGCGCGAGCACAGTCTGCTCTGGTCCAGGGACATGAGAGCACAGAGCGGATCATATCTGTGAGTCGGCACAGACCACGAAAGGTATCTGACTCATTTAAATTCTGCACAGAATGCTATATTTTAAAGTGATATAGAGGAGATTAGGAGGATAAATGGTTAGATATTAAAAGGAAACAGAGGTTTTACTGAGTTTAATGGCTCTGGCCAAGCTGTGATATAAACAAAACACTATTGGTTTAAATATTAAAAAACGGGCAGTGCTGTTCGATATTTCGCCGTCTTCCTGTTTCAGTTGAAATTACATCAACATATTGAATAATGCTGCACGTTCCAAGACACTTCAGTGGGCCTTTAAAAAAAACGTACCTCCAAAGCTACCAGTTTTTCTGGATTTAGTCTGTCTGGATTTAGTTTTTTTCTGTTTCTTCATGTAATCCCAGATGATGGTAAAATCAGATCTCCACGTGGAGCAAAATCTCACTGGATTATTACAATTAATGGCAAAAGGAATGTTTGGAAATGTAAACTGATATTTCCTACTGACAAACTACAGCAAAATAAATAAATAACTGGCTTAAAACCATTCTTTTTTTTCTCTCTCTTTTTTTGGTGAAAATACTAATGTGCCTAAGACTTTTGCACAGTACTGTATATAGTGGTACTGAATTATTATCATATGCACGAACCATGTTATTTACATGACACTTCAAAAAGTAGCATTGTATTAACCGTGTCCAAAATGTTAGTGAAGGAACTGACATAGACAGGAAAGAGGTATAGAAATCAGAAAAGGGATTATTATACACTCACGGCCCACACAGGAGAAGTGAAACCTAGGATAGCAGCTTGCATGCCCTCTGACACAAACGGCACAATGTTCTCCCCCAGACGCGTATCTCGATACAAAGCCCTTAGGATGTTCAGAGCATGGACCTGTATGTGCATAAAAACAATGACCCATTAAACATGCCTGATCCTATTCATAGTTTCCTCAGAGATAAAGTGTGTTTGTCTGTGTGCCCACCTGTGGCACAGTGCTGCTTTCAGTAGCTCCATCATTAGACGGCATGGCCAATGCCGTCAGAGATCTCATGGTCATCTTCAGGAGTCCACAACTGGATGATTTAGGCTCAGAAGACAGCAGGGCCTACACAGAGAAAGTTTTATTATATTTATCACTTAAGGCCCGGGAATACTTAATTTTCCACGTTCTGCTCCGTCTCACGCACAGTTTAGCGCACGGGCCTTTCAAAGTATACTCTTTTGGCCAAGGCAGAAAGACGTATTTGATGCATGATCACTATCCAGTGGACCGTTTTCAAGCACTCAAGTCACACGCACATGTGCTGTTGTACAAATTGGACTGCATGCAGACAGTGTGTGCGGACATCCGTGGACCCTCCTAATGAAAATTACACACAGACAGTGCACGGATAGTCACGGAACGCGGACATTAAAAGTATACTTTGGGCTTTACAATGGAAGATTAACAGGCAAGTTCTCACATTTTGACATGATTTTGAATGATATAAGGGTGGGTAAATTATGATAGAAATTTCATTTTTGAATAAACGGTCCATTACGCTGTATTTAAGACAGCACATTCCTGTGAGACTGGGACAGTGAATGACAGCATGACAGTGGAAAAATGACTCACAATATGTAACCAAATACAGTCTCTGGAGTTCTTTTGTCCCTCTGCCAAAGGGTGTGAACTCATCGTGCAAGACCACCTTTTCCGGGACATACCGCAGGAATGTGTGCTCATGCCAAGGTGTTGAGTTTATCCATCCTCTCCCTGTCTTATTCTTCCCTAAAACCCTCTCATTGTCTTGCATTTCAGATCCAAACCCTATTTTTCCTTGACTTCAGTATTTAGCTATTCTGACCTTTCAGACAACTGTCCACTGGGGACAATCTCCATCATAAAAACTATATGGAATCAATTACAGATCCACAGATGTTCAGATAATACTAATGAAACTAATTCCTGGTGGTGGAAATCTTCAGAGATTGTCAGATTATTGCATATTTGTGAAAGAACAAATGTTTTGAGAGTGCTGTACATCTAGAACTTCACATACGCTGGTGGTAAATGTTAGACTACGCTCAGACTGTAGGTAAAAGTGCCCCAAATCAAAGCCTGAGGACGTGAACAGCTCCAGGTAGAATGTAATTACGGTTACGGCATGGTGAGAACGCAGCATAAGCTCATTGTTTTAGTTTAGGAGGAACTGTAAAACGTGGCTGCTGTTTGTTTGTGGCGCTCAGTGACTGTCATACGGAACGTGCTGATCGTCAGCACAAGCAGGGTGCGCGGAGGTATGGAAATACATATGTTGACAGGCAGGAAGGACATCGTATCATTGCATTCGGACTGAATGCAATGATCGGATGAACATTTTGTTGGCCCTGAGACTTCCACAGAAGATAAATGTATGTTTTTTTTTTTTTATATTTAGACAACTTCTATTATTGATTGCTATCAGGATGTGAAGAGACTTTCAACCAGTATAACAAAAAGTGTTCATGCCTACCCTACTTTTAAATAAATGCATGGTTGCAAGTATTTAAAAAAAAAAAAAAAAAAAAAACCTAATTTAACCTAACCTAATTTAGTGATTTAACCAAGTTGCAAACATATTTTATTCTTGTTTATTTTACATAATGAAGATCATTACATTAAAGGGATAGTTTGCCCAAAAAATGCCCAAAAATTATTCCATGATTTCCTCAACCTCAAGCCAACCTAGGTGTATATGACTATTTTCTTTCAGACAAACACAATCAGAGTTATATAAAAAAATATCCTGGCTCTTCCAAGGTTTATAAAGGTAGTAAAAAGGTGCTCGAGACATCCAACCATCATAAAAGTAATCCACATGGCTTCTGAAGCAAAGCGATGGGTTTCTGTAAGAAAAATATCCATATTTAAAACTTTATTAACTATAATAACTGGCTTCAGACAACGGCCGTACACAAGTCGAGCTCCAGGTGAAGAGTGACCTCTGACCTGATGTATTACGTAGGATGTAGGAGTAGCTTAAGCTTAGGTGAGAGTAGACACCTTGTGTGGTTCAAACAAATAGGGCTGGGCAACAAACTCTAGCTCGTCCTACATTTCACTTTAAAAATTCTTATTTTAGAGTTCTAATTTTTGACTGGTATTTTGTTTTGTTTTATCCTCTGTGCTTCTCATTCATCAATACGTCATGCGTCGGGGGAGAGGTCACTCTTCTGCCAAAACCAGACTTGTGTACGGCTGATGCCATAGTTAAGGTTTTAAATATGGACATTTTTCTTATAAAAACTCATCGCTTCACTTCAGAAGCCCCATGAACTACCATTATAAAGCTTGGAAGTTTTTAATATAACTCGACTGTGTTAGTCTGAAAGAAGATAGTCATATACACCTAGGATGGCTTGAGGGTGAGTAAATCATGGGATAATTTTCCATTTTTGGGTGAACTATCCCTTTAACTTAATATGTGCTTAAATTAAACTCAAATGTCTGTGTTAATTATTATTATTTTTTTTTTATAAGTTGTAGTAACTTTAAAATTGAAATTGTCTTGATAACTGTCTTGGATTTCGACCTCCCAGCATGCTTTGCTTAGGACTGGAAAAGGAGAGTAAATGTTAAAATTGGTTACCATTGTGCTGAAGATTAGATACATGAAGGTAAACACTACATTGACTCTATAAGCAATTACTGCGCTTTTGCCAGTGACAAGTACTGTAATATCTTACTTGTTCATTAAATATACATGCTAAATAAGTTACATTTAGCATGTGTTATGATAGCTGTGGATTTTAACTGAAATAGGAAAGATTAATTCGTTCCACGGCTATAACTTAAGTAGTTGGAGCAATTTTTTTATTTATTTTATTTTTTTGAGTAATAAAGTTTGTTTAGTAAAGTGTGTGTTTATGTTACAGATGTTACAGTAAAGTGTTAATTTTGGGGGGAAAAATATGATCATTGCTGTACACAGAGTACTAACCTGGATATAGAAGGGTATTCCTGCACTTCGGCGGGTTGCACACAGTTTAGAGGAGGGGTCACTGGATTTCACTTCCTCAAGAACCTCTTTCAGCCAGTGTGCTGGCAGCTGCTGGAGCATAGCACTCCCACTCCTGACACACACACACACACACACAGAGAAAGAGAGAGAGATTACAGACAAACCCACATAATGCCTTGTTGTGGAACTATGAACAAGACATTGGCTCCCATGATTGTGGGCATCCAAGTTTATGTGGTTCTCAGTTTCTCTCAGGCATTTTTGTTTACGTATTCTCAGATGTGATATTATCCACAGTTTTCAAAGCAATCTGAAAATCAAATCACATCCAAATGTGATCTCAAAGCAGAGACTATAAAATAATTGAATTTAAACACTCATTCGAGGAAAACATCAGGCTAGAGCCAAGTTACATTACAGCAGAAAAGTCGTGAAGATTTAAAAAAACATTGATTTTTTTTTTTTAAAAAAACAGTGTTTGCGGACTCTGTTGTTGTCAAGATCCAGTGTAGGACCATAAAACTACAACAGTATGAGAATTTACACATTACTTTTACAGTAGGTCATATTAGCCCTGGGATGTACATTACCATTTAAAATAATATAAAATGCTGTTGTAATGAACTTTGTATTCAAAGAATCCTGAAAAAAAGAAGAAGAAGAAGAAGAAGAAGAAGAAGAAGAAGAAGAAGAAGAAGAAGAAGAAAAAAAGAAGAAGAAGAAGAAGAAGAAGAAGAAGAAGAAGAAGAAGAAGAAGAAGAAGAAGAAGAAGAAGAAGAAGAAGAAGAAGAAGAAGAAGAAGAAGAAGAAGAAGAAGAAGAAGAAGAAGAAGAAGAAGAAGAAGAAGAAGAAGAAGAAGAAGAAGAAGAAGAAGAAGGTTTCATAAGCACCAAATCAGCATTACAATGATTTGTGAAGGATCATGTGACATTAAAAAACATTTTTAAAATCTTACTAACTTCAAACTGTTGAACAGTAGTTTAAGTGAAGCAAATGCTTGAGGAAAATTATTTTTCAGCAATTTCTCATTCATAAGGCTGTAATTATGAAAAGAAAGCTCAAAAAGCTGCATGATCTCAGGAATCATTCATGTCCAAAGCATAAACAGTATGGGACGATATACACAACAAGGTTTAATAATTCAGGTTAACAGTTTATTCAAATCCCTAATTCCAAAGTATGAGCAATAATAATAGAGATGCTTTCCTAAGCAAGCACTGTAATTACACTGCAAACCTCGGATGAATACACACACAAACACATAGCAGGAGCTGCCCAAGCGTGTGCAGGACGCCCACTTTGAGAGCGGAGAAAAATGCGAGCCTCTCGTTATGAAAAGTACCGTTATACCAGACGCGCTGGACCGAGCAGGCCAGATCAAACAATCCAAACCACACAGCAAGCGCCCACGCACACACACACACACACACACACACACACACACACACACACACACACACCTCACTCAGTAATACACTACCCCAAACACAAGGGGAAACCTTCAAAAGGCAGCCGGCGAACGCCCCACAATCAACACCTCGTAACGGGCTTAGCGGTTACCGGTGGAGCCGTGTAATCACACAGCAATGCTTCTTCTCCAGAAGCACCTCTGAGACTCAATACAGACACAACTGTTAATACAGGCCGATCCACCACAAAACACACACTACTACTTCCTCAGGGATTTCAAGAAAAGTTGACATCTCAGGACTAAACATATATTCGCACGCACGTTTTGCACATTATTGATAGGGATGCCAGGAGATTGACAGGAAATACTAGGGAAAAAGAGACGAAGCAGACTCAAACCCACATCACCCACTTAAGCACAACATCTCAATGGCTATGCTCACTATTACAGATCAATTCCTGGTGAATATGTTCCATCCATTTTTACTCATTGCATATCCTGTTTAACTATAAGTCACTATAAGAAATAGAATTGTGAACAACATGGATTCAACTTCTATTCTAGTTTGTTTCTTTCATTCTTTGATATGCAGCCCAAAAGCTCTCCGGTTTAAACCGGTTCAGTTTTTGACTTTCTCCTCCGCCCACTTAAAAACCCACAATACACCTACTTTCCACCATTTCTCATAACCTGGAGAGATTGAGAACACTTAACATGGGGAGTTTAACACTGCAATTAACAGCAAAGACTAACTCGTGAAGTGCTTGCTTCATGTCGTATGAACATAAATGGCACAGCAAAAAAATAGTTAATGTTTTTTTATAGCACACACTAACCAAACTTGCTTTCAAATTTAAGTTGTACGTCTTGATAACATAAGAAAGTCACTTCTGTTATTGTATACAAAGAACACCCTTTTATAACAGAACTGAGTATGTGAACAGAGCGTTATTTTTATATCCTAATAGACCAGACAATAGCTATGAGATTCATTTTAATATTATTTACTGCATATGCCATTATAGTTTGTATTAATATTTTGATTTTGATTTTAATTGGTTTAATTTTTAATAATTTTGTTTTATTAGTTTTTGTTTTTCAATTTTTTAATTTTAGCTTTAGTTTTACTTCAGTTAGTAATTCTAGTACCTAAAGGGTTAGTTCACCCAAAAATGAAAATTCTGTCATTAATTACTCACCCTCATGCCATTCCAAATGCGTAAGCCCTTCGTTCATCTTTGGAACACAGATTAGGATATTTTTTATGAAATCTGAGAGGTATATGACTCGTTCATAGACAATTTAACCACCACTTTCAAGGTCCAGAAAGGTGTTAAAGACATTGTTAAAACAGTCGACTTAACTGCAGTGGTTCAACTTTAATTTTATGAAGAGATGAGAATACTTTTTGTGACAAAAAAAAAAAAAAAAAAAAACGACTCTTATATAATCAAAGATATCTTAATTTGTGTTCCGAAGATGAACAAAGGTCATGAGGGTGAGTAATTAATGACAGAATTTTCATTTTTTGGGTGAACTAACCATTTAGAAGTAAAACAAAAATAGAAATGTTTCCTCGGTAACTAACTAAAATAAGTTTAATATTTTAATGTAATTTTCTATTTTATTTTAACTTTATTTCAATTAACAAAAACGTATTTTAAATAGTTTTTGTTTTAGTTAATGATAACTATGACCATTTTTATTTCATGGAAACAAAAAAAAAAAAAAAAAAAAGAACTGCAGAGGTGAATTAAAATTACAAGAGGCTCCATCTGCAGCTCCACAGCAGCAGAACCGATCTGTTGTCCCATTCATGTCACTGTCGTGAAAGCGAGCAAGTCAATTTCCTTGACCTCTGTGCAGAGAACACATTCCAAAGCTCATTAAATCTCACATTTCCAGATGTTAACAGTTTTCAAACTTCCTGATTATTTGAAGCTTGTCCTTCAGGAGCAGCACTGGTTTCCAGCCCAGCAGCTGAGAGGGAGTGGGGATGAGGAGGAGGGGGGCTGGACTCATTCAGGTATGAAAAGTGGTTGCCAAGCATAATATTAGGGGCTCTGGTGTAGCACTTCCTTATCTAAAGATGCACACTTGTTCTGTCTGAGGCCTTTGGGTTGAAAACATCTTGAATTTGCGTAATGACAAAGGAACTATTTGACTGGACAGAGAGTTGAGAAGTCAGTATGTGTGCTTTCATCATTATTAAATAACTGTTGGGTTAGCTCGTGCAATCTAATTGAGTTTGACCTCTCACCTGCAGAGCATCTCCGTGAGCTGAACAAATCCCACATAGGCCAGTTCAAACGCCCCCCTATGACGAGATTGCAGTAGCTGCTCCCGAAAGTACTTCCCCACACCTTCCACCTGAGAGAAAAACAGACAGAGATAGACAAAACGAATGTGTGAAGACACTTAAATTAAAAAGCTAGCATTTTGTACATACTGCCTAAATAAAATATTGTGGACATCAAAAATCTATCTATCTATATCTATATCTATATCTATATCTATATCTATATCTATCTATGTATCTATCTATATAAAATAATTCGCTGTTTGGATTTAAATTGGCAAATGCTTAAGAGTCTATGATTGGATTATTACTGCAGTGATTATGTTTCTAGCATTTTATATGTTTGGCAAAAGTTCTTCTAATCCTAATTGATGGAGTGTGTAGCTTTTCATTTCTTAAACAACCATGTAGGAAGACACATCATGGCCATATTCCAGGATGACAAAGCCAAGATTCGTCAGGCTCAAGAAAGAATTGTGAAAGAATGGTTGGGAGGGAGCATGAAGAATCATTTTCACACATGAATTGGCACCTCTGAGTCTTTGGGATGTGATGGAGAAGACTTTGTATTGTCAGTAATAAATCTTGACCAAAAATTGACGTACCTCTCGATGGAGATAACGTCACAACATTTTTTTTTTTTTTTAATTTTTTTTTTTTTTGGCCAAGCAGTGTATATTCTTATGGGTTAAAAAAAAACTTCACTTAGGCAGGGGGGACCAACTCCACATTAATGTCTATTATAGTCCCTGTTGGAGTAAAGGTCAAGTGTCCCAATACGTTTGCCCTAATGTACAATAGTGGCCAAAGGTGATGTCCAACCTAGGAAAATGGTCTTCTTTGCACTTTATTCAAACTTTTTATTAAAAATGTATTAAATATTTTGTATGCATGTTGTGAAGTTGTGCCAGGAGTGTAAAACTAATGTATGTGTTCCAGGATCCAATTGTATAATTTGTCATGATGCAATGACACATACCGAATTGTGCAGAAGTGTTCATACCAAGCTTGCAGTCATTATTCCCAGCCTGTAATTCAATAAATCCCTATGTGGCTGGTATTAGCTATATTATAAGATGTTATGTGGGTTTTAGTGAAAATGGCCAGATGGAAGCAGCTGTCCTCTGCAACCAAGGAGGATATTGTTGAGATGGCTAGATCTGGTCAATCGTTTTTGGATATTGCTCATGTGCAGGATATGAATGGTCACAATAGCCACAAAGCACAGTGAGACCACTACCATGCAGAATGTAAAGTGCTGCGGCTGGTCAGGGAAGACTAGTGAGCATTTTGACAGGAGGATGAAAATCACCTGAAAACAGCTTCTAAAGATCTGGATGAGATTGTGAGGAACCTCCCATTTCATTTTGAACTGTAAGCCAACAGCTACAAAAGCCTGGATTGAGAGGTTGTGTACCAGTAAAGAAACAATTTATTAGTTTTATCAACTGCAAAAAACACCTTGCATTTGCCAAAGAACATAAGGACTGGAGTGTGGAAGATTGGAGCCATGTTCTGCAGTCCAACAAGACAAATTTTAACAACCTAACATTGGATGGTGTAAGGTATGTTCGTATTAGATGACTGGAGTGTTTTAATGCCAAATGCATGTGTTGATCCATTAAACATGGCAGGGGAAACGTAATGGTATGGGGACGCATGTCTGCAGCAGGTGTTGAAAGGATCTACAAAGTTGCTGGCACTTTGAAAACAGATCAATACTTGGAAATCCTGCTGAACACAATATAGGCAAGCCTGGAGGATCTCTTCAATTAAACTCTGAATGGCACACATTCATGATAAGAAATAAGCTTAGTAAAACAGATACTGTACTGTACATGTCAGCCTCTGCTCCCAAATCAACAAAACAGCTCCTCCCACAGGCAGGCAGCAGTTAAGGAGCAGCTGTTTACATTCTACTCCAAATGCTTTAGCTTCAGTAGGACTTTATTTTGCCAGACACTTCCTGTTTGCAACTTCACCTGCACCCCCCACCACTACCACCAAACTTTGCTTACGCTCCACGTGCACCAAGAAATTTCCCAACACAACCAGCTAATTACTCTCAGGGTCAGTGACCTAAATAGCAGCTTTTCCTGCACGTCTAGTACTAAGAGGGGTTAATGCAAGTCTAATGCTGTTGTTTGCTGGTTGTTTTGATTCCATTAACTCAAATTCTTGTTAAATAGCTATTGAGAAAGAAAAAGAAAAAAGAAAAAAATACCACAGATGGTGTGATCAGCCATCTATCAAAGACTGGATGCAGAGTGTTCCAAACTAGCAGGTTGAAAACCATTGTATAGTACAGTATTCACACAAGTAGCTCATGATTCACATCTCTAAATGGACCAGTTCACAGTAAAAGCTGCATGTGCTGTGAGTTTCAAGTGCAGTGATGTTACATTGTTTGTACTTTGACAGTCAGTCAGTTTGAGATATAAATGAGTATGGTGTGTAGGCTATCTTTAAATAAATTTACTAAATAAAACAACTGGCTCCTCTTTGAAATCACAATTGTATTGCATTACGTTGTTTTAAACCCAAAATCTTTTACTTAAAACATTATTCATTAACAATTATTCAGTTAGAGTAATATACAAAAAAGTAGCAGCCAGCTTCTTTTTGATAGTAACTTGTAGTGTAGCTACTACAATTTTTTTAGAAGGGTAGCTTGATTTTGTCTTCACTACTTCAACTTATGAGTAGCTTGTAGCTTGTCAAGGATTCAGAGTAGCTTCCCCAACACTGTATATATCCCTAAATATACAGTGTTGGGCATTTGCAGCTCATTGATAAATGTCAACATTTCATTTTAAAAACATTTTTGTGTACATAATTTTGGTACTGTTTTGGGTCACCACAACATCCAACACAAAACCAATTGAGATTGGAACTAAACACAAGTCAAGAGATGCCTTGGACAAACATGTGGTTGAGAAAAATAGCATTTAAATACATATTATATAAAGGATAATGGTGTGGTCGCATTAGCAAAATTTGGCTGGCAAAAAAAAAGGTCCATTGTCTGATGTCAGTTGTGTAGCAAAGTACTGTATGAAGCAAAGATCATATAGTATAAGCCAGTGTCATTTTAGGATTATTGATATATTAATGAAGTATTTATTAATATTTTGAATGAGCTTTTATTTTTATATCGTTTTCATTTTTTAGTATTTTTGTTTTGCTTTTTGTTGTGCTTTGTCATTTTTATTATTATATTTATTTTAATATTTGTGTTTAGCTCTATTTTTTTTATTTATTTTAGTTTTAGTAAATTTTTTATTTCAGTTAGTGGCCAATGCAACATTTCTAATTTTCTAAGTTTTTTTTTAAAGTGAAGCATGTAGTTTCTGCATCATTAGTTTAGTAGGAAATACTTCTTAGCAAACTTTTAGTTATAATGTTGTCAATCTGTACTGTTCTCGGGTGCAAGAATTAAAAGAGTAAACATTTAGCGGAAGCGTGTTATTTTATAAGCGGTTTACAGTGAAGGATCCAGCACATTGTTGGCAGTGGCTAAAGGCTGCAAAGAGTCATAAATATGGAGTGAACGCTGTGACGGAAAAATCAGAAAAACCTCCATGTTTGTAATCAAACATTTCAAACTGGATGACCACGAACAGTGTTTTATGCCAAACTGTAAAACGTTGTCGCGTACAGATAAGAAAGCTGTTGCCATAGTGCTCCATTTTAACCATAATGCTGTTTAACTCCCTGAGGTCTGAAAACGTTCCGGCGCGTTTTGCAGAATTTTTTTCACATTGCAGCAAAACAGACTTAAAATACTCCGTCATTTCTTATAATAGAGACATAAGTAATATATCAATTGAAACTATAGAATGTCTTCTTTTATTTGTGTACACTCAGAGTAAAAACACAATGTTGTGCTTTTTGTAAAAATAAAGAAAACTAACATAATGCGTGATCTCTCGCCTCCCTCTGAAGGAAGCCCAATCTGATAGTTCTCAGAAAATGAACTGTAACTTATGAATACTAATGACAAAAAAAATGACACTTACGTCTAAAGAAATGTTGAAATGTCAGGTTTTAAATCGTGTAAGTCAAATCGAAAACAAACATTCTGTGTTTATGTAAATCTGTATGAAAAGAGAGCCATGTCAGAAGTCTGTGATTCAGCTCATTATCCGCTAATGCGGCCACGCCCACGGAGCCAGCGCTATTCAGACGCAAATTCAGAGGCAATACATGCATTCATCGTCTCAATCGTGTATTTATTGTCTTGAAAAGTGTTTATTTGGATGTTAAAGCAATGGTTAGCGATCTCTAGAAGACATGCCGTTAGTTCCTAGTTCCTTTTCTTCTTTATATGAATTTGTGGACTAAAGGTGTACAGAGAGCGCCCTCCGGCTGCAAGTATGAATTAAAAACACCATTCCTGAAATGTCCTCTTCTTCTTTAGAATAATTTGTGGACTAAATGTGCACAGAGAGCGCCCTCCGGCTGCAAGTATGAATTAAAAACACAGTATCCAGCACTCATATTGATGACAATAAATATTACTTCTCAGTATAGAAAATTGACATAAATATATAAGAATCCATCAATATTTCTCCAAATGTGCATGCTTTTAAGCTAAAAGCCTATATGAAATGCCATAGAGGTAACATAATTGTTCAGACACTTTGCATCACAGAAATACATTTTATTTTAAAGAATATAATAGAATACCATTATTTTAAATTGTAATAATATTTCACAGTATTGCTGTTTATGATGAGCTGAGACATTATTACAGAGGTTTTTTTTCACAGCCTACCTGACTGAAAGGTCTCATTAATATGCAATTCATTTCAGGTCATTATTATGTGATTCTTTTGTCTTCTCAGGTGTAAATGGCCCATTATTCATGCAGATTCACACCTCCACGCATACTGTGTTTCTTGACAAAAAGTGTCTTACAAAAACTAAATCAATGTATTGTTTTATATGAAGGAGTAGGCAGCATAATTTTTACATAATTCTGAAGCAAAAACTCTAGTCTACAACCTCCAATACCCAGAAGTCTTGTGAACACAGATTTAATATACTTTTTTTGGCCTTATTTCAGTGACTTAAGTTTTTTGTTTTTTCAATAACCACGCATAAACATTATTCCTTCAAAAATACAAACATGTACATACATGTTCCTCACATATTATTGTAGCCTAGTTTGTGCTGAATACAGTGTAATGACACTTTAGTCATTTATATGTTTATGAACAACTGAAAAAAGCACAAATGTCAGGGCATGTCAAAACTTCTCCAAGCCCCAAATCAGCCTCAGACTCCAGAGGGTTAAAGAGAAGACAAAGTACGATACAATTTCAGTGATAAACCTACCCTTACAAATAATTGTTCTGTTAATAACTCTCCGTCAATCCGACAGTCCATGGGCGAGGATACAAAAAGGTGGAAGTATAATCTGTAGTTTTCACGAAAGCCCTGGAGCTGTCAAAAGTCTTTTGCTGACAAATAATAATCCAGGTAGGACAGAGAAATATTGTTAATTTACACATGCTATCGATATTGTAACAACACAAAGAGGGTTAAAAATCTGCAGTTACACTTTAACAGTAACAACACCGTTTCAAACCCAGCAGCTTTTTGTTGGTAAACATGGTGAACCTGCTGTGAAATCTGTATGTGGAAATCTTTCACGCTCATGAGAAATTCCAGATAGCATGTCACCTATTGAATTGTCTAGATTTTACCAACAAAAATTTGCCAAACAGTAAATGTAAAAATGTACATACACTATCAACTCTCGAAACGGTTCAAGCTAATGTAGCAGAATGTAAACAGTACAGAATGTAAACAGAGTACAGTACTCAAACTTATGACTGCCACTGGATCATCCAAATTAGTCACAACTCTCTCAGCTTAGTCCAAAGGGAATATAGAGAGGTCTCAGCTTAACCAAAGCCATGGGGAAGCCAGACAGATTTAACTCCCTTAGCTCCATATTAGTCCATCTATCCAAACTAAACATGCAAGACAATCCCGAGACAAATGTGTAGGACCTTAAAGGTCCCGTTTTTCGTGTTTTTTTGAAGCTTTGATTGTGTTTATAGTGTGCAATATAACATGTGTTCATGTTTCGCGTGTAAAAAAAACACAGTATTTTTCACATAATTTACTTATCTGTATACCGCTGTTTCCACTGTCATAAAAACGGGCTGATGACTTCCTTGTTCTATGAAGTCCCTCCTGCAGAAATACGTAACGATTTCTGATTGTGCCAGCGGTTCCTGTGTTGTGATTCGACAGCAGCTTAGCCCATCTTGCCCGGAAAGGTCACGCCTCTTACCATAACGTGAAGATGCATGTGCTCAGTGTTATTGTAAACATGTCTTTAATTTTACCCTATCAATTTGAGCCGGAATCAGACCCGGTGATTGAACTGCGGGATGAAAATAACAGCGTTTCGACGACATGGCGACAAACACACTCTACAAACGCAACTCTTGTGTATTCCTGTGGGCGGAGGTTTGTCAAAAAACTGTTTTAGTGACGTCATTAAAGGAGGAAGTAGAGGGATGTAGTCCAAACTGGCCGTTTGATGTAGGCGACTTCTGTTAAATAAAATATCTCGCTTGGCATTGAACTTTGAGCTTTAAAATTTTACAGATTTTATTTATACTCTAACAACAACATTACACACTAACTAAAGTTTGAAACATGGGATCATGAAGAACGGGACCTTTAATTTCTCACCAACTTTCTCAAAGGCAATCTTCGCAACAGAAACTGGCAGATTTGACTGTAAAGAGCATTTGATGGTCAAATGACCGGAGTGCGACTTCTTTGGGTACCACAATGATGGTGAAAAGGATCCCCTACTGAGAAGCAGTTTACTCTTAACTCAAGGAATTATACACCATCAAGATGTGACTAACTGCTTGCAGTTGCCATGGTGCCTCCACAGTCTGAAAACATGTGCCGCGTTTCCACAGCGACGGAGGACATAACAGGATGCAGGACACACACATTTGGGAAACAGAAACTTCACTATCATAAACACACGCTCAGTCCGAACCCTCTGAAGAAATGTGGTCTGGAAAAAGATGTTGTATGAGGCATAAACACAAACCACAAACACAAGCCATGTGGACCCCGGCAGCATCATTAGATCATCCTTTACATAACAGGCGAATATGCCATGGTAACCACACCAGTGACATCACTGAATAACTTCACTCCATCTGTTAAAGCACTGAAGTCATTTTAGCAGGACAGAGCAGCGAAAATAACAATTGTACTGACACATAAACGCACTCACTGAGGCCGTTGGCTGATCAGCACAAATTCCCACTCTGAAACCTTCGCACAGATATCAAGTAACAGTTCTAATGATATATTACTTCATTTTTCTGTAAGTGCAAGAGATGTTGCAAGGTCTGCTCACTCCCTTGCTAATTTCTGGATTTGGAAACTACATCTATCAAGAAAACAAAGTGGGAACATTTGATCAAGCTGTCTGGCCTTGGCCGAAGATATACTCTTAGCTTAAGACATCAAAAACAAATTTAAGAGTTTAAACCTTCTGCCCCATAACTGCTATGCAAAATCTGCTCTACAAATGTACCTTAAAATCGTACTGGGTCAGACACTGTAGAGCTCACTTTAGAGCTAGTAACGGAGGCTTATAATGCATTAGTTATTAATGCATTTATTAGAGAGAGAGAGAGAGAGAGAGAGAGAGAGAGAGAGAGAGAGAGAGAGAGAGAGAGAGAGAGAGAGAGAGAGAGAGAGAGAGAGAGAGAGAGAGAGAGAGAGAGAGAGAGAGAGAGAGAGAGAGAGAGAGAGAGAGAGAGAGAGAGAGAGAGAGAGAGAGAGAGAGAGATATTAAGTGTACGTGAATTACCTGAGTTTGTGCGTCTCACAACAGTGCTCACCAGCAGCGTCTCTAATAGCGAAACTGTTTATCTGCTTCAAGAACAGCGCTGTTATTACCTTGCTAGTGAGAAATGTCATGTAGCTTTTAATTTGCTAAACTATTTTACTGATAAAATCAGAGCATTAGAAAAATGTGCGCTTAGAACACATTTCTGTGCGAGTGCGTGTCCGTACTGTATATGTGTAACGCAGCGGGAGTCATGGTAAGATCCAAATGCAAGCTTTATTAAGAATGTCGTAGTCGTACAGGCAGGGTCAATCAGGATCAGACGGGAACAGCAAGGGCTAGGCAGAATCGTGGTCAAGATACAGGCAGAAGATCAGGGCTGGCAGATATCATTCACAGAACAGGATGGCAAGGCAAGGGTCAAAGGCAGGAACAGGAACAGACAGGGAAACAGGATAAACACAGGGAAACGCTTAGAATTGACACACAGGGTAATCAAGACTTCGCGGTGAGGTGATGTGTGTGACAGTCCTTTATAGTCCTGGTAATGATCTGCAGCTGGGTGTGGTGATTAGTGTAGTGATTGGTGGAGTGAGTGCAGGTGATTGGCAGAGAGGATTATGGGGAATGTAGTCCGGGAAGTGACAGGAGCAGACGGTGATCGTGACATAACGCCCCCTTCCGGAAGGCGCGTCCTCGCGACGTAAAAGGCACGAATAGGGAGGGAGGGTGGGTGCATTGGAGCTATCGCGGGACCATGGTCTCCAATGCAGGCTCCAGGGTAGCCACGGTGGATCAGGTGCCACGGGTAACCATGGCGGGTCAGGTGCTACGGGCAGCCAGTGCAGGTCAGGAGTGCCATAACTCCATGGCGGGTCAGGTGGCTCGGGCAGCCACAGCAGGTCAGGTGGTTCGGGCAACCACGGCAGGTCAGGCGGGTCAGGTGGCTCGGGCAGCCACGGCAGGTCAGGTGGTTTGGGTAACCACGGCAGGTCAGGTGGTTTGGGTAACCACAGGCAGGTCAGGCGGCTTGGGCAGCCACGGCAGGTTAGGGTACATAACCGGCCATAGTGGGTAACAGTCCATAGGTGGCCATAATAGTTCTGAGGCCGTTGACGGCAGTGAACGGGCAGGGTCCCCACCCACAAGCTCCCCACCCACAAGCTCCCCACCCCTAGGTATACTGCCCCCCCCAAAAAGTTCTTGGGGAAATCAACGGAGGTATTGGCGGGTTCATGGGCAAGGAGCTCGGGTGGCGCCAGCAGGGCAGATGGCCTGAGCGGCAGCGGCAGGACAAATGGCCTGGGCGGTGGTGTCAGGGTCGACCAAGGGTGCTCTGTGGCCGTATCAGGGAGAGCGGGCAGCTCGGTGACGGCCTCCGTGGCCGTGTCAGGGAGAGCGGACAGCTCCGGGACGGCAGCGGGCTCGGCGGGCTCGGGCTGCTCCGGGACGGCAGCGGGCTCGGGCTGCTCCGGGACGGCAGCGGGCTCGGGCTGCTCCGGGACGGCAGCGGGCTCGGGCTGCTCCGGGACGGCAGCGGGCTCGGGCTGCTCCGGGACGGCAGCGGGCTCGGGCTGCTCCGGGACGGCAGCGGGCTCGGGCTGCTCCGGGACGGCAGCGGGCTCGGGCTGCTCCGGGACGGCAGCGGCTGGGCTGCTCTGAGTGCATCCTCCAGGCTCGCAAGAACGACAAAACATAAAACGTGAGTACAGCCCTTTTGGCCATCACCGGACTGATAGGGAGAGCATGCAGAACTGGAGTGGACTCACTGGCTGGAGCGGGTTCTGGAGTGGACTCACTGGCTGGAGCGGGCTCTGGAGTTGGCTCACTGGCTGGAGCGGACTCTGGGGCAGACTCACTAACTGGAGCGGTTTCCGGAACGGACTCACTGGCTGGAGCGGACTCAACGGCAGGAACGGCCCCTTTGTTCACTGACACTGCAGGGGCGGCCATCTTGTCCATCGCGTCCAGGGCACTTGAGTCCATATCAACCGACAAATTTGAGAGCGTTGAAACAGGCGCACTTGAGAGCGTTGAAACAGACGCACTTGAGAGCGTTGAAACAGGCGCACTTGAGAGCGTTGAAACAGACGCACTTGAGAGCGTTGAAACAGACGCACTTGAGAGCGTTGAAACAGACGCACTTGAGAGCGTTGAAACAGACGCACTTGAGAGCGTTGAAACAGACGCACTTGAGAGCGTTGAAAAAGACGCACTTGAGAGCGAAGCGTCTGACGAACTTGAGTGCGAGGCGGCCGGCGGGCTTGAGAGCGAGGCGGCCGGCGGGCTTGAGAGCGAGGCGGCCGGCGGGCTTGAGAGCGAGGCGGCCGGCGGGCTTGAGAGCGAGGCGGCCGGCGGGCTTGAGAGCGAGGCGGCCGGCGGGCTTGAGTGCGAAGCGGCCGGCTGATGCTTGGGAATTCCAGCCGCTCTCGCCGACATCAGCGGTGAATCAGCCACACTGGAACGCAACCCTCTCCATTCCCAGACAGATCCAGAGATGTGACGTGATTCAGCGGCGACGTGACTTTGCTCTGGGCGATCAACGAAGGCGTGACGTTGCTCTGGGCGATCAGTGGCGACGTGACATTGCTCTGGGTGATCAACGAAGGCGTGACGTTGCTCTGGGCGATCAGTGGCGACGTGACGTTGCTCTGGGCGATCTGCGAAGGCATGACGTTGCTCTGGGCGATCAATGGCGACATGAACTGTTGCTGTTGTGATGATAGCCGCCATCTTGTGCGTGTTACCTGGCGCGGCGGCCATTACGGGACTCACCATGGTGTCGCATTCCTCCGCGACACCCACAGTAAACGGAGAGCCAACAGTCAACAATGCATAGTCCATAAAGCTGCTAAGTGATGAACGCGGTCCCTCTCGTCTTAATTTATTCTGGAGAGGCTGGTTGACGCCATCACAAAAAAAGTCAATCAGTGCACAGTCCGGAAGATCAGAGAGGTAAGCAATGTTTAGATACTCCTGCACATATTCCTCCAACGATCGCGTGCCTTGCGAACTCCACAATAGCAATAGATTAATGTCCATACCGTCATGAGATCCTCCGGGAAAGCTGCTGGATCTTGGTGGTGGCGAAGTCTTCTGTAACGCAGCGGGAGTCATGGTAAGATCCAAATGCAAGCTTTATTAAGAATGTCGTAGTCGTACAGGCAGGGTCAATCAGGATCAGACGGGAACAGCAAGGGCTAGGCAGAATCGTGGTCAAGATACAGGCAGAAGATCAGGGCTGGCAGATATCATTCACAGAACAGGATGGCAAGGCAAGGGTCAAAGGCAGAAACAGGAACAGACAGGGAAACAGGATAAACACAGGGAAACGCTTAGAATTGACACACAGGGTAATCAAGACTTCGCGGTGAGGTGATGTGTGTGACAGTCCTTTATAGTCCTGGTAATGATCTGCAGCTGGGTGTGGTGATTAGTGTAGTGATTGGTGGAGTGAGTGCAGGTGATTGGCAGAGAGGATTATGGGGAATGTAGTCCGGGAAGTGACAGGAGCAGACGGTGATCGTGACAATATGTGTGTGTGCTTTTGAGTGGGAGAGAGAGCGGGAGAAAGAGAGTATGTGCTTTCCAAACATAATAAAATGTAATTTTGTGGCAAAAAACATGGAAATAATTTGTAGTTTTTATCTTATCGTTTGATATATTTATTTGGTCGTCAGTGTTGTTGTGTCTTTTGGTTTTGGTTCTTTTGCTGTTGTAGCAGGCTGTAAGGACCTTTGAAATAATTCAAATCATTTGTCGAAGTGATATGGACATGCAATGCGGTGAAGACCTGCCTGGAACTACTTTCACCGTAAGTTTTATCTGAAAATAATTGCACACCCCTAGAATGTTCGTCAACCAATCAGATTCAAGCATTCAACGGCCCCGTAGTATAAATTTGAATAAATACAAGATGGAATGCAAATAATGGCTAACACTGTGCCAGACGCGATGCACACACACCCTTCTGATAGGCTGTGATTTTTGATTGAGTTTGATGCATCTCATAGCCGTGTCATGTCTGATGTGGACACACAAACTGCTTGTTGCTGAAATCTTATTACATTGTGTAGGACACTGTGTTAGACTATTTAGTGCATTGCTTCTGTAGACGAAAACTAAAAACATTTTTGTTAACTGAAAAACTTAAATTTATATACATTCATGATTCCAAATAAAACAAATAAATTTTTTTTTTTTCAAATAAATTTAAGTTTTAAATAAACATGCATTAAACATGAAATTGCCACTAGAAAGCAATACCACTAGACTGTGCTGAGAAATTTAATACATTTTTAAATAATACCATTTGATGAATTAAGTTTGGCAACTCTACAATGCTAAATGTTAAAAATAAATAAACTAAATTAAAAAAAAAAAAAAACTAAAATAGCAGAGTAAATAAAATAAAATTACAGAAACAATTATATAGAGAAGATACAAATTAAAATCTAAAAAAAAAAAAAAAAAAAACCATTAACCATTAACAATTAACCATTGTTATAGTGTTTTTGTTTTTTGAAGTTCAACAGCTTCCTTTCAAATTTCTTTTATGGATCTCTTGTTTAACTATGAAAAAGTTAGCCATATGGGTTTGGATGAACATAAGGTTGAGTAAATGATGACCTTTCTAGGCAATCTATTCACTTACGGCCAGAAGGTTTTAGGACAAGGCCCATTTGAGAAAGGGAATTTTTACTTTAGGCCTCAAGCAATTTTTTGTTTGGTTCAATGTAGAGTGAATGTACACAGACACTGTTACAAACACATGTTCATATTGTACTTAAAGTGCTCATGGCTTTAAGGCAGTGAGGTTTTGAACATACACCAGGATGTAGGAAACGTTCATGTTTATATATCGTATTGGCACACAGAACAGAGATGTTGCCAGAACAACTGCTGCAAGAGTCTCAGGTGTAAAAAGCTGGTGAATGAGTTCAGTGTGAAGTGGTTCAGCTCTTCAGGGAAAAAGGAAGCCATTTGAAAAGAATGCAGGATAGGAAAGGTAGTCGGCCCATTAAACAGCAGGCTGGTCTGAAATGAAAGCACTATGCTAAGAGGGCACACACTAATTGAAGCTGGACACAGCAGGAGACAACATATACGTTCACATGGTTTAAACTACTGCTGACGGAAAATAACTGCCCTGCTAAACACAGGCAGCTGGCACGGTTCATGTTGAATTAGAGTACAGCACTGCTCCAAACCCTAGTGAGCTGCATACCTAGCCTCCATTTCAAAACATCATGAGCACACTTTTATCCTGAACCATAGGGAGCTAAATTATGCTACCTTCTAACATTCCTTATTTTAGCCAAATACAGAGATACATGTATCCTTCACAAATAAAGCAATCCCAGAATGCACTGCAACAATTGAAACAAATTATTCAATATGGCTGACAATGTTGCATGTACACATTTCATTCAATACCAAAATAAATTACAGCTCTCTACACTTAAAGGTGAAAACTATTAAAGGGTTAGTTCACTCAGAAATGAAAAAAAATTCTCAATTACTTATGTCGTTCCAAACCAGTAAGACTTTCATTTATCTTCATTCAACATAAATGAAGATTCAGTATTTTAAATAAATCGGAGAGATTTCCATCCCTCCATAAAGATACCGTAAATCTAATCCATATGAATTCAGTGGTTTAGTCCTTTTTTTTTTTTTTTTTTTTTTTTTTTTTCCTGAAGGGTAAATTGCATTATATGAATTTAGGATAATATTCTCATATAAACATTGATCAACGAACATAAACAGGAGCTCAATTGTACTTGTTTGACACACGAGAACAAACCTCACCGGTTCTTACAGAACCTCAAACATGCTGCATAACACATCAGAATGAACCTAATTGGTTCTTGCACATCGCATGCTTAAGCTTCCGTTTAACATAACTAATGTTTGCGTTGATGAAGGTTTATATCTGAATAAAGCCTAAATTAAATCGGTTCATCATATAAAGTGATCAAATCTTTTCAAATCTTTTCAAAATTTAGACTAAACCACTCAATTCATTTTAGTTTTACAATTTCTTCATGAATTGTCTGAAGCGTCAAAGTGGTAGTTACGTAGCTGTCAATGGAGGGACAGAAAGCTCTGAGATTACATTAAAATATCTTTATTTGTGTTTCGAAGTCTTACAGGTTTGGAATGACATGAGGGTGAGTAAATGATGACAGAATCTTTTGAGTGAACTAACCCTTTAATATTCTGACAGTATTTTCATGACTATTAACGGATTAGTCCACTTTCAAATTAAAGGTGCCCTAGATTATGTTTTTAAAAGATGTAATATAAGTCTAAGGTGTCCCCTGAATGTGTCTGTGAAGTTTCAGCTCAAAATAACCCATAGATTTTTTTTAATTCATTTTTTTAACTGCCTATTTTGGGGCATCATTATAAACGCGCTGATTTATGCTGCGGCCCCTTTCAATCCTGTGCTCTCCGCCCACAGAGCTCGCGCTTGCCTTAAACAGTGCCTTAAAGTTTACACAGCTAATATAACCCTCAAAATGGATCTTTACAAAGTGTTCGTCATGCATGCGGCATGCATGCGTCGGATTATGTGAGTATTGTATACTGTTATATTGTTTACATTGATTGTGAATGAGGCTATGCTGCGTGGCTAACGGCTAATGCTACACTGTTGGAGAGATTTATAAAGAATGAAGTTGTGTTTATGCATTATACAGACTACAGTGTTTAAAAATGAAAATAGTGACGACTCTTGTCTCCGTGAATACAGTAATAAACGATGGTAACTTTAACCAACAGTAGCCTACATTAGCAACATGCTAACGAAACATTTAGAAAGACAATTTACAAATATCACTAAAAATATCATGTCATCATGGATCATGTCAGTTATTATTGCTCCATCTGCCATTTTTCGCTGTTGTTCTTGCTTGCTTACCTAGTCTGATGATTCACCTGTGCACAGATCCAGACGTTCTGCCCTTGTCTAATCCCTTTCATAATGATAATGTTGGGAATGTGGGCTGGCATATGCAAATATTGGGGGCGTACACCCCGACTGTTACGTAACAGTCGGTGTTATGTTGAGATTCGCCTGTTCTTCGGAGGTCTTTTAAACAAATGAGATTTATATAAGAAGGAGGAAACAATGGAGTTTGAGACTCACTGTATGTCATTTCCATGTACTGAACTCTTGTTATTTAACTATGCCAAGATAAATTCAATTTTTCATTCGAGGGCACCTTTAAAATTTCCTGATAATTTACTCACCCCCCATGTCATCCAAGATGTTTATGTCTTTCTTTCTTCAGTCAAAAAGAAATTAAGGTTTTTGATGAAAATATTCCAGTATTTTTCTCCTTATAGTGGACTTCAATGGACTCCAAATGGTTGAAGGTCGAAATTACAGTTTCAGTGCAGCTTCAAAGAGCTCTACACATTCCCAGACGAGGAAGAAGGGTCTTATCTAGCGAAACAATAGGTCATTTTCTAAAAATAAACAAACAAACAAACAAACAAACAAATAAATAATAATAATAATAATAATAATAATAATTTAAAATTATAAAATATACGTTGAACTAGCTCTCTTCTTCTTCTCTATTAGAATTCCGGCAGTGTAGACGCTGCTAAGTGTATTACTGCCCTCCACAGGTCCACAGGTTTGAACTAAATTCTCATATACTAAATTCTCATATACAATATGCTTGTACTAGTATATAACAATTAGTTCAAACTTTGACCTGTGGAGGGTAGTAACACAAATTTTTGATTTGATAAAAATATATTGAATAAAAAAATAAAAAAATAAATAAATAAATAAATAAATAATAATAATAATAATAATAATAATAATAATAATAATAATAATAATAATATATATAATATATATATATATATATATATATATATATATATATATATATATATATATATATATATATATATATATATATATATAATTTTTTTTTTTTTTTGTATGTATGAACCATACAAAATGATCTTTATTTTAACAGCAAAGGTGTGTAAAAAATTGCTATGCTAAAAACCTGTTAAGTGGTTTACTATATACATATAATCAAGCATTAAATATTAATAGAAAATACTGTCAAATTTAGAGTTTGATGAAGTGAAAATAAACATCTTATATTTTACAGTGAAAAACGCAAATTGAGACTGAATTCCCTGTGAGACACTTCACATTTCACAGTTTTTCATTGAAATAACTGTTTCTTTCTAGGTATTCGTTTTTTGTTTGTTAGTTTTTTACTGTAAATTTAAAGGGGCTATATGTAAGAATTTGCATGTGTTTATCGCTTTTTTTTTTTTTTAAATTGCCAATTCAAGCTAAGACGTTCCATACAGAATAGGATTCCATCTTAGAAAGAAGCCTACTATGAGGAGAGTAGACACTGAGGCAGCTCCCTAGGGATTAGAACAGAGTCTTTGAGGTTGCACTGGAAATACATTTGACATTTTCTTTTTAATGGGCGCCAGGCTCAGCTTTATGGCAAATGAAGTTGTATTCACCGTGATCACATTTCCTGACGCCTCTTCAGGGGCTGTTCGCTAGACCATATTTAAGTCTGTATTAGCTATTACCATGATGTCTCATCTCTCGGCCCTGAGCTCAAAAAGATCAGCTTACTGGTAAAAGTAAGTAACTCTACAGTATGAGGTACAGTTCTCCATTATATCTCACTCGCTTATGTAACCGAGATCTTGGCTTCAGGGAGAGCCCGGTGGCTTCTATTATAACAGGCTCTGTGTTGAGTGTGTGTGTGTGTGTGTGTAAGCCTGTCAGTGAAAACTAGATCAGGTGACACCTGTTGAGTGTCTGTGTCTGACCTGGTCCTCCGTGATAACTCCTCTGCTGTCTGGGTGTGTGAGAGGACAGTACAGGGTCATGCTCTGACACAGATGACCCAGTAACATGGACACCTCTTTCATGGTCCTCCAGCAACAAACCAGCACCATCTGAGCAGTGACTCGATAGGCTTCTCCATCACTACCACCTAGACAACATAAATAAACATACACACAAATAAGCATTCGGAAAACACTGATCAAATGTCGGCCTCTCATGGACAGGACACGTATTACAACAACACCACCCTCATTTGAAATGAATTATGGCTAAAAGTATGATGTTTAAAATTTCAACACTGTTACTATATGCATCATACTAAATGGATTTATGACATGCCTCAATGTATGAAATTTGAGTTCAAACTGAGCTTTTTGATACAGATAATATGGTTAAGGGCAATAAGGTGAAGGAACTGTATCTAGTAATGGGCAAATGTGTTTGTACCAGCGTTACAGATTTGCTGTTTATGAACGGTGTTCTCTGGCTCTTTCTGCTCGCTGTTATGGTCGGTCTCACTGGGGTTCAGCTCTCTGGCACTGGTGAAAAAGTCATTTGTGTCACGAGGCTGAATCTCCTGCAGGATTTTCTGTAGGTCAGCAGAGGTCTCTGTGGAGAAAGAAAAATATGTAATGTAATAACACGCATACAACTGAATAATGTGAAGTGAAATAACAGTGTCCTGACTCTAAACTCTAAACTGTCCAAACTCTGTGGCATGCTTCTAGAGTTAGACTTGCTAAAAATAATAATATTAAAACATCTACCCAAGAGGTTTACTCTAGCTGTAGATAAGAGGTTTACGGAGGAAATAAACCAAATAGCCTCCTTAAATTCTAATGATGGAGTGCACTGCCATTGAAAATTCCATGTAATCACCTAAACTGGATCAAGTGTTAATGAAAACTTCCCAAACACATACACTTTATTTAAACAGTCTTTTTATTTAATGGAGAAAACATCACAGAAACATATAAATGAAGGTCAGTGTCATAAAAAAAAACAACAAGTCTATTCCAATGCTTGCATTTTTCAAGATTACTGGCTGATTTCAGGAATGGAATAAACAATACTCCATCAACTGCACTCTGAATAGATACCCAGTGTTCGAATTACATGTGTCATAACATAACAATTAATCATAATAAAGTGATAAAGCTTAGTACACTTATCAAAACAAAGGCTGCAATTTAAGTATATAGTTTGTTGAACGGAGTGTTTCAGAGTAGAGCGGCATTGTGTTCATTTACAAGCAAGCAATTTATCATGTTATTTTTAGTGTCTTGAAGTGTCTGAACACTTAAAAGTGAAGAATTTAAAGTTATGCTTTTTAGTATATTCCCTTTTATGCAGAGTGTTTTATAGCCGTTTGTGAATGTAAAAGGTCTGCAAAGATTCAAAGGGCAAACTAAATGTTGTTATTGCCTGCCCAATGAAAGAACCAATTCTGAACTGCCTGAAATGAGTCGTCAGCAATTCCAGTCTTACTTCCTGCATGAATCTACAAAGGTTTGTAACCAATTTGCATAATGGCAGCCTATGATCTTCGTTGGCTGCACGCGAACAAAGGGACTGAATTTATAGTTTATAGAGACTGAATCTTTTGTCGAACCGTTTGAGACACTGTGAGAAAAGAGATTATGTTTCATAAAATTATGTTTTTTTGACCTTGGATGCATGTAAACCTATTGTAGGAGACCTCCAAAACAAAATTAGGAATAGGAACCTTTAAAATAGCATAACAGGGGTACTTTAACACATAAATATTAGTATTGTAACTTGTAGTGTCAAATATCAAATATTCATTTTTTATTTTACAGTATAAACTGTGATTTACAACTGCAAAATATTTGAGTCTACTTTTTAATAATTAGAGTTTATAATCACATTTATAATTATTATTATTGTGCCATTAATTACTTTGAATGTGTTGTTAAATTATTGAAATATTAACTTATTAAATATTAAAAATTTCAGGGGGTACTTAAATATTTTACGTACCATATAAGAGGTCCGCCTGACAAAACAAAAAGTAGGAAAAAAAATCTAATTTGATAACTTTCTCTTTTTGAATTTTCTCTTTTATTAGACATAAATCAACAATCCAACAAGTAATGCTATATAATATTAATAAAATGAATAAGTTGCAATGTTGCTGGACAACTGTACACTAAATTCTGCATTGTGTCCAACAACACCAATTAAGATGTTCTTCCTCACCTTGACTTGAAAATCCTTCTCTACATTTTCATATTATTCCATGTTTTTCCATGTGTAATTTAAAGCAGTTTTGCTCACTAACAATCACAGAAATATATCTATCTATCTATTGCAGTATAAACAGTATAGCAATCGGTTGACGCGTTTCTACTTTCACACGGTACATACCACCCACTAGGACAGATGCACTGCTTTACAAGGTAGTGGCTGTTTAGGACTCAGGATAGTGTTAGATGCATTTACCAGACTCTGTATCCATGGGAATAAGGCCCTCAGGGGAAGAGCTCTGAACCACAGGTGACACTACATCAGACATCCTGTAGCACAGGCCTATGAGCTCTGACACAACAGCCCTCCATTGAGACAGCAGTACAAGTGATCTAAAGACACAGAAATATATCAACCACACGTACACCCGTCAAAATGAATGCTAAGACCTTATGTAAGTAGATGATTAAAGGTTAAGTATACGTGGAAGTACCCAGTGTTGAGCTGTTGCAGAACTGCAGTTATGCAGTGAGCTCTGCCATATAAAGGACAGGAAGCAGCAGCCTGCAGAAGAGATGACTCTGCCTTCAAAATCTCTTCTTTCAGACAAATCATCAGCCACTGCACCACTAAAACATCACAAACACATTTTCTAATTTATATATCAATATACAGAGTTAAAGCAATGGCAAAACATGGTCTCATTGGTCATTTTCACTGATAAAAACACAACATGTGTTGGAAGTATGTATTTTGTATTTGAAAGTACACATCTCTGTTTTCTACAAATAAACACTGATCAACACACATGCTATTAGCACATCAAATATGGTAAGAGGACGCTCAACAGTACTTACTTGACACTTGGCTCTAGGTGTATTTGCACTGATCAATGTTTATATGTGAATAAAAGTCTAAATTATGGGGGGAGGGTAACAGATGACAGCTATTCTTTTAAAAATAACTTCTTTTAAGAATGGTAACACGGTTTTTGAAGTCTTGAACATGCGTTTACTTTCATAATTAAATTATGGAAATGCTGGAGATTCCTGAAAACTGACTTGCTGCTTACATCAACAATCTTTCAGACTGCAGTCTGGATCATACATCTACCCATTAGTGCTGGGCATCTAACACCAGGGATGGATTACGATGCCCTGGGCACGGACTTGTCCTGATATCACTTGCACTCCAATTTCATATTCGGGGTTTTAGGTGTTGCTCTCCAATTTCTAGTGCCCTGTCTAGTATACCTGCCAAGGTGTTCTGCTCCAGTGTGGAAGCCTCAGATGCCTGAGACTGGTTCAGTGCTGGTGGCCGGAGAGGGATGTACTGCTTTTGGATACAGCCGAGTAACGCGTCCTGCAGACCCGGCTGGTGCAGCAGCAGATTGAGAAGATGAGCAGCAGTGATGCTGTCGAAGGGTTTAGTGCTTGTGCTGAGATCCAGAGCGACCAGCAGCAAAGACTGTAACCTCTCTGGCTCCTACACAGATGAGGAAAAGCATTCATATTCATTTGAACATTACTTAATACTAGTGTCAGACTAGCATTTTCATACTGACCTGAAGTCGCACTGCTGCAGGGGGTAGTTTTTGTAAGAGGTTGCAGGCGAGCTGTTTGACTTCAAGGAAGTTGCTTGCAAGGCAGTACAGCACAGCTTGGGCATGAGATACACTTACTGATTCTCCAAGAGCAAAACCAACAGAGCCTGAAAAAAAAGAGGTAAACAGATGAATTGATGAGACAGAGGTGACTAGTGGTCGATCAATGTGGATTTCTTTGATGGGCGATACCATTATCTTAAAGAGCAGGGTGGCCGATGGCTGATATAAAGTCGATATATGTTTATATGATATAATACTGTTTAATTTAAATTTAAAAGGTAGTAAATAACACATGCACAACAAGTTCTGCAATTAAAATTATATTTTATAATTTATACATTTATAATTTATACATTTAGACTGTATCATAGTACCATAGTACTGAGTCTGCTCTCATTAGATTTACATATGATTTGCTCTTATCATCTGATCGTGTTTGTATCCCTCTATTATGTTACTGTATCTTAGTGCTGCATTTGATACTATTAACCATAACATTCTTTTGAAAGGATTCGAAAATTACGTTAACAATAGTAAAATTGCATTGGCATGGTTCAAATCATACTTATCTGACCGTTACCAATTTGCAGCAATAAATTAAGAGGTGTCATATCAATCACAAGTTTGACAAGTATGGAGTACCAGAAGGCTCAGTACTAGGACCATTGCTTTTCACCCTGTACATGCTACCCTAGGGAGATATCATTAGGAAGCATGGCGTTAGTTTTCACTGTTATGCTAACGATACTCAGCTCTATATTTCTTCGCATAATAAATAAAAAAATAAAAAAACGATGACTAGTAATTTCCTACTACTTAACAAAAAAATAAAAAATAAAAATAAATAATAATAAATAACTTAATAAATAAATAACTTTTTGGACCAAAAACCTAGAATACAGGTAATAACCTAGAATACTGTCCAAGACTTGATGGCTGCTCTGTCAAGTATCTGTCGTCAGTTAGGAACCTGGGTGTGATGTTTTTGATACCAATCTTTCATTTGAAAGCAACATTTCTAGCATCAATAAAACTACATTTTTCCATCTTAAAAATATATCTACATTACATGACATATGCTCTCAATGACAAACACAGAAAAGTTAGTTCATGTGTTCATGACCTCAAGGCTAGATTATTGTAATGCTCTACAGGGTGGTTGCCCTGCACACTTAATAAACAAACTCCAGCTGGTCCAAAACGCAGCAGCTAGAGTTCTTACTAGAACCAGGAAGTATCACCATATTAGGCCGGTTCTGTCAACACTGCGTTGGCTCCCTATTATACCCAAATATACTGGTTACATTGTAAGAAGAATGGCATCTACACTAATATTAGTCTGTCTGTTTCATCCTTATGCAGGCAGCAGAGACTATGTCTACTATACAAGACACAAGACACGACATCCATCGGGCACAGATCCTCAGCAAAGACCACTTTGGCTCCATACTGAAAACGCTATAAAGGTGACTTGCCATAATATTTACTAAAATAATTAGAAATAAATTATTTGAAAATTAATCAATTTGGAAAAAAAAAAAATCTGTAAAATCTTTAAAATTACAAAAAAAAAAAATACTATGGATGTCAATGACTACCGTCAACTGTCTGATTACCAACATTCAAAATATCTTTTTAGTTCAAACAGAAGAAAAACATAAGGATGAGTAAATTAACACAGAATTTTCATTTTTGGGTGAACTATCCCTTTTGCTTTTACTATTCAATTATTAGACAGAACTGTTAAACTAATGAAGATGGAATAAGGGCACTTCTGTGGTTCTGCACTGGATTCTCAGTGCGGTCAAAATAAAAGGTCTCAGAAAAAAAGAAAAAGTATCGCTGATGCTAATGCAAGTAAAAAAAGAAAAAAATTACAAATATCGTTTCAATATCACCACCCTTGGCAGTTTCAGTCCTTCCAAGTTGTGTAAGGAAAAAAAATAAAAAAATTAAAAACTCATCATCAGGCTAGTGTTTAACAGGTTTAAGGAGGGAAGATTGGATAATACCTGTGTTAAAGGTGAAATGTTCAGCGATCAGCAGCAGCAGGTGCAGAGCCATCAGACAACTGGAAAATGAGGCTCCTGGATGAAGCACCTGGAATAGAGTCTCACAGAACCAGCATAGGAACTCCTAATTTAAAAAAAATAAAAAAATAAAAATAAAAAAAAACAGAAAAAAAAAACAGAAAATAGCTTTTTAATTTTGGAACTGAGTTGTGCTTGGATGTACAAAACTCTCCAGCGTGATTCTAGGGTGCACTAGAACAGTGGTTCTCAACCTTTCTGACTTAAAGGTCCCTGTTGTCGAACACAACCATCCCATATGGGCCAAGATGTCCAGTATCTGCTGTATTTATGATAAAGCTGCTAGTTTTCCGCTTTCTTTTATTTATTTATTTATGGTTTAATGCCATATCAGCAGAAACGGCTATATTCATGGCAATCAGCAGTATCACTTCAATACATTGTATACAATAATTTAACAATTTCCGCTTTCTTTTTTTATTAATAGAAACTCTGAGTGTTGATATATTAAATTAACTCATTTTGATTCATTTTGTGATTCCAAAAAATTCAAGGACTGTTTGATGTTAAATAAAAACAATAGAGTGCTGCAGTGATGATGTATTTTGGTAGGCTAAATCATTAAAAAGCATCATATTACCCCTTTAAGTAGTAGACTGGACTAGCTCCACAATCCTTCCTTGTCTCGCAACAATACTAAACACTGACTTAAATTATTAATAAGGTACATTTCCCTCAAATATGACTCATCTCAACTAACAGAACACCTGCTAATGGGAAAAGCACTTTTTTTCTTCTGTTATCTTAATGTTTATTGCTTCATGTGTGTCCCCTGTATTCAACACATCACTCAATGGTCATGTAATCAGAGGACTCTCTGTTGCTAATGTTCCTTGGCACTTCTTGCTGTTTAGATAAGCATTTCTAAATTCACTCCTTTTGCTATATTTTCCAAGGTCATTTTTGGTTTAGTTATACACCATCTAATCAGTTTCAAACACAAAAATGCCTTTGCACAGACAAAGATTCAAGACCAATGAAAGTACTGTCTGTGGAGTTATAGCTCAGATTGTATCACAGTTGTACCTGGTACATGTTGAGGACTTGCTGATCTTTGTCATTCTCATGCTGGTCCTTTCTCTTTTGTAGAAGCTGAGCACTATCCTTCACCCTACACAAGAGCTGACAACACAACAAAACAGACATGAGCCAATCAGAACACACATACAACATCATCTGGCCAGTCAAAGCTTAAACTAACATAGGCTTCTACCTTCTTTAACAGACTGACAGTCTGCTGTCTGACTCCTGGTGACTGACTGTTCAGATTAAAAGGCAGGAAGTGGCGGATCAGCTCCATTTCCTGTCTGTACAGTTGTTCCGTGCTGCGATGGCTCTCACATAGCAAACCCAGAGCATCCATTCGCACCTGAATTCACATAAACAGCTACAATTTCCCTTTGGTGTTCTAGTTCCATAGCAATGACACACTTTAGCATGTCATACTTTAATTATTAAATGTTCAGTAAACTATAATGTGGTTCCAGTTTACCTGATCGTGTTTGTGCACCAGAGCCTGTCGCATTAGTGGAAGGGGTACCAGGCCACCCCACAATTCCTCCTCAGCAGACTTCAGAACACCCTGAGACCGGGCAGCACGCAGACACGTCATCAGAGCCCCCAACGCACCTCTGCTACCAGCTGCCCCTGAAGAACAAACAAACTTAACACTTACACATACACTTTTCTATAATTTAATATCACTGTTTTCTAAACCTCATTTCAAATACCCTATTTTTTTTTTATATATACATACAGGCAACAATGTGAATATTGCACAGAAAATTAAGGTACTAACAACGCAATGGCTTAAGGATAGGAAGGTGAATATCAGAGCCCTCAAAATCCGATGAAAATCTGTGAATGAGAATTTGACTGAACTTGAGCAATTATGCAAAGAAAAATGGGCAAATATTCCCCAATTTAGGTTTGCAAAGATAGTACAGACATATCCAAAAAGATAAATGGCTGTAATTAAAGCAAAAGTTGACTCTACAAAGTATTTAAGGATTAGTTCACTTCAGAATTAAAATGTCCTGATAATTTACTCACCCCCATGTCATCCAAGGTGTTTGTGTCTTTCTTTCTTCAGTTGAAAAGAAATTAATATTTCTGAGGAAAACATTCCAGGATTTTTCTCTATATAGTAGACTTCAATGGCTACCAACCGGTGGAAGGTCCAAATTGCAGTTTCAGTGCAGCTTCAAAGGGCTCTAGCAAGGTCTTGTCTAGCAAAACCATCGGCCATTTTCAAAAAAATAAAAATGTATACTTTTTAACCACAAATGCTCGTCTTGCACTGCGCTGCGACGTGCCACGCATTACGTAATCATGTTGGAAAGGTCACGTGTGACAGTATCGATCCAGTGTCTACAAAGCGAACGTGCAAAGACCAAGCCAAACGCCCTTCACAAAAAAAAGATAAAACAACAATGTCAGATGATTAAGGATGGAGAGGAGAAAATGAGATGGAGTTTTTCACCCTACAGCACTACTTCTGCCTACATCACGCGTGATCTTTCCAACGTGATTACGTAATGTGTAGAGCAATTAGAAATATCGCTTGTTTCGCTAGACAAGACCCTTATTCCTCGGCTGGGATCATGTAGAGCCCTTTGAAGCTGCACTGAAATGACAATTTGGACCTTCAACCCATTGTACCCCAGTCAAGTCCATTATATGGAGATATATCCTGGAATGTTTTCCTCAAAAACCTTAATTTCTTTTCGACTGAAGAGAGAAAGACATGAATATCTTGGATGACATGGGGGTGAGTAAATTATCAGGAAATTTGAATTCTGAAGTGAACTAATCCTTTAAATCAGGGGACTGGTGACTTTTCCAACCCTGTTATTCTATTTTTTTTTTTTTTAATTCAAGGTAATTTTAATTTTTTTTAATTAATTAAATCAAAACTGTTGCTTTTTTATTATTATTACTTTGATGTTGTAAGGCAAAATTTGTAAATAAAGTTGAAAAAGGTTTATTTTGGAATGGGGTTTGATTTCAGGCTGTACAACAAATAAAGTCACTACTCCAAAAGGGTATAATGACTTTCTATAGGCACTGTAAATATGCTGATTTGATGCTCATGAATTATTTCTTAGTATAATCAATTCTGAAAACATTTGTGATGCTTAATATTTTTATAGAAACTGTGATAAATTTTAAACCCGATTCCAAAAAAGTTGGGACACTGTACAAATTGTGAATAAAAAAGGAATGCAATAAATTTACAAATCTCATAAACTTATATTTTATTCACAATAGAATATAGATAACATATCAAAATGTTGAAAGTGAGATATTTTGAAATGTCATGCCAAATATTAGCTCATTTTGGATTTCATAAGAGCTACACATACACAAAAAAGTTGGGACAGGTAGCAATAAGAGGCCGGAAAAGTTAAATGTACATATAAGGAACAGCTGGAGGACCAATTTGCAACTTATTAGGTCAATTGGCAACATGATTGGGTATAAAAAGAGCCTCTCAGAGTGGCAGAGTCTCTCAGAAGTCAAGATGGGCAGAGGATCACCAATTCCCCCAATGCTGCGGCCAAAAATAGTGGAGCAATATCAGAAAGCAGTTTCTCCAAGAAAAACTGCAAAGAGTTTGAAGTTATAATCATCTACAGTGCATAATATCATCCAAAAAGTTTCAGAGAATCTGGAACAATCTCTGTGCGTAAGGGTCAAGGCCGGAAAAGCATACTGGATGCCCATGATCTTCAGGTCCTTAGACGGCACTGCATCACATACAGGAATGCTACTGTAATGGAAATCACAACATAGGCTCAGGAATACTTCCAGAAAACATTGTTGGTGAACACAATCCACCATGCCATTCGCAGTTGCCAGCTAAAACTCTATAGGTCAAAAAAGAAGCCATATCTAAACATGATCCAGAAGCGCAGGCGTTTTCTCTTGGCCAAGGCTCATTTAAAATGGACTGTGGCAAAGTGGAAAACTGTTCTGTGGTCAGACAAATCAAAATTTGAAGTTCTTTTTGGAAAACTGGGACGCCATGTCATCCGGACTAAAGAGGACAAGGGCAACCCAAGTTGTTATCTGCGCTCAGTTCAGAAGCCTGCATCTCTGATGGTATGGGGTAGCATGAGTGCGTGTGGCATGGGCAGCTTACACATCTGGAAAGACACCATCAATGCTGAAAGGTATATCCAAGTTCTAGAACAACATATGCTCCCATCCAGACGTCGTCTCTTTCAGGGAAGACCTTGCATTTTCCAACATGACAATGCCAGACCACATACTGGATAAATTACAACATCATGGCTGTGTAGAAGAAGGATCCGGGAACTGAAATGGCCAGCCTGCAGTCCAGATCTTTCACCCATAGAAAACATTTGGCGCATCATAAAGAGGAAGATGCGACAAAGAAGACCTAAGACAGTTGAGCAACTAGAAGCCTGTATTAGACAAGAATGGGACAACATTCCTATTCCTAAACTTGAGCAACTTGTCTCCTCAGTCCCCAGATGTTTGCAGACTGTTATAAAAAGAACAGGGGATGCCACACAGTGGTAAACATGGCCTTGTCCCAACGTTTTTGAGATGTGTTGATGCCATGAAATTTAAAATCAACTTAAATTAAATTCCCTTAAAATAATACATTTTCTCAGTTTAAACATTTGAAATGTCATCTATGTTGTATTCTGAATAAAATATTGAAATTTCAACATCATTGCATTCTGTTTTTATTTATTCACAATTTGTACAGTGTCCCAACTTTTTTGGAATCGGGTTTGTAGAATAGAAGCATTTATTTGAAACTGGAATCTTTTGTAACAAATATTTTACAGTCATTTTTTATCAATTTGATGCAGCATTGTTGAATAAAAGAATGAATAGCTTTAAGGAAAAAAAAATAAAAAATCTTACTGAGCCCAAACTTTCAGTAGCATACCCAAAGTGTACATATAAAATATGTATTTGCATACATTACATTGCAGATTAAATGTCTCTTACCCTCAGTGCAAGATGGCATCTCTTGCAGGGCCTGTACCATGTGGCTAAGGCTGGAGGGGTTGCAGCGTAGCAGTTTGGGCAGGAAGTAGTCTAATATATAAGTGGTTTGATCCAATCGGGCTGTACACAGTACCTGCAGCAGAGGTGTCACCCAAACCTCATGCCATCCATCTATCCAGGCATTCCCATCCCTAAATCGAGCACACAGCTGGGCCTTATGACTGACAAACAACTTCTCCAGAAGGTCGCTGGCGTACGGTGCCAGTGTCTGATCCCCCATCAGACCCAGTAGCCTGGATGGCAGTCCACCATCAAGCTTGAGTAGATACTCCGCACCCAAGTGCTCCACCAGGCAGGCCAGTGTGCCGTATTTTCCTTTCATATGCCACTCCAGTGCTAGAAGGTCCCGGGTGAGCTGGCTGATGTAAGGGTCGCTGGTGGGATCGGACTTGTGATCACTACAATGCTGGTGGAGCGTAAGAAGGTTCTGGAACAGGGATCGCGTCTGGTGGCGGACTCCATCCAGTGGGTGCTCCCAGTGGGCGTAGATGTGGTGGTGAAGGCGTGCGATTAGATGAGAGCCTCCAACCAGAGATGAGTGAAGGAGAGGGGGACACGTATCGACCTGTACGCAGTCAACCGCTGCTCCGCTCCAAAGAGTCAAAACCCGAGCCACTACCATCACTGTACTGGATTCCTTTACTCTGAGAGAGATTCATGTTAGAGAGCAGATTAAAAGGAAATTCAGGCTGATAAACTTCAAAATTAACTAAGAACAGTATTATAGTGTGAATTAGGGCAGAGGTCTTTAATCCTGCTCCTGGAGGCACATTGTCCTGCAGAGTTTAACTCCAACCCTAATCAAACACACCTGAAACAGCTAATCAAGCTCTTCACAAGCTGAAGCAGGTTGGATATAAACAGGGTTCCCACACCTTGGTTAACTTCAAATTCAAGGACCTTTCAAGGTCCAATACTCTCAATTTCAAGGACTTAGTGTGGGGACACATTTCAAGTGAGAGCAAAGTTACATTGGGTTACCTTGCAAGATACACTGTTACAACTATGCAAACTATGCATATGCTTTTGGTCATATGACAGAGATCATTCTATTTGTCATATTTCTGTTTTGCATAAAACTGAAGAATAATCGGTACATCCTATACTGTATTCTAAAATGAACTGATATTATCTTTTGCGTGGATTTTATTGAAAAGAGCTTAGGCTCATGTAACCAGAAGTTTTAACATTTATGA
This sequence comes from Megalobrama amblycephala, assembly GCF_018812025.1. Lineage (NCBI taxonomy): Eukaryota > Metazoa > Chordata > Actinopteri > Cypriniformes > Xenocyprididae > Megalobrama > Megalobrama amblycephala. Next base: position 27,854,202 of record NC_063053.1, on the reverse strand, counting down.
TTATGCTTTTAAGTTTTTCTTGCCTCATGGGTTTACATCTGTGAAACGTTGAGGTACCATAGTAGTAGTTTCATGTGTTTGTGAACGTCATGGCAACGTATAACACAAAGTACCTCACGTGGGAAAACCTTAACGTAATGCGTAAAAGTGCGTAACTAACGTAAATCAAGCAAGCTAGTATGCATAGGCCACGAAGTGTTGGCAAAATAACACATTAGCGGACCGGAGGAAATAATATGGATTTTTTCCAGAAAACTTCTTGCACAAAATAAATTCAAGCACTTTCAAGGACCTGTATCTATGTATGTTTACTTTCAAAAACTTTCCAGGGCCTTGAAATTTTTTTTTTTTTTTTTTTTTTTTTTCACAAACTTTCAAAGATATCAAGAACCCGTGGGAACCCTGTGGGGCAGTGGGCCTCCAGGAACAGGGCTGAAGACCTATGAATTAGAGGGTGAATTCAGAGATGCAACTTCTCTGAAAGAAACCATTATATTATTACTCTTTCATTTTGCTTTCTGTCAACTGAAATGCTATGACTAATCGTGGTCATTTCATTTATTGATAAGATATGTGAAAAGAAAAGAATGCATTTCTAATTCCCGTGTATTAATCTCCTTTTTTTTTTTTTTTTCAAAATAGTTTTTGTTTTAATGGTTTATATTGTGTTGTGTCTATCTAGCAAGATTTTCTATAATTTATTTATTGTGAAAAACTGCAAATTAATGATGAATTATACCATTAAATTTTTTTGAAAGCAATTAATATTTTTGTTCAGGAAGGATGAATTAAATTGATCAAAAGTGACAATAAAGGCATTTATTGTGTTAAATTATATTCCAAATAAATGGTACGCTTTTGTACTTTTGTATTTAATTTTGCAAACAAATACCTGGTTCAGACCACTTACTAGCAAATTGGTAAAATATGTTTAGCATATCCTTTGTGTGAATGCATTTGGTATTCTTCAATACCTTGTATCTAGAGACAGGAGCACTTCAGGTATGAGCAGCAACAGTTTCTCTGCCTGTGGACCAAGAGTCTTTCCTCTCCAGCTGAGCATAGCCAGAGCTCCATGACTCAGATAGAGAGCCACAGCTGCAGGCCTGCTGCTCTCATACAGCCCTGCGCAGCTCTGCTTCAACCACTGGGGGGCGGTGCTGCCTGCATCCACTGAACACTGCAGAAGACCTGCAACCTACAAACACATTTCACACTTAACAGTTTTTCACAGTCAGGAATGGGTTAAAATTCAGCACAAGTTGAGATAGTTTATTCAAACTGAATAATGAAAGTACAGAATACAATTCTAGACTCTTGTATTTAGAATACTCTTGCTCCTGGGATGAAGAAATCGCTCACTTACTATAACAGGTACATCATCTCCATTCCCCATAATAGATCTAATGAACAAAACAACAGCCATCCCAGCAGTGCTCTGGACCGTCTGAACAAACTCCTCTGAATGGGGGGAAAAAAAAAAGCAAGAATATAAACAAAAATCAATACAGCATACAAAAAAAGTAAATACAAAAAAAATTCAATTTGCATAAGAAGATAACAGTGGTCTTCACAATACCATCAGTCAAGATACATGTATAACAGTTGAGTAGTCCACTAAGAACTTGATGCAGATCAGATTGGTCACTTGAAGCTGAAAGAATTGCAGTACTAATGGGTTCCTGAGATCTCTGAACCACCAGCATTGAGGCCTTCACCACTGCCAAACAGGACTGCATCAGCTGAGCCTGGGCTACATGACGACCGGCCAGACCCCTGAAGAACATATCAAATGTAAATACACAACAATAAATCATGTTACAGACAATTTTCAAGGATTCTTAATAAAAGGAGCAAGATGTCAACATTTTCATTCATGCATACACCACATTAGACAGTACATAAGTGAACAGTTTACCTGTTCTGCGCCACATAATAATTCAAAGTCCTTTGGAAGAACTGGAGGACTATGAGAGAAAAAAAAAAAAAAATCAGCGGCTGGATTTACAAAGCAAAGCTGAGAAAGCCAAAGTCATGCCATTAAATTATTAACTTGTATACTAACCTTCTGTTAACAAACGGTGAACACATTTCTCACCTGTAAATCAAGAAGAACTATTTAAAATTTTATTACACCCATTTACACTACTGCTGAAATGTTTAGGGTCTATAAGATTTGTTCTTTTTTTTTTTTTTGAAAGAAGTCTCTTATGCTCACCAAGGCTGCATTTATTTGATCAAAAATAAAGTAAAACAGCAATATTGTGTTGTATTACTACAATTTAAAATAATGTTACGGTTGGTGGCTTGGACTGTGTCTTGTTTTTTTTTTTCCTGTTTTGCCCCTCCCTTGTTTTTCTTGGTGTTGCGCTATCCTTTTGGAGCGTACGCGCTCTCTCTTAGGTGGACGCACCTGTTCGTTATTTGAGAGTGGCTGATTGATTGAGCTGACTTATAAAGATGCCAACGAGGAGGAGAAAGAAACAGAGATGACAGATTTTGTGGGCTAGCCAGCAAATAAGTGTCTTTATATCTTTATTTGGCTTTTGTTGTTTTTTTCCCTTTGTTAATTGTTGTCCGTCCTGTTAAACTCTTTACTTGGTTATGTTCATTATTATCTTGATGTTTGTTATGAGTAAGTGAATAAATAGATTTGATTGATTTCGCTGTTTACTCGTTCTTGTTTATGTTACGTAATCTCTCTTCTCTTTGAGCTGTAATTTTTAGGAGAGGTTGTAACAATAATGATAATGATTTCTATTTTAATATATTTTTATAAAATGTTCAGCATCATTACTCCAGTCTTCAGAAACAAATCTCAAAACAAATCTTACAGACCTCAAACTTTTGAAGTAAAGTATCCACCTTATTTGAAAAGTTAGAGTGTGCGCATCCATTTGTAAACTGAATGTGTCTGGCTTTCAGTGTCATCCGCTTACAGTTATTGTTAACTATACAAAACAGCTTATGCTGCTTGAATTTGCAAAATGTTATTTCTTACCATATTATTTTAAAAGGTACACTATGTAACTTTTTGCTGTGCTGCATGTACTTTGTGGAAGAACATTGTTTTGACAGCTGACTATGTGAAGATGTTACTTTAGCTTTACCCATTAACAGACACGGTATTTCCTTGAAAATAGATTCCAGCACAGTGTTACAACAACCATAATGAAATGACCCATCACAATAGATAGATATAATGCTTTATATTGAGCTACATGACAATTTATCAGCTAAAGAATCGGAAGTCTCACATATTCAGAGAAAATAGCTTACTTCCGCATACGGTGGATACCTACTATTATTTACATACAATCTAATAAAATGACATCACTTAGACATACCAATTTTAAAGCCATCCAGACAGGAAGTGATGCTATCTGTTAGGTGAGAGAAGTGATCTGTGTTCGTAGAGGAGAGAGAGGAAGACAGGCACTCAGACAGCCATCCAACCGTCTTCTCCTGCAGCCAATCTGGGCCACTACCTAGTGCACTGTTGGAAAAGTAAAAGAAGATGACAGTATGTTAAATAAACAAAGTGCTCAGAAGTCATTAAAGAGTTGTTTATTTACAGTCACATGAGTGACAGTAAAACGTGGGTACTTTTAACCTTGCTACGGCTCTCTTAAGTGGGTTCTTAGCTGGCAGTGTGGTATACAGGAACGCTAGTGTGCTCAGGCAGGCATGCAGTAAAGGACCTGAAGAGGACTCATCTTCACTCATCTGCTCCAACATGAAGCCTGCCTGCAGTCAGTATGCAAACCAATGAATTAAAAGTGTTAAGCGATAACATTAGGGTGTAATTAAGTTTAGCATGTGATGCAGACCAACCTTAGAGATGAGCTGGATCTGCTCAACCGGGTCAGGCGAGGATAAACTGTGCTTCAGCACCTGAGCAAGCTCTATGGATCTACTATCCCCCTCCACAGATAAGGAATCTGGGAGAAAACATGAGATACAAAAGAAATATTACAGCAAATATGCATTGCAACCACAACACAACCACTAAAAGTTGATTTCTGTCACTCACCTATCAGGCTCTTCAGCTTGACATCATCCAAAGCTACAGCTTCCACTTTAGGTGTTTTTTTCTTCACAACCATACTGACAAGACCTGGAACAAAGAAGTAACTGCAGATGAGTATCATAAATTTATCGTAAAATTACTTAAAAATCAAATACAACAACTGCAGAAGATCAATTTCAAACTACAGCGCTTGATGTGACCTAGTGTTAGTCACATGTTATTGTTTCCTGCAGACATTTATATTAAACCGACGTTCTCCTACACCGTACCCCCCATTTTACTGTACATTCAAAACACTTTGAGGCATATTGTCATACCTTTGTAACAAAGAAGGTACCGGTGAAAAAGTTCAAAGCTGCATGTAGAAATCAGTAATTCCACAGCAACATAACATACACGTGTGACGCGTCAATTCCGGAGTCGCGATGAAAGACCGCCCAAGCAAACATATGATTGGTCCAGACACAATACTTCTGATGTTTGATTGGTCCCCGGAAAAGTCAATCATTCATGACATCACCGTTCTCCAAAAAAACGTCCTAACCACACCTACAATGGTTTGATTGTACGTGCTCGTAAAAACACGCCCCTGATCCCGCCCACTTCAAGAGGACGATGTTGGAGTGAAAACTTTGAGCTAGAAAACGCTCGCTCTTTATATCATAATTAGGTCATTAATGCAAATAACAACTGAGACAACACGGAATAATATTTTTTATTATGGTGAGAAACCCGTGCCATCTACAACATTTGTAATACTGAGTGTCGGGTAAGGATAAAATCTTTAACTATTAACAAAAAAGTAGTATTTGTTTTTGTTTCTTGTTAAAGGGAAAAAGAGGGAATAAGTACTATTATCAGTAATACACTATTTGTTGATTTTATATGATTGAAATGTCGTTAATATTGATTAATACTATTCTGTTCTCTATTATGTTAATTTTCATGAACACAACTCTGTTTGTATTGCATCATTCTTTCAACTGCAGTTAACTGGTATGTAGATAATCATTATGTACACATAGTCATGTCAACATTTTAGTTTAATATATATATGGTTCTATACCATTTTTGTCATTTTAAACAATATGTTGTCTTCATTAATTCATTTTCAATGGCCCACTAATCTTTGAAAGTACAAATATTCCACATAGCGTCTGAATATGAGGTCGGCTGCCCAATCACCTGTGATATTTCAAAGCTATAAAGATGTAACCTGGCTGGAATTACAATTATGTGGAATCGTTGAATATTTGCTCTGTATTATGAAGTGAAACTGTAGAGAACCTTTAATGGAGCCAGATGATCTCTGTCCTGCTACTCCTGAGATGCAAATTGCTACAAAAAATTCCTATACATTTTAAATTATATTATATTATTATTTTAAATTATACAATTATACATTTAAATTATACATTTCTAGTTGTAGATTTAATGACTTTGTTGTCCACTTTGGCTCACTTTCTCTAAATGTTTCTCTCAAGGAGGTTGTTCAATAGTTACATGTTGGTTTTTTTTCACATTGGTGGAGATTCAAACCCTAGGTCTTATTTACCACAACAGCTTAATTGAGCTTAACACATGTTTGCACTCTCTTTGTGCTCATGCCAATGCTATAATGAGAGCTTATTATAACTGTAGAGAAGTTGTAGTGAAATGTGTTCACTCACACTTTTCTCTTGTGCTTTACCACACCTGATTTACATCAGTTGACACATGTTTTTCATAATTAAAACTTTGAAAAAAAAAAAAAAAAGTGTGATGGTGCATCAGTGCATGGCTGGTATGGTTTGTTTTTTTATAGTGGTGGTCAGTTTGCCCAGGGCTCTGCCTGGCCCTCAAACACTTCTGAAGTTTTCACACAACCAACACAGACTGTCTTTGCTGTTTATTTCTAACTTATTGGAGTTAAAGTATGTCTCTATTTATAAGATATCATACATCCATATGGAAATTCAGTTAATATTAGAATTGGGTCATATTCTGGTTGTGCATGCACCATGTAAATGTGTTGATTGGAGTAATTAGTAAATAAGATTACAGTTTTTATAAATCCATAAATTATGAGTTCTAAGAAACATAGTAAGTTGTGAAAAGTCAAGCAAATATTTGGAGCAAGGAGGAGACAGATTGTTTTGTCCAAATGTTAATAAAACCAAATTTGCAATTCATGATGATGTTTATAATGTGCTATCCCAGTCTGCATTTCAGCGTTTATTCACATGTGAATCAACATCATGGATCAAAGTTAAAACTGTAACTCTAACTGTTGTTGCAACATTTTCCTTTTCAAACATGGTTGAATGAATCTCAACATTAATTTACAAGTATTTTGATAACCTATTCACAACCTTTTAACATTGTTCCAATGTTGTTTTTTCAACATTGAAGGTCAGTCGCATGCTGTCTGGTTCTGTTTGGCCATTAAGGGCCAGATTTACTAAAAGGGGCAAATTAGCACGAGAGTGCAATTCATTTCCATATGCAGTCTACCAAGAGCAGCTAAAATTAGTGTAAGATTTAAGACATGCTTTTTTGGAGCAGTAAATAATGCCGCAAATAACAGTAAATCGAAAAGCGCAAACCTTAGTAAAGCAATGCATATGCAATAAGGTCAGCTGCAGAAAATAACTGTGTCCACACCTTTTCATTGCTAATTTCTCACTGCATGTCTTTAAGAAATCCCTTTTTAATGGCAAAAGAGTGTTTGCGGTGGCGCAATCTGTAAATCTGGTCCTAAGTTTCCAAAAGTCCATGTCATTGAATGCAGTTTGCAACTTCATTTCCATAGATCAGTTCAAATTGTCCATTTCTGTGAACTGATTGTTTCAACAATTCATGTACATTATCACACAATTTTTTTACAGAAGTCCCTCCTGACATTTTTAATGTAATAAAATGTTTCAGTAAAAATGCATGTAGATAATTATGTGGACACATGCCTAATTTAAACTGGATTTTTACTGTTCTTGCATTTAAACATTTTGAATCTAATTGATCACAGATAAATCAACATCATGGATCAAGGTTACAACACTGTTTAAATTTGTTTCGATTTTGCAAATAGAATCACCATTGATATTGCAACTGATAATGTTATTAATCTTGTATTTTGTTAACCTTTATACAGTGTTTTTTCAATGTTATTTCAATGTTGAAATGTGGCTGGTTGGTGAAAATGATGGTTCTTCTGTGCTCCTTAGAGAAAATACATCAATATTTGTTCTGTAGGCTGATTTATATTTGGGCCTACTGTATGTTCATTAGCTTAAGCTCTTGAGTGGTTTTCTACTGCATGTTCTGTCTGTCCATCTGCTCCAATCTCATGCTGTGTATGTGATGTTGCAGGGCCTGAGGAGTGACGGCATGGCGGAGAGTGATGAATGCACGGGCGGGGAGTGGAAAGAGAAGTACATGGCCCTCGAGGCCCTGCTCTTCAAGTTCCGTGGGCAGATGAGTGTGATCCGAGAGCTCACAGCAGAAAAGGTCAGTCAAACGCACTATGTCTCGGGTCCCTGAGTCCTTTCAGTTGGACTGCTGTTTACAATGGTGCTCTCGGCCCTTTAAAAATCATTACATCATACTGCATGCTTAGCAAGTAAAAGTTACTCTACCATAGCCATCTTTTATTAAAGGCTTAGTTCACCCAAAAATGAAAATAATGTAATTTATTACTCACCCTCATGTCGTTCTACACCCGTAAAGCCTTCGTTCATCTTCGGAACACAAATTAAGTTATTTTTGATGAAATCTGATGGCTCAGTGAGGCCTCTATAAACAGCAATGCCACTGAACTTCTCAAGATCCAGAATGGTACTCAAAACATATTTAAAACAAACATATTTAAAACAGTTCATGTGAGTACAGTGGTTGAATCTCAATATTATAAAGTGGCGAGAATACTTTTTGTGCGCCAAAAAAACAAAATAACAACTTTTCAGCGATATCTAGTGATGGCCGATTTCAAAACACTGCTTCGAATCTTTTGTTTTGAATCAATGATTTGGATTGCATGTCAAAATGCCAAACTGCTGAAATCACGTGACTTTGGCGCTCCGAATCACTGATTCGAAACAAAAGATTCAAAGCAGTTTTTTTAAATCGGCCATCATTTTGTTTTTCAAAAATAACTTAATTTGTGTTCCGAAGATGAACGAAGGCCTTACGGGTGTAGAACGACATGAGGATGAGTAATAAATGACATTATTTTCATTTTTGGGTGAACTAACCCTTTAAAGTAATAATAGACCAGGCATTAGATTTGTCTGTAGCTGTCACTGCCCCACTAATTCCTGTCTGTATTTATATACTGTTGGAGAGATACTCAGAGTGAATTCTAGGAAAAGCAAAAAAGCCACCTATTAAAGTATTTGCTCATTTCCATGTTTGGTTTTTATTTCCATGAAAGAGTGTGTGTGTGTGTGTGTGTGTGTGTGTGTATTCGTGCCATGGCCTATTTCTTTGGCCTATCTCGAGGGAGAGCAGATTAGAGGTTAATATAAACAGACGCCTGACCACAGGGCTCCAGACTGCTGCATTCTGGGATAGCAGAATCGTCTTTGAATTACAGACTCGAGATGTATTCTGGTGCTTTAAATGCCTTGCCCTTGGGGAGAGGTCAAGTTTAGGATTTTTTATTTTTTTTTACAAAATATATTGTATGTTTTTTTTATTTTCCCAACTACAGTTCAACATTGAAGTTCATTCACATGCCATCTGTTTTTTTTCTTTAATCGATCGCTTGAAGTGAATATTTACAATGGAAAGTACCACAATTGAAATTTTGTTTGTTTGTTTGTTTTACATTAGTCTTGTCCTCTTTCCCATAGGGAAAGTATACCAAACCTACATGCTGCATTGTGGTTTACCTGCAGGCTTTATAGGGTTAATGGCAGTTCAAAAATGCAGTTCACTTTTTGTCTGTTATTGTTATATAAGTGATGTAAGATTTAATAATGCAGCATTTTGTGTGTGGAAATATTACATAGAATTAGGATAATGCACCTAAAGAACATCAAATTTACAAGTCAAGAAAAATGTAGTTTTATGACCCCTGGGGCCCAAGAGGGGGCCTCAGCAAACTTCCTGTGGGGCCGCAGTATATAAAAAGTACCTAAATTGGTAAATTATTATTAATATATTAACCAAACTGTAATATAAATTACACATAAATTCTAAATAAAAAACACACATAAAATGACATAAACAGCAGTGACTCTGAGATTTCTTTTTACTCTCTCAATAACTTATAAAATTGTTCCTACTGAAGAACATCAGTTCTTGAAATGAATCACAAAATGAATCACAAAGTCAAAGAGTTTGAGAACCACTGCTTTAAAGTTTATCTGCTGGACAAAAAGCATTTTAGACCCCTCTAGACGTATGTTCTATATAGTATGAATGTGTGTAGTATGAATTTAATCTGGATGTACTACATCGCTATGATGTCATTGTCATGTGACAGGATCAGTTGCATCACTTCACTGACTTTCTCAAATCCTCCCCCATGGCCTCATGGGATAGTAAAGTGTCCATTGGATGCACACTTCAAAATCTCACCGGAAGTAGTAGATCACCCAGGGACCTTTAGCCAACTGTTTTATGAATTCTGTGATTTCGACATACTATTTTCACATAATATTTTTCCCCTTTATATACAGTATCTCACAGAAGTGAGTACACCCCTAATATGAAAAGATATAATAAAATATTTACAAAATATGGAAATATTACAAAGAATTAGGATAATGCACCTAAATTTTTTTTTTAAATATTTTATTATATCTTTTCATGTGACAACACTGAAGAAATGACATTTTGCTACAATGTAAAGTAGTGAGTGTACAGCTTGTATCAGTGTAAATTTGCTGTCTCCTCAAAATAACTCAACACACAGCCATTAATGTCTAAACCGCTGGCCACAAAAGTGAGTACACCCCTAAGTGAAAATGTCTACTGTAAATTTGGCCCAATTAGCCATTTTGTCTCCCCGGTGTCATGTGACTTGTTAGTGTTACAAGGTCTCAGGTGATGCATTTAAAAGTTAATGGCCAATTCGGATCTTTACAAATGTCCACATTGGTATTGTAGATGAAATATAACACGGATAACATTAAATAAATATTTTCTATCAGGTTAAACTGATTATTAGTCACTCAAACCTCTCACTGTCGGTCGCGCATATCCGCCATGTTTTGTAGTTTTTTAACACTTTTTACTTGTGTTTGTAGTTCTGAACTGAATCTTCGTCCAATGCGCAATGGGTTGTGGGCAATATTAGCCTTTATAGTGTGCACGGATCTACACTTCAAAAATCTACCGGAAATAGTAGACCATCTAAACTTTTGGCTTACTCTTTTCAACATACTATGCTTTGGGACACACATATTTTAATCTCACATACTATTTAGAATGGATAGTATGGACATTGGGACGCAGGGTTAAATTTGGTGTTATCACTCTCACTCTGGTCACTGGAAGCTCACTTCTGTGAGATACTGTAGTAGGGAATTGTGCGATTTTTATTTACAGCCTCAGTCACAGTAAATGTGATCCCTGACCCCCTTTTGATGCTGATTCAGTTGTAATGATTTCATTGCATAAAAATCTCATTATAATGGTTTCTAATTCCTTCATCAATAGACATGTTGTTATCAGCTAAGTATCTGGGCCCACTTAAGTGTGCCATCTATTATTCCTCCCTTGCATAGCATGTAGATGCATTCCTTTAATACAGTAATTAAATGCTAAAATTAAAAGTTTACATGGGGCCTCTTTCCTGACATGTCCTCCAACTGCAGATGCTGGATCAGCTGAGCTGTAATATACAGATAGCTGGAAAGATCAGTTTGGTCTGAGGATATGTCAGAGATTAATCCTGTAGAAAAAGACAAAGGAAGAGGATGAAAAGGAAGGATTAGGATAAAGAAAACGGTCGACTATTATCTAGATTTTTTTTTTTTTTTTTTTAACTATATTTTAAGCAGTGGTGCTTTACATGGGGTGAATTAAAAGATGCAACTTTGTGGAGAGCATTTTAGCATGCTGCCATTGTGCTTGTTTGGTCTCACACTATAGCTTTCTTTCCATCCACCTATTTTTATGCGCATTTTGGGATATTGCATAAAAAATGGAAATGTTGGTTTTATCATTCTGAAATGCCTAAGCCAAAGTCTGTAATCAGAATGATTTGGTATAATGACCTCCCAGAAGTGTCTCACATGATTGCATTCCCAAACACCAGGCATCCGAACACAAGATAACATGACAGCATTTATTGCGTTTCTTCTCTGCGCTCTGATACGCAAGTAATTTGCGCTGTAGGAAAAAAGAGCCACAGACCTCCCTGATTGCATCAACTTCCATTTTTATTACAGATATTTTGCACCAATTTCCCAGGAAGCAACGGTTTTGTTCTTTTGAACACATGTTATGGAAACGCTGCTACTATATGTTCATAAATGTTTTATGCGATATTCCAATTTTGTGCGTAAGTTAAATTCGCAACTTTGAATGGAAACAGCTATTAAAATGTACAAGAAGCTGTGTCTTTAAATTAAAGGCCCATTCATACCAAGAAGGATATCTCTAAAGAGAAATATAATGTTGACTATATTAGTGTTGAGTTGACACAAACCGATGATAAAGGTTATTTGCTATTTATTTGGTAAACAGACTCTGTTGCTGTAATAAAATTTTATAGTTATACTTCTTGGTGTGAACGGGCCTTAATTTCATTTAAAGCGCAGCACTTTTATGAAAATTGACTATGCAAATTTATGCAACAGTTCAACACACTAAAAGTTAATATTGAGTAATTTACATTTTAGGCACAATTTTGCCAGTTGCTTTGTCTATTTTTGGCCCACGTTATTGGAAAAAACTGACATTGCGATATTTTGTTTTTCTGCGATATATTGCGATACAAACATTTCACTAGATGATTTGAATAGCTCTATTTATAAAGAATTAATCATTCTAGGATGATTGAGGTGATTTTGTAAGGGTAGTGCATCTGCATAGAAAATAATTAACAAATTACAAGCAATATATCGTGCAATAAAACAATATATCGTGCAGCCCTGCACAGTGGTGGTGTTTCATTGCTAAATGAATCAGTGGTTTTGAACAATAAGTTAAGTGAATGATTCACTGACTCAATTATAGGTGCTCTGTGATGTGGACTTTTATTCTGTGTTTCAAGTGAGATTCCAATTCGAAGGGACTATACTTCCTAGTTACCCTTCCTAGTTAGTGGGTTGTCTCAAACTAGTATGAATTGTTGTTTTGAAATTATTTTTGTAATTTTGCACATGCCTTGTAGGAAGATGAGGAGGTATAAGAGTGAAAGGGAAAGAGAGGGAGTAAAATGGGAGGAGAGAGACAGACGAAACGAGTGGCAAAACAAACTATCCTTTAATCACTGAGACTCCCAAGGGAGGAAATGCCTGACCTCGTGCTACACAGGAAGTTAGCATACGAAATGCATACACAAACAAACTCATATATGCTGATGCAAGTGTGGTTTGTTGGGAGAAATGGAGGTCATTTTCTCTCCTGGTTTGCATCCTGTTTTGTGAAGTTTGAAATGAATCAACCGGACATGGACAGCAACTGCTCATCGTGCAAAGAAACTCAAAACAGTAACGAACATTCGCTGTGAGCCATCCTCAAAGAATGTCACGAAGGACCACATGAAGAAAACTTCAGTGGCTACACCATATCCTGCTTCTGACCTCAATCAAACCTTTCTTTTAAACCATTATGGTAAAAAAAAAGCTATGCAGCTATGCTATGCAGCTATGCAGTCAGATACATACATACTGTACTTGTGTTTTCACACTGAGAGCACATTGTGTGAAGTCTGAATCTGTTGTACACATTTGTTTGGGAGGCAGTGGCCAGAGAATACAGAGATGAATTCAGAATTCAGAGTAACAGAATTTGTTTTTATTGACATGTTTCTGAGCATTGTGTTTCTTTATAATTACTTCTACCTTAGTAATTACTTCACCTCCCCAAAATAAAAATAAATAAGTAAATCTACAAAATTATATATTTGGTGTTTATATTGCTACTGTACTGAAGCCAAAGCCAATTATTAAAATGTTGACTTTGTATTAAGTGTAATTTTTTTTTTCTACTCACTATTAATAATAATTACTAAATGTTGTTTTATTAACAAAGGTCAGGAGAAGCACATTCAGATAATCTACCCAATCAGTGCGAGAGGAGTCTTGTATATAGAGCTGACTTACCTCCACTTACCTCTTTTTCCAGCATCCCTCCTCCACCCCAACTCCTTACTCTCGATTATTCCTATCCCAGCTATGGGTGGGGGGAGTGCTTCTCCTCAGAGAGCACACAAAATAGGCATATTTTATACTATATCTGATTATATGTAAGTGTGAACTCGTGAATGATATGTATAATTGGTAATACTTTACAATAAGGTCCCATTCATTAACATTAGTTAATGCATTAGCTAACACAAACTAACAATGACCATAAATACTGTATATTTCTTCAGGTTTTTTTTTTTTTAATTTATTTTTCCGCTTGGCCTAATGCTACATTCCAGACAATTTAGGATTCTGATTTTTCCCACATCTTAATTGTAAATAATGCCTGGAATGCTGTTTGATGTCGGACATCCGACCTTTGAACTCGGGGCAAATCGATCAACCGTGACCTCAGTGAGACATGTCATTTGACGTCACTTCCAAGATGGTCCTTCTAACAAGCATAGCGTGGAGCTACCTTATGTCTAGTCTCACGTAGCCAGACCTTCTGCCGTGAGTTTGAAGGTCTGGCTACACGAGACTAGACATAAGGTAGCTCCACGCTATGCTTGTTGGACTCTATCGCAGCTTTTATTGGTCAAGGACCTCCCAAGAGGACGTTTGACTGACATGTAATGCAACCAGTCACAGTTCATTTTGTTCCGCTTCCTGTTTTAGGGGTGTGAAAATGTAAAGTCGATGTCCCTACAATAACAGACCGGCGTGCATTTATAAATCATTAATTCAAGAACATTGTGCAAGTTTACTGCAACAATGGAGCCACGAAGTTCACATATATACTCTTGAAAATCCAGCATTTAGTTGATCCTAGTAAGTGTTCATTGTCACAGTTGTAAACATGATGGCGCTCTTCTTCAATGAGGGGGTTTGGTGGCACAGCATGTGTTTCCAGGCAGACTATTAAAGAACGTGACACACACGTCTCCCAGACATCCTGTAGAATTCAACCAATCAGATGACGACTTCAAAACTCCTGAAGTGTTTCCAGTTAAGTGTGCCATATGCATCAGACATTCAGCCAACGGTCCATGGGTGTGACGTCTGAGGTTGAGACTACCCTATGTCAAACGTGAAGATAAACTGTTACATTAAACATTAAGTTTATATAATGATAGCTTTAATTTTTGCTTTTCACCAACTGTTTTCAAAGCAAACACCAGCATTGTTTTTTGTTGGGGTTTTTTTTTTTTGCCATATAATTGAAACAAAAACACTAAATGCTCTCTTTGTGCACAACAATTTTAATTATAAAATCTTCTAACACAGCTAGAAGCTTCTAGCACATTCTAAAGTCTGTACAGTATATGTGCTGCTGTTGCCCCTGATTGTGTAGGACACAGATGAGTGGAGTATGGAGCAGAGGCCGGGTGACGCTTGGGAATTTGGAGCTGTGGTGTAGTGAGGGGTGTCATACAGACAGGCTTTGTGAGCTGGCCTGTGGAGGAGGCTGGATGAGGGGTGCAGGGCGGGCCGGCCACAGAAGGCCATGGATGGAATGCATGGAATGGAAGACAGACTGTAGCCATGGCCATATGGGGCAGAGAAGCTAAGAGGGATTGTTGTAGATTAGAAAAACTGTTGATCGAATTGTGGACTTTACAGGTGCAAACTTATGAAAGCATCCATAGAGGTTTTTGGTTTGTTTTGGTATAATGCACTCCCATTAGTAGTCGCTCATCACATCAATACTCATTTGAATAAAGTTTAGCTCCACTCTTAATTGCCAGTGGTCTCTTTTTTTGCTAGGTTCAGCAGAAATTTGACAAATCCCTTTGAAAAGTGTTATGCTGGTTGCTTTATTACTGCGAATCGCTGTCAGTGACCTCCTAGAGAGGTCAGCACTTTAACAGTATATACATAAAAAAAAATAAAAAAAATTCAACAATCAAATCATATTTTCTGTCAGAAAATAATCAGAACTAATAATATCCTTTTGTACGGTGCCCTGCACATCACATGTGGAAGAAGAAATATATTGTGGCAAAGAATTACTTCCCAATTCCTTCCTTATTTTATGCTCATGTTTTATTTTTATTTTTTTTTTTCATTATTTTAGTTAAAATCATGGCCAAATTCTATTTGTTTGTTTCATCGTTTTAGTTGAATCATGGCCACGTTTTATTTGTTTTTTCCATCGTTGTAATTTAGTTAAATCATGGTCACAATTTGACTAAAACAACAGGAACTAATTAGTACAACATGGCCACAATTTAACTAAAACTAAGGAACAAATTGTTATGTCTTGGGGATGAATTCTTAATTTGTAGCAACAATATTTTATTTTCCTGCATGTTATATGCAAAGCTTCATACTTTTGAGATGTTATTTTTCACTGAAACGGTCAAACTACTTCACTGTTTTTGTTCCCTGTCATTTTGCTTTATTTGATATTTGATTCAAAGCTGGTTCCATAGATATGTATACATAGATTCCACATTCGACCGATCCTATGCTTCTAACCACAGCTCGAACCACATAAGTTTGCAACGCTGTTTGCAAATGTTTGCTGGAACTTTGGTTTCAGGAAATGGCAAATCGTTGAACAGTGTTGGTAATGGAAGACTTGCAGCCATAGTTGGTTAACAATTCTTTTGGTAAACACACCCCAGTTCAGCCTTGTTGAAGTGGTTTAAGCTCGTCCTGAGCTGGTTATAAGCTGGTCCTGAGCTGGAGCTAGTTGCTTAGGACCAGCCTTGGACCAGCACTTGACCATCTTAAACCAGGTCATGACCAACTAAGGACCAGCATAAACCAGCTCAAACCTGCTGCCGTGCTTCAAAACATACCTAACCAGCATATGCTGTTTTTTCAACAGGGAGTTCTTGGAGATCTTTCCTAATGAGTGTAATGTGTGTTAAATAAGTAGACATACAAAATGTGCAGAGTGGTGGGTCCCCAGGACTGGGGTTGAGAACCAAAGATGCATCATTGCTGAATAAAGGTAATAATAATAATAAAAAAAAATCTTACCAATCCCAAACTTTTGAACAGTTTTGTATGTAGCCATTATGCTGCATTATGTAGTGCATTATGCTTAAAACTGTTAGTAAACAAGTGTTCATTAATGGTTTTAATCAAGACAGATTTAATGATTAGCTTTAGATTAATATGTAACACTAACCTGTGGCTCAACTGGTCAGAATCTGACTGGGTTTGTGCAGCTGTTCTCAGAACAGTCTGTAATTACTCTGCTATTTTCTAAATCTGTGCCATTGGGCAGTGGTGGACCAGCTTGGCCACTGATGAGGTTGGGTGTGTACCCGTGTGTACAGTATGTGTGTCTGTGTGGTTGTTGTGGTATGAACATATCTGTAGTTACTTACACATTAAGCTTGTGTGTATGAATAGTTTGTGATGTATTTCTGACCATCAGTGTATTTTGGGGACACACCCTTTGGTTTAGTCTATAGGCATTGGCTTACTAAACAATAAATAGCAATAGACTTTTATGATGGAAAACTAACCAGACTGTTTTTATCTTCCATCTGTGAATAAGAGATTTACGTCATTCATCAAGCTCTGACTAATGCACCAATTACAAATCTAACAAAATGTGCTTTAACTTAAGTCCAAGAGAACTAGAGCAGAAAAGGTATACACAAACTAGATTATTCCAAAATCATCATAATGACAGTTTTGTCAGTAGTCATCTGTGCATTGAGCCTTATTAAACATCTTTAATGACGGAGGCTTGTAAACAAGAGAGTCTGTTAAAAAGATCAGAACACCATTCAGTCACATACACACAAATGCATAAAACACTTTTGTGTGATGTTCATTGGAAAATATGAGTTCAGCAGCAGTAACTATTAGTAGTGTGTTAGGTCATATTTGTCTGTTCTCCTTTGAGAATTCTGTGAAAAGAAACAGGTTGCTGATGGAGCTCATGCCAAAGCAGGAACAAGCAAACTGTTCCAGTGCATAACACCCACACATGAATCTTGTGAATTTAACCCCCAAATCAAAAAGATATAATTAAGAAAAGAAAAAAAAAGCTTAAAAGGAAGCTAATTCATGGAACTTTTTTTTGGAAGTTTATGACAGTTAGGCATTCTCTAAATTCTAATAACTGTAATTATACACACAACAAAATGTATATACATTTATATACAAGTATATATACAGGTCATATGTTCTAAATTTATATACAAACAAATGCTGTACTTTTTCAACTAAAATATAAAAAATTTTTTATATAAATGATTTTTTAAGCAAAATTCTCAGTTTCTTCTGAGCCCTTTTGGCACCTTAACTTAAATGTATATGCCATAAAATGAATAAGAAATATTTAAGATTCTGAACCTAGATTTCTGGGTCACTAATCAAATAAGTAGCTAAATTTTTGACATTGATCATGTGACTCTGTATAGACAGTGAGATGTTCTTGCTCCAAGTACTTTGGATTATTCTCAAATCATGCTGGAGAACATAATCATCAGGTTTTATTAATCTAAAATGCTCATGACAAAATCATAACTTTTTCCCTTCTTTTTTTCCCCAAAAACTTTTCATTCACATTTTCACACTGATAATTTAATTTGTATTTAAACATGTTATATTAAATTAAATAAAAATGCACAATATAAGTATTTTCACTAGGGGTCCACATTAGATCTCAGACAGCCATTCAGCAAACTCCAATCTGATGGCCATTACTAAGCCACCAAATGTGTGCTTATATATGAGACTGGCAAGAGGAATATGGAATTTATATTAGAGCTCAACTAGAAGGTATGAGGATTGAGAATAAAGTGGTCAAAATTCTCTGAAATTTCACTGATGACAGTAAACAGTGACCAAAATGACCAGCAACTGAATCATTACCTCTGAATCATTACCTCTGGTTTACCACAGAACTAAAAATCGATCTCATCTCAGTTCAACACAGCTTCAGGACTTTGGCATAAGTTTTTGCTTGGACAGTAGTTTTTGCATTCCTTAACTTTCTACAGAAATTTTTCTCATGGTCTTCTCATCCAAAAAATAAAAATAAAACACATGATGGAATGTAACAGTAATATAGCATGGCATTCCTGCTATGGTAAAAATTAATTGAAAATGGACATGCTGCATTCCTGACAATACTATGGTTTGAGAGGAATATGGAATATGTTATGCATAGAGCAGGGGCGAGAAGTGAGGGGGACAGAAAAATAAAGTGTAATACCAGTTTATACTGACCTTTGTCTAATTGACAGGTATTTCTTATCTCTTGCTTTTAATTGGCTAAGAAATGAAATACCCTGCTGAACAATAATAACCAATAATTTTAATGCTATTTTTACAAGTGTATATTTTCCTAATGACCATTTTATAATTGGTTAATGTAGGCCTTACTACAAACACTTGTCCATTAAGTCATCATGGATTTTATACAATGTTAAAAAAAAATTATAATAATAGCATGTGTGTTTAAAGCCAATCAAACACTTAATGAGGCTTTTTATCACAGAATAGGGCAGGAAATATATTTTATAATTTGTACTGTAATAAAGGCTATGTCAAATTATCACTGCATTATTTACATGCTATAGACCCCTTAATCGCCTATGTCACTGTGACGTCACCGCTCTAGCTGGAGGCAAAACATAAGGAAGAACTCATAGCAGGCGCGCTAAAAGTTTGAGGTTTTGACTTTAAAATGTCGTCTTGTTGTGTTTTTGGCTGCCAGAATAGAAGGAACAGCACTTTTGGTTCAAAACTAAAGTTTTGCTGGATCCCGGACATTCCTTCACAGAAATCAAGAAGACAATTGTGGTTGAATTATCACACACTTCATATCAGGTAAAATAATCTATGCATATGTTCGATGAGGTATCAATTGAGGCTTCTTCTGCATCAATTTTTAATAAATCCCTCCTAAAACGTGCTAGCTTACGCTTGTCAACATTGCGTCCAGCACCTCTTTTTGCCTCCAGCTAAGCCCCGCCCACCAGGAAACGTTGCAATGTTTACAAACATTTAAGGGGTCTATATTGTTATGAAAAAAAAACCATGATGGCTTGAAAAACACATATAAACCATATATTGTCACAATCATGCGTTTATTGTCTCCACATTTCATCAGTCAAAACGTTTCTGCTTTTTATTCTGCTACAGTGATAGCTGGATGTCTTTGTTTATATAAGGGATTTCCTGTAATGTCATAAGCTATTACTTCTATGAGTCCGTTTTCGACTTTCTGCTTGAGGGCGCCCTCCGACTTCTAGTATGAGTAAAACAGACTTTACAGGAGAGTGTTTAGCACTCCATAATGCTTACATTGCCTCTTTTTGGATAAGAATAAAATGTCAGGTTATGCATAGACTATTTTGTCTCTTTGAATTTAAATCAAAATTGATTCACAATGGCCTATGAAAACTTGCCCAAAAAAGTGCACACATGTATTCTACACCCATGGCATAGAGGCAAAATTAACGTAGACTTTCATATTAATAATTATCACGTGCATGCATACATGCACAAACGCAGCTTATTTGCCCAGTCATTCATAGTTCTTGTTCTCTCAGATGCAGCAGTTGGAGAAGCAGGTGTTGGAAGCAGAGCATCGGGCATTTGAAGCCAACCAGCAGGTAAATACTATTAACACTCTTGTGGACATTTCATCAAATATTGAAGATGTACATATTTGATTTAGCCGAATTATGATTCTGTTCTTAAAGCAACATTCATACACAAACACATTTATTATTAACAGTTACAGTATGCCTACAGGTTATCAACAGCACAGAGTGCACATCTTTGAAAACAATGGTAGCACTTATTATGTTTATTATTAAAGACTTTGTGTCATGACGTGTTATTCAGCTGGAAGTAGCCATCAGAAGATGGGTACACTGTGGTCATAAAAGGATGGACATGGTCAGAAACAATACTGTTGCATTTAAACAATGCTCAATTGGTATTAAGGAGCCCAAAGTGTGCCAAGAAAATATCCCCCAAACCATTACACTACCAGCAGCATCCTGAACCATTGAAACAAGACAGGATGAATCCATGCTTTCATGGTTACGCCAAATTCTGACCCTACCACCTGAATGTTGCAACAGAGATCAAGACTTTTCAGACCTTCAGTTGTTTTTCCAATCTTCTATTGTCCAGAGCCAGTGCAAATTATAGCCTCAATTTCTTGTTCTTAGCTGACAGGAGTGGCACCCAGTGTGTTCTTCTGCTGCTATAGCCCATCTGCTTCAAGGTTCAATGTGTTCAGAGATGCTCTTCTGCAGACCTTTGTTGTAATGAGTGGTTATTTGAGTTACTGTTGCCTTTGTATCATCTTGAACCTGGACATTCTCTTCTGACCTCTGGCATCAACAAGGCATTTTCACCCACAGAACTGCCACTCAGTGATTATTTTTTTCTTTTATTTTCCTACCATTCTCTGTAAACCATAGAGATGATTGTGCAATCCCAGTAGATCAGCAATTTCTGAAATACTTGGAGCTTCATGTCTGGCACCAACAACCATGCCACGTTCGGTCACTTAAATAAACTTTCTTCCCCATTCTGATACTCAGTTTGAACTTCAACAGATCGTCTTGACTTTGTCTACATGCCTAAATTCATTGAGTTGCTGCCATGTGATTGGCTGATTTAGATATTTGAGTGAACGAACAGTTGAACTGGTGTACCTTATAAAGTGGTCATTGAGTGTGCGTGAGTGTGTGTATGCGCACGCCTTTTTGTGATTTCTGAGGACACAAATTTGTATAATGGCATGGGTATTACACTGGTATTACGACGTAAACATGAAATATGAGGACATTTCATGAGTTCTCATATTAAAAATAGATTAAAAAATACTAAATGTTTTATTAAAAATGCAGAATGTTTTCTGTGATGGGTAGGTTTAGGGGTAGGGACAATGTAGGGGGATAGAATTTACAGTTTGTACAGTATAAAAACCATTATGTCTATGGAATGTCCTCACTTTGATAGCAAAACAAACCTGTGTGTGTGTGTGTGTGTGTGTGTGTGTGTGTGTGTGTGTGTGTGTGTGTGTGTGTGTGTGTGTGTGTGTGTGTGTACTTCTATTTATTACTTTGTGAGGTCCTTTACTTGGGGTCTTGAAATCTTTTATATGAGACTAAATGTTGACTCAATATTGTCCTTCCCTAGAGTATACCTAAACCTTCCTGTGTGTGTATATGTGTGTGTGTGTGTGTGTGTGTGTGTGTGTGTGTGTGTGTATATATATATATATATATATATATATATATATATATATATATATATATATATATATATATATATATATATATATATATATATATATATATATAGGCTCATCAGACCAGAGAATTTTATTTCTCAGAGTCTGAGAGTGTCCTTTAGGTCTTTTTTTGCAAATTCCAAGTGTGTTTTGTTTCTTCACTGAGGAGAGGCTTGAGTCTGGCCACTCTGCCGTTAACTCCACTCGAAGTGTAGTAACATCTACAAGTGAAATTAGAATGCTCCTGAGCTAAATTTCAAGTATCCCAGAAAAGGGTATGAATACTTGTGCAATGTAATTATTTCAGTTTTTTATTTTTAATAAATGTACAAATTTATCACAAATCTGTTTTTTGCATTATGGTGTATGGAGTGTATTGAGATTGAAAAAAAGTCATTTAACGTAGCTTAGTATAAATCTACAAAACAAAATGTGGAAAAAGTGAAGGGGTATGAATACTTTCACAAGGCACTGTATATATATTAGCTTATTATATTTTATTATAGTTATTAGCACAGTGTGTATGTGTGTTGCAGGTGCAATGGATGGAAGAGCGTCTAAAGGCTTCAGATATCCAGTCAAGCGATTCAGAGCTGCAGCTTTTCAGGCGCTGTCAAAATCTTCAAGCGGTACTGAAGGAGAAAGATGAGCTTATTGCTGCCCTAGAGAAGCAGCTGGAGGAACAGGTCAGTCACACCTCCAATCATCAAAACCATCAGGTTTGCATCAGTAGACAAAAACACCTATTTAAATCCATTAAATTAAAAATGTGATCCATTACGTTTTACAACTTCAGAAACAGAACCGAATCCAAGATGCCAGGACCGTGGAAGAAAAAGCAGCTAAGATCAAAGAATGGGTCATGCGGAAGCTGAATGAAGTATGTTCATGCACTTTGTATGTGTAGAAACAGATAAATATCTGGGGGAGAATGTGTGTGAACATTTGTGATCACAATCACTCTTGTAGTTTGATATAGAGAATGCCTCTCTGAGAGAGATCAACCAACAACAGGAGGCTGAGATACAATACCTGAGAAGACAACTGCCAGGTATTCATGCATGTGATCACATAGTAGGTTAAATTATGGCTATGTTCAGTTTTAGAATAACATTCTACCATAGTAATCCTGCTAGTTCTGCATTTTTAATCATTTGTGACTCAGTTTTTTATTATTATTATTATTATTATTATTATTATTTTATCAATGATAATGAAGATTAAATTGAGAGAATTTATTTTTATTAAAACTATGACTAACACAAAAAGATAAAAAGTATATTGCATGCATACTGTGCAATATAGAACAGAGCACATTTTTTGGAATTCTTTATCCCATAATGCAATGTGTTCATTTTTATTTATTTTTTTAAATATTATTATAAATATTTATTTTCAGTTTAACATTATATACAAAGCAATAAATAGAAACAAAACAACAAATAAAATAAATTAATAATGCAAATAATTTCACACCAATAAAAGACTGAAGCATGGGAAATTGCGTCATTAACTGAATTTACATCACACAGTTAGCTGTTTCGCTTCTCTGTTTGCTATCAGATCATTTTAATCTGCTAAACTCAAGGAAAGTTTTTAGTCCAATGATCCAGTTAGCGAATTCAAACAATGTAAAGAAAACCAGGCTGATTACATCAGAGATGGCAGAGAGACTAGCGTTGCGTTTTTAGTGAATTATTCATTCCAGTGTATAACAATCAATTTCGCTTTAGCTCTCAACTTGAGCTCTGTCATATTCTGTGATTTTTTTTATTTATTTATTTATTTTTAATGCTTTGGTGTGCATAAATTTATGAATTGTATGGACTCATTATATAATTTGGTTATTTGATGTCCTTTTTGGAGTCTCCCTTTTTTTAGAAACAAAATTTACCTCAAAAAGCTTGAAAAAAATATATATTTTTTTTCCAGTGAGGGAAAGGAGCTGTTCAGTGTCATGTTTATGTGTTGTGTTTTAGTCATGGAGCAGACTTTGGGTTCTGGTGGCCCAGTCCAGCCCAGAGTGGGTGAGGCCCGGCGGCTCAGCAGCCTGACTTTTGGCTGTTTTCAAAACAGAGGGAAGATCCCACAGGTACTGACGGGCCCAGAACCGTCCCAGAAGAGCATTGGCACCCTGCCGGATCGTGACCACACACACATGGATTGCAGGAGACCCTCTACTGGTCAGAAGACTAATATAATATCTTCAGTTGTTTGACCGAAATTAATAGCTCAGAATCTGTTGGATTTAATTAAGATGCAACAGGGCTGAGAAGAAATTACGAAATTAATACTTGTATTCACAAGAACAAATAAATTGATTGACACTAGAGACAACAAAAAATTCTATTTTAAATAAAAGCTGTTCTTTTAAACTTCCTGTTCATCGAATAATCCCAAAAACAAACTATCACAGTTTCCACAAAAATATTAAGCAGCACAACTGCTGATAATAATTAATCAGATGTTATAGAATCGGATCAGATGTTATAGAATGATATTAGAATGATTTCTGAAGGGTCATTTGACACTGATGACTGGAGTAATGGATGAAGAAAATGTTTAAATTTCAAATGGAAAATCGTCATTTTGATCACCAGTTTTAATTGTCTCATCAACACAACATCTAGAAAAGGAAAGTTTCTCAAAACGTATTTCAACAAAGCCTCGTCTGGAAATTCCAAAATGTTTAAAGGGGACCTGTGCTCCTGGCCCACTTACCAAAAGTGTATGGAGCTTGTGCTTCGGTTGCTCAACAACAACAAAGCTGGAGAATCTCACGCAGCCAAAATGACGATTGTCAGTAACAGTGTTCAGCCTTAAATTGTTCAAACCGGAGTCGGACACTGATAGAGAGACGCAGAAAGAAGTTACAACTTTTAGAACGCAACTAGACATTTCTGAATGGTTAGTGGATACATTTATATAGTTGCTGTGGAGTTGATTCAACTCATCGACTAGCATGTGCCGTCATGTTAATCTTTCGTGCAAATCCAGTGTTGAATTGACCCTCGTTTGTGAAGCAATCCGGCATAAAATGACGGCATGGCAACAACACTCTACTACAACAGCTCTTCCTCTTCTCTAAAGCAGCCCAACATGGCCTTGCCCGCTTTGTTGTGTTTTCTCGGAGGCAGGGTTTTGTAAATTTTAGGGTTAGTGGTGTCAGTAACCTGGGAAGAAGCTCGTTGTAGTCCCTACTAGCCGTTTGTTGTATTCTTTAAAAAGTGATTTCTTTACAAGAAAATATCTCCCTTTGCATTGAACTTTGAGAGTCGTAACTTTGCCGATGCTCTATGTAATGTATGCTCTAACAGCAACATTACACACTAAATAAAGTAAAAAAAAAAGTGAAATCATAATCAACCACACCCTTAAATGACGCCGCATGACAGCGCAGCACAGTAATAGTGTTATTTATTTTTTTGATTCAGAAGAACCAACTCATAAAAGTCATATGTTCAGGAGTCATACTGCATTGGTTGCGATGACACATTTTGATTCACTAAAAGAACTGCTCAAATGAGTCATTGGTCATGAGTCTGATTCAGTGAAATGCAAAATATTCAATTATTAGTCAATTATAGTCAATTATTCTTCTTCTCCGAAATGAATTGCATTTTTGAGGGCATAAACATGCTCTCAAACTCATGAAACTTTGCACACGTGTCAGAAGTGGTGAAAATTTACATCTGATATGGGTTTCAGAATTAGGTGTGGCAAAATGGCTCAATAGCGCCACCTATAAAATTTCAATTAAGCACCCTTCACACTACGTTTCACATACAGGTATGAAATTCAGTAGACAGATGTGGCATCCCAATAGCTACAAAAAAGTCACGGGTGCAAAGTCTGTAAACCCAACAGGAAGTGATATATTTTGAGTTTTCTCTGCAAAATGTTTGCAGTTTTTGCCATTTCCTCATGTTGTACTTTAACAAACTCCTCCTAGAACTTTAATCAGATCAACATCATATTTGGTCAGTCTAATCTAAAGGCCTTTAAAACATCAAATTGCGAAGATCTTGAGTTTGAGTCCGTGGATCTTGAGATCTTGAGTCCGTGGCAGCCTGACAAAGTCTGATGTTTCACCATGAAACAGGAAGTTACAGGAAGTACACATATAGACCTCATCGGGCTGAACAACTGTCATGCTCTAAGTTATACGTCACCTCAACAGGAATTCAGCTATTATGGGTTGTTTGGAAAACGCATGCTCTGGAATTTGATATACTCCTCCTAGGTGATTAATCCGATCACTACCAAACTCGGTCAGCATGAAGTCAAGACATTGAGGATGCTAAATTGCGAACGGATTTTTGATATCTCGAATGGATTGGCCGTGGCGAGGCAACGAATTTATGGCGAGAAAAGGGAAACAGGAAATGTGTTATGACGTCTGCATACATTGATTGATTTTTATGAAACTTCAGCTGCGTGTTCGTTATAGGATGCTGATCACATGGATGTGACTATTGTGAGTCAAAGTTATAGTGCCACCAATTGGCAGCAGGAAGTGTGTCACTTTCAAAATGATTTGATATCACCCTCTTTTTTTTACCCGTTTTGTTTCAAACTTCATTAGTGTAATGTCAATACACAGCAGATATAGACCTGTGAAAAGAATCATGATGTCTCAAACACTGTTGCCATGGCAACGCACCAAACTTTGCTCAAATTGCATGAAACTCGATACAAACTTCAGAGATGTCAACCAGTAGACAGGTGAGGAGGAGGGCCTCTATAGCACCATATTTTGACAAAAGTGGGGGGGTTAGTTTAACTGGTGTCACCAAACTCGGTACACATATTGTTCTCATTAAGCCGGACAACTTTCTAATTTACAGTCATTAGCTCCAACCAACAGGAAGTCAGATATTTTGGTTTGAATGTGGATTTTTCACACACACACACACACACACACACACACACACACAGACAGATGTAGACTCTCTCTCTCTGTCCAATCCCCCTCCCTCCTCCCTCACTCCTTCAGTCTGTGTGTGTGTGTGTGTGTGTGTGTGTGTGTGTGTGTGTGTGTGTGTGTGTGTGTGTGTGTGTGAGAGAGAGAGAGAGAGAGAGAGAGAGAGAGTTTTTTTTGTTTGTTTTTTTGATATAATTCAAATTTATTAAAATAAAATCTTTAAGTAAATTTCACATGATTATTAAAGTGGCTGTTTAAAAAAAAAAATCTTGCATAAGTAAGCAGAAAAATCTCCGCAGACATTCACATTAATTAGTCCACTTTTCCTGATAATTTACTCACCCCCATGTCATCCATGATGTTCATGCCTTTCTTTCGACAGTCGAAAATAAATTAAGGTTTTTGATGAAAACATTCCAAGATTTGTCTCATATAGTGGACTTCAATGGCCTCCAGACGGTTGCAGGTCAAAATTACACTTTCAGTGCAGCTTCAAAGGGCTTTAAACGATACCAGATGAGGAATAAGGGTCCTATCTAGTGAAACGATCTGTCATTTTCGAAAAAATACAACTGTATATGCTTTATAAAGACAAAATATCGCCTTGAACATACTTCCGCTTTCCGCATTTTTCAAAACACTTACGCTATATGTCCTACGCCTTTCCTATTCCACTTACGTGGTGCCAGTTTCGTTTTTTTCCGTAAGTAGAATAGGGAAGCTGTAGGACATACAGCGTAAGTGTTTTGAAGAATGTGGAAAGCGGAAGTACGTTCAAGGCGATATTTTGTGTTTATTAAGCAAAATACAGTTGTATTTTTTCGAAAATGACAGATTGTTTCGCTAGATAAGTCCCTTATTCCTCGTCTGGTATAGTTTAAAGCCCTTTGAAGCTGCACTGAAACTCTAATTTTGACCTTTAACCATCTGGAGGCCACTGAAGTCCACTATAAGGAGAATAATCCTGCAATGTTTCATCAAAAATCTTAATTTCTTTTTTACTGACAAAAGAAAACATGAACATCTTGGATGACATGGGGGTGAGTAATTTATCAGGAAATGTTTATTTAAAAGTGGACTAATCCTTTAAGGCTGGATTAGATTTCTCAGAGCACTGTGGAGTTTGCACAAATAATAATATGTAATTTGCTCTAGAATTTTTATAGAGGTTGTCTGAGAAAAAAACACAGACATGGCAGATTAGGATGATATTCTGCACTCATTTGAAATTGGCTTATGACATTCTATGACATGAAAGTCATCTCAGTTTAAACGATCTCATGGATGTGGCTGTTGTGGTTTGTGACCATAGGAACATCAGCTGCTGCAGTAAATGTGGTGTGAATTTGACAGAGACCTTTTATGTTTAACTGTTTTAAATGCCCATTGCCTGCCGTGCACAGTTGCCCTGAAGCCACCTGGGTGGCGGTGCCTCCAGGCTTTGGCCCGTCATCGCTGCTTGCAGTTATATTTACTATTGTATTCATGTATTTACCAAGTCTCTGTGTTTGGTCCAATCCAGATTCTGGAATAAAACAAAATTGCCCAGAAACAGAGTGTGTTGGCCGTTGCTCTAAGGGGGGATCTGAGGACGAGGGTGAGCGGGACAGTCCCGGACACATGCTTTCTTGCGGTGTCTCCTCTGTCGTGTCCAGCGCTCCCTCTGAAGGCGAGAGGAGTCTGTTTGGAGGTTTACATTTCAGTCGACCCACAAGTGAGACATACCACACCGCCTCTGATGACAGCAGCTCATTGTTTGATGATGACATGCAGCGTGTGGAGTGCTCCAGACTTTGCCTTCCTGCAACCAAGAGTGCTTCAAAGAAAGACAGCGAGAAGGCTGAAGATGGATCCTCAGATGAGTTAAATAAGCGCTTCCAGTCACAATGTCTGGATTCTTCATCGTCCTCCAGTGATACAAACACCTCCAGCCCAGTTCTAACTCCAGCTCTCACACCAAAACGGCCCACCCCATCTCAGGACATCCAAGACACCCCAGCTTCCCCCAAACAGCCCCGACTTGCGCAATCCAAATGCATTTAATGTTAGTTTGGCATTGACCAAGAAGCATATGAGTCAGCCGCCATTGTACAGTGAGGCAGCCCATGGGAGGACACGAAATGCTATTAGCATGCTACGTCCTCTGCGGCCTCAAGAAACAGACATGGACCAAGATCAAAAGATGGAGACTGGTGAAAGAGGACATACTGATGTGCCTTCAGCTGAAGTGCCACCTGAGGAACCCGAAACACCACACTCCTCTGCAGCTGTCCCCGGGAGTAAACCCCCGACCCCTCCACTGCACAGGCTGCCCTCTTGGGTGAGTCCTCTAACAAATAGCTGAACTAATATGAATGTATGTAGTTTTAGTTCATGTGCTAAACATGCGTTTTCATATTATTTGCAGGAGAGCAGAATATATGCTGTGGCAAAATCGGGAATTCGTCTGTCAGAGACATCATGTACAGATGTAGCTAATAAAGGTGTGTTTTAGATTATGTTTTTAGTATTTGTGGGTTTTTTTTTTTTTTCCAATCAGCTGCCCTTCATTGATCTCTCTTCATTTTATATATCTTCATATATATCATTATTGTTCTCGTGCACTTCTTAAAGTCCATTTCTGTCCATGGGAAATTTTTTCTCATTTCCAGGTTTCTCAGAATCAGAAATCATCATAGTTGGGTAAACTTCTATGCAAAAGAAAAAAAAATCCATGTTATATAGCAAAAGAAAAAGTCCATGATAATGTTTGTATAACTTTACAAAAGAGGAAACAAATACTGAGAGATTGATTATGTTGGTCAGAAGAGAGAAATATGTTGAATTTTGAAGAATGTGGAAAGTGGAAGTACGTTCAAGGCGATATTTTGTGTTTATTAAGCAAAATACAGTTGTACAGTTGATTGTTTCGCTAGATAAGTTCATTGTCTGGTAGCGTTTAAAGCCCTTTGAAGCTGCACTGAAACTGTAATTTTGACCTTTAACCGTCTGGAGGCCATTGAAGTCCACTATAAGGAAAATAATCCTGCAATGTTTCATCAAAAATCTTAATTTCTTTTTGACTGACAAAAGAAAGACATGAACATATTGGATGATACAGGGGTGAGTAAATTATAAGGAAATGTTTATTTAAAAGTGGACTAATCCTTTAAGGCTGGATTAGATTTGTCAGAGCACTGTGGAGTTTGCACAAATAATAATATGTAATTTGCTCTAGAATTTTTATAGAGGTTGTCTGAGAAAAAAAACACAGACATGGCAGATTAGGATGATATTCTGCACTCATTTGAAATTGGCTTATGACATTCTATGACATGAAAGTCATCTCAGTTTAAACGATCTCATGGATGTGGCTGTTGTGGTTTGTGAATTTGCCGTCACTCCCTTATCCGTTGTATTAGAAATATATATATGAGAAAATTATATTTTACAATAAAGAATAACAATGCTATTTTAAGACAGTTTCATTTTTTTTTTTTTTTTTTTTGCATTGTGACTGTTTTTATGACAATTAAGTACATTTGCTCCAAGATTCCTTTTACCAAAATGCAAAATGCAAAAAAAAAAAATATATATATATATATATTCTTTTTAAAATTAGCATAAATTAAATCCACTTGACAAATTTGTTACTATTTAAAAATAATTAAATTAATGATTTTTCATCACATTAGAAAAAAATAGTTTGCATTATGGGCTGACAA
Source organism: Megalobrama amblycephala (assembly GCF_018812025.1). Classification (NCBI taxonomy): domain Eukaryota; kingdom Metazoa; phylum Chordata; class Actinopteri; order Cypriniformes; family Xenocyprididae; genus Megalobrama; species Megalobrama amblycephala. The sequence goes on along the minus strand of NC_063053.1, from coordinate 27,824,030 downwards.
TTGTGCAAAAGGAATTTAAATATTAAATATATAAAATGTTACACTAAAAAAAATATTAAAAATAAAGTTTAAATATGAATGTTCTTGACAAATTCAGCTAGTGAAAATGCCCTATCCTCTTCTTCCAGACTCCTCACACACATCCTCATGCCCTGCCTACATGCTCTACACATCCCTCATCTACAGGAACACAAATACACCCGTCTTCACCACAATCAAAGGGGTAGGGACCTGTGTGTGTCTTTTAGATGTCTGTTGGAGTTTGTTGCTGTCTCACCATAAGACTATGATGTTCAGCAGTGTTTCTTGTAGAAAATGTTTGTCATAAATGACTGTGAATTTGCAGAGGAGTCTGTATTTCTATCAGTAATAAAAGCAAGTCTTTTAATCATGTATTTATGAATGCCACTTTTTTTTTTTTTTACTCTCATAGAAGGCGACTTTGTTAAGCAACAGTCAGTTCTCTGACGAGTCGTCTAGTTCTGAGGAGGACAGTTCGGAGGAGTGTCAGTCTAATTCTGGAGAGGACGACAACTTGCAGACCTCTGGATCAGAGTCACACAAGAGCAGCAGCCAAGGAAGCCCTCGATCTCTTAAGAGAGGTACACGTATGATGCAGCAGTTGTTAAAGGATTAGTTCACTTTCAAATGAAAATGAACTTGAATACAGAAGGCGGTCTGGTGGAAGCTAGATATTTTACTTCATAATTTGTTAAATATGGATTTTTTTTTTTTACACACAAATGCAATGCTTCGCTTCAGAAGGCCTTTATTAACCCCCCGGAGCCATGTGGAGTACACGTTTATGATGGATGGATGCACTTTCTTCAGCTCATACTCGTGTCCCCTGTTCACTGCCATTATAAATCTCAGATGCGTCAGGATATTTATTAATATTTCTCCGATTGTGTTTATTAGAAAGAATAAAGTCATATACACCTAGGAAGGTTTTCATCCTTTTTATCTCTGTCTACCAAGTTTAATCTCTCCAATAGTCATCTATTTCGTTGTTGTTGTTGTTTTGTTTTGTTTTTTTGCTTGTTTGTTTGTTTTTACTTTGACTCCTGATTTGTCAAAGCGTTTGAAGGAGACTTTGAAAGTGCTTGATGTTGATCTCAGCCCCAATCCTTTGATGTCTCTTTTTGATATTCTACCATACACTGGTTCTTCTTGCCCCACTGCTCAAGTGGTCTCTTTTACTAATCTGTTAGCCAGAATGAATATTCTCCTCACATGGAGGTGTGCTACTTCCCCTACTCACAATAAATGGATACAAGACATATTTTTCTACATTAAATTAAAGAAATTAAGTTTCATGTTTCAAGGTTTCCCTTAAAACCTTCAGTAACCCCTGGGATCCTTTCTTGAATTTTATTAAAGGCTTGCTCTGCCCTGCTGATCCTGACTCGGATAATATTTAACACTGACTGTCTCTTTCAGAACATCTCTGTTGTGCAGCACTTTATTTGGCCCAAAAATAAAAAAAAATAAAATGCAATGTTCTGTTGTAAAGGAATTGTTATATTTTCATTTGATTTTCTTAAAGGTATATGAATTAAATTGATCAGACATGCATCCAGAAAAATGGAAGACATGGAATTTAGGGGAAAAATAAAAAAGATTTCATAGGGCTTTACAGACACACCCACACACACCTTAATGAATGCATTGTGTTTTGCTCAGCTGTGTCATTGTCTTCTATGACATCTGAGAGTGACTACGCCATACCCCCTGATGCTTACTCCACTGATACAGAGTGCTCTGAACCTGAAAACAAACTACCAAAGACCTGCTCCTTCAGCAGTGACAACGGCAAGAGTGTAAGACACATGTACACATGCACACGTTTGTGTTTCTCAGTCACACCTGTGAGACCAAACGAGAATGTTTTTTTGTCTCAGGAGTCAATGGAGAAGTCTGGGTACCTTCTCAAGATGGTAAAGACATGGAAGAAAACATGGAAGAGGCATTGGTTTGTTCTGAAGGACGGGGAGCTTCTCTACTACAAATCACCAGTCAGTTTAAATGGCTTTTAAATGCCGTTTTTTTTTTCCTATTTTATAATCCTGTTTTACTTTTACTGTTTCTTTATTTCTTTCATAAAATTTTAATTTACCTGTAAGTTTTCTTTAAAGTACTTCCTAACCACCTTTTAATTTATCTTATATAATTTGCTTAAAAATATTATTTTATATTAAATTAATTTGCTTTACTCACTATAAACATATTAGTTGACTGTCCCAGTAACCTCAATATGGTGATCAAGCTACAAATAAAAAAGAACTTTGTTTCCTGAGATTTGATTTTGTTTCATAGAGTGACGTCATCCATAAACCCCAAGGCCAGATTGAGCTGAATGCGTGCAGCACTATAGCACGTGGTGATGGGAAACAGATGCTTCAGGTAAAGTGTGTGTGTGAGAGAGAGAGTTTGTTCATACATCTCAGATATAGAAGCATGTTATTTTACATGACTGTCCTTGTTGATGTTGTGTCCCCTCAGGTGGTGACAGGTAAAATTGTGTGTAATCTGAAGGCAGATTCCCCAAACCTCCTGGAGGAGTGGTTGAGGGTTCTGCAGAGCGTCCTGAGGATCAAAGCTGCTAGTCCGCTCTTCACTCACCCAGACATACGGCCTATTATGAAAGGACATCTTACGAAGGTATTCTGTAGGAAAGAAAAATCATTTTTATGTATGCACTACTGTTCAAATGTTTGTGGTTAGATTTGTTTTAATGTTTTTGAAAGAAAACTGAATTTTCAGCATCATTACTCCAGTCTTCAGTGTCACATGATCCTTCAGAAATCATTCTAATATGCTGATTTGGTGCTCAAGAAACATTTATTATTATCAATGTTGAAAACTGTTGTCCTGCGTAATATTTTTGTAGAAACTGTTGTTATATATATATATATATATATATATATATATATATATATATATATATATATATATATATATATATATATATATTATATATATATATATATATATATATATATATATATATATTTTTTTTTTTTTTTTTTTTTTTTTTTTTTTTTTTTTTTCAGGAATCTTTGATGAATACTAAGTTCAAAAGAACAGAATTTATTTTCTAACATTATAAATGTATTTACTTTCACTTTTGATAAATTTATTGCAGCCTGAATAAAAGTATTAATTTCTTAGTGTTAAAAAAAAAACTTTTGAACAGTAGTGTAATTTAATATAATTTCTCTTTATTACATTATCTCTTGTCCAAAATAATGGTTTGATATTCTTGTTACATTTTTCATTACTTCTGTTTTATGAATTGTTTGTTTCATAATGATGTACTATGTAAATTATTTCCTGAAAAGAAAATTAAATAGCCTAAAATACTAAATACTAAATAATGTAAATTAAAATGCCATCAACAACATATTTGTATCATGTTTTTTACTTTAAAAAGTAAAATAGTATAGATAATAGTATTGATATCATTTTATATTTCAAATAAAGTTATTCTACTCAAATAAAATAAAAAATAAAAACTATTCCTACAGTGACTGATAATATGCCCCATATAGTGCTCAAGTGTTAAATGGCCTGTAACTTTTTTCCTGGGTAATACGAAAAACTTTGTTATTTAATTTATGTATCTATATGCAAACTGACTTTCATAAATCAACCAACCCTGAGAGATATTCAAAAGTAAAAAGTGAGAAAAAACTAGCCTTGTGCTTGTCAAGTTATTCTATCAGTTTAAATCATAACCCAAGTACAAACTGTAGGTGTTTGTAACATTTTTGCTGTGTGTTAACTATTGTCTCTGACTCTTTAAGGTGAAACATGGCTACTCTAAGCATGTGTGGTGTGCGCTTTTTGGGAACACTCTCTACTACTTCAGAAGTCAAGAGGACAAGGTCTTCTCTTTACTTAAATCAAGAGTCATCTTGCACAGGACATCTGTATGTGTGCATGCACTAATATCATATTTCCCTATCAAGTTTCCCCTAGGTCAGATCAAACTGTGGGAAGCTCATGTGGAGGAAGTGCATAAGTCATTTGACCTAGCTGAAGTCTCTGCTCAGTATACACTCTCCATTCAGTCAATGAGCCAGGGCCCAACATACCTGCTCATCGACTCACCTCATGAGAAGGTACAGTAGGCAAACCATACTGAATTATATTCAACTAAAACCACAAATACCTGTGCACCAATGGCACATAGGTAAACAGAAGTCCCAATAAACAATATATTACTACAGTTTCACTACAGTTGATGCGTTGAGCAGCCATATTGGTTTCTGAACTCTGGGCTGTTGCAGTTCCACCGAATTTCCAGTTAAAAGTTCCTACTGGGAAGTAGGAACAAATAGAACACACCATAATATAGCTGCAAATGGCAAACATCGGGGTACAAGCATTATTGGCCCATGTGGGTGATTAGCATTCCAATTGAAATGTATCTTATGATGTTTTTATATAGCAATCTTTACTGAAAGTTAGGGTTTGATCATAATACACTGTAAGTAGTGTATGTGTGGACTCATATCAACATTCAAATTTAGATGAATCCCATGTCATAGGATGTCACAGGACAATTTCAAATGATATAATTTGTATTATGTTGGTTGCAGTGAATGAGTGAATTAACAAGGGGCAGGTGGACACAGTAGTTTCAAACAAACCAGCATTGTCAATCTCTTTGAATGGATTTAGTTCAAGTTCAAGTTCAATTTTATTTGTATAGCACATTTCCAACAGCCCCCAGGGTGACCAAAGTGCTTTACAGAAGAGCAAGAATATCACACATACATAAAAATAAACCAGAAGAAAATATAAAACCACCTATTTAAAATTGTAACATATCACGGTAATCAGTACACTAAGGAAAATAAAAAAGTTTTTAGCAGGGACTTAAAAATGGACAAGGAAGGGGCCAGCCTAATCTCTAAAGGCAGGGTGTTCCAAAGTCGTGGCCCTGCCACCGCAAATGCACCTCTACATTTTAGTCTAGCGCGTGGAACGACCAACAAAGCCTGATCACAAGAACGGAGGCTTCTGGGTGGAGTATAGGAGTGAAGGAGTTCAGATAAATAAACAGGAGCTTTGTTATGTAGGGATTTATAAATGAAGAGGAGAATTTTAAAGTCTATTCTCTGACAAATCGGCAACCAGTGAAGGGATCTAAGAATAGGAGTATGTGTTCGTGTTTGTGACACTTTAAAAGAAGTCTGGCAGCAGCATTTTGGAATAGCTGAAGTCGCGCAATTTTGAGATTTAGATATACCGCAATATAAGGAAGTTACAGTAATCTAGACGCGACGTAACAAATGCATGAACAGCCATTTCGAGAGTTTTTGGGGTGAGGAAGTTTTTAATTTTAGACAGTAAACGAAGCTGATAAAAACTGGATCCAATAACAGAGGAGATATGTCTGTCAAATTTTAAATGCTGGTCAAAAATAATACCTAGGTTCTGCACCCGTGTCGATCTAAAAGCGGATAAACTTTCTAGCTCAGGGCTTATACACTGAGAGTTCTCATTAGAACCGAACACAATTACCTCAGTCTTGTCCTCGTTTAAGAAGAGGAAGTTTTGGGCTAGCCATAATTTAACCTCCTCTAAACATTGGAGAAGAGAGGTGATCGCAGGGGAATTGTTTTTCTTGACTGGAAGATAGATTTGAGCGTCATCTGCGGTAAAAATGAAAAGACACTGCATACTTTCGTAGGATAGAGCCCAGAGGGAGCATGTACAGAGAGAATAGAGAGGGAGCTAAAATAGAGCCTTGTGGAAGGCCACAGGTCAGAGGAGCAGGGGAAGAGGAAAAATTACCCAGTTTCACTAAAAATTTTCTGTCAGATAGGTATGAATGAAACCATTTCAGAGCGTTAGCTTTTAGACCTACCCAAGACTCAAGTCTAGATAATAGTAAGGAGTGGTCTATGGTATCAAAAGCAGCCGAGTTATCTAGTTAAAGGTCCCGTTCTTCGTGATCCCATGTTTCAAACTTTAGTGTGTAATGTTGTTGTTAGAGTATAAATAAAATCTGTAAAATTTTAAAGCTCAAAGTTCAATGCCAAGCGAGATATTTTATTTAACAGAAGTCGCCTACATCGAACGGCCAGTTTGGACTACATCCCTCTACTTCCTTCTTTAATGACGTCACTAAAACAGTTTTTTGACTAACCTCCGCCCACAGGAATACACAAGAGTTGCGTTTGTAGAGTGTGTTTGTCGCCATGTCGTCGAAACGCTGTTATTTTCATCCCGCAGTCCAATCACCGGGTCTGATTCCGGCTCAAATTGATAGGGTAAAATTAAAGACGTTTACAATAACACTGAGCTCGTTCATCTCCATGTTATGGTAAGAGGCGTGACTTTTCCGGGCAAGGAGCGCTAAGCTGCTGTCGAATCACAACACAGGAACCGCTGGCACAATCAGAACTCGTTACGTATTTCTGAAGGAGGGACTTCATAGAACAAGGAAGTCATCAGCCCGTTTTTATGACAGTGGAAACAGCGGTATACAGATAAGTAAATTATGTGAAAAATACTGTGTTTTTTTACACGCGAAACATGAACACATGTTATATTGCACACTATAAACACAATCAAAGCTTCAAAAAAACACGAAAAACGGGACCTTTAACAGAGTCCCCAGAGTCAGTGTACATAGATGTCATTTGGTAGATGGTAGATGTCATTTAACACTCTCAAAAGGGCGGACTCAGTGCTGTGAGCAGACTTAAAACCAGACTGAAAAACCTCATAAATAGAATTGCTAGTCATAAAGTGTTGAAGTTGATTCAGCACAATTTTCTCTAAAACTTTTGAAATAAAAGGCAAAACAGAAATTGGACGAAAAGTTTTTAGGACAGTGGGGTCCAGTGAAGGCTTCTTGAGCAGAGGAGTGACTGTAGCGACTTTAAGGTCAGCAGGAACAGAGCCAGTTTGGAGACACTTATTAACAAGAGATAACAGACCAGGCCCAATCGAATCAATAATAAATTTAAAAAATTTGGGATGAATAATATCACTAGGACAAAATGAGTGTTTAAGATTGTCAATCACCTCCTTCAATTCCTGGAGATTGATGGGTTCAAAAGCATCCAAAAATGCAGAGGCAGGTGACATGATTGGAGAATTGGCTAACGTTAAGGTGGGACAGACACCAAGTCTTAAGTTCGTAATTTTGTCACTAAAGTATCTCAAGAAGTTTTCACAGAGAGCATCAGAAGCAACAGGCAAGGTATTCACAGAAGGATTGGTAACAGATTGAATAATTGAAAACAAAACCTTAGGTTTAGAGTGATTAGTTTCAATTAGGTTAGAGAAGTATGCAGCTTTTGCAGACTTAGCTGCAGTCTGGTAAGATGTAAGAGAGTCTCTGAACATTTGAAGAGAGATATGCAGCCTGTCTTGTTTCCATTTACGTTCTGCCTTCCTGCAGTTTTGTCTTAAGAGACGGGTATCAGAGTTTTGCCACAGTGCAGATTTAGTTTTCTGTTTGTGAGGCTTAAGGGGGGCAGTTGCATTTGCTGCCTTAAGCCAAGCAGAGTTCAGTAGGCTCAGATGTTGATCAGCATCCAAGTCAGATAATGGTTGATCCAAGTTCAATTGTGAGCAACATTCAGCAAAACACAAGTTGAAATTTGTGCTAAACTGAGGAGAGTAGAAACGAGAAAGACTTACAGTTGTACTAGAAGAATGAGAGAGCTCTGGAAGGGATAGTGTGAATAATATAGGCTTATGGTCAGAGATCATAAAATCTGAGAGCACAACATCAGTCACATCAAACCCATATGATAGTACAAGATCCAACGTATGACCCAGATATGTGTAGAGTCACTGATCCACTGGGAAAGATTAAAAGCATTGATAATATTAAGAAACTCATGCGATAAGGGGTTAGACGGACAGCAGACATGAATATTAAAGTCACCCACCAACAGAAAGCGGTCATAATTTGTGGCAATATTGCCGATCAGTTCAGTGAAATGCTGTATAAAATCCTTAGTGGAGTTCGGAGGATGATAAATCACCACTAGACATAGATTTAATCAGCATAGACAGTGGCTTCACTATATGTGCAGCAATGTTTGGTACATATCAGCGCATAATGTTTTGGTACATATCAACGCATAATTCACTTGTGTAATATATGTGCTTATGTGAGTACTATAAATAACTTTGATGCGAGTAAATTTTTTTTAAATTCACCATTTTAAAAAATCTAAACTTTTAAAAATCTAGTGATTGATCATGACTAAACATATACGTTGACGAGTATTATGGGGAGTGATGGAGAGATAACATCAATATGATTTGCTTGTATTTAACCCTCAGGTATTCTTAACTTATGGGCCACACTCATACAGTCAAACCACAATTTATTCAGACACCTTGAACATTTCATACATTATTACAGTTATTCACTATAGTTTTTTTTTTTTTTTTTAAATGGTAATAAAATATAAGATCTAAGAGTTAAACTGTGTCAGAAAAAAATTAATTATGTCAGATAACACTTAAGCAAAACATGGCCAGGTCAAAGTGTCTGAATAATTTTTGGTCCCAAATTTGTATAAATTTTACTGGTAGTCCACTGTATGAAGTATGTTTTAGTTCAATAATATATTTAATATTTTGATGAGATTTTCGGGGTACTAAATAATATTTATGCAGTAATTATGATCAATTAATGATAATTTAAAATATATTATTTGTATTACAATTAGTGTATTAATTAAAGATAAATGGAGAAAGGGTTTTAAATTCCAATACAAAGAGGCACATTAGAGTTATCTGGTGGCCGGAAAATTATAATATTCATATTTAATGCCATGGTTCACCCATTACTACATGGATATGCATACAGGGCTGTACCTCTAGTCTAGTTTCTCAAAAGAGCATTGCCGGTCATAATTGTTTTGCATTTGACTATATATTTAGTCATGATCAGTATATTTAGTCATGATATTGGTTTTAAATTCCAATACAAAGAGGCACATTAGAGTTATCTGGTGGCCGGAAAATTATAATATTCATATTTAATGCCATGGTTCACCCATTACTACATGGATATGCTTACAGGGCTGTACCTCTAGTCTAGTTTCTCAAAAGAGCATTGCCGGTCATAATTGTTTTGCATTTGACTATATATTTAGTCATGATCAATCACTAGATTTTTAAAAGTTTAGATTTTTTAAAATGGTGAATTTAAACAATTTTTACTCGCATCATAAAGTTATTTATAATACTCACATAAGCACATATATTACACAAGTGAATATTATTGAATGCAAGGAAATACTGAATTTAACCCAACAAAAAAAAAAAGACAACCAGTTGCATTCAACAAAGCAAATTAAAAACACAAGAATAAAACACAAGAATATTTCCATTGAGGGGCTAGACAAGTTTTTCCTTGAATGTCTTTATAGAAAGACTTACATAGAGGGAAAGATGGCAGAAAGACTAACAACCAATGTTCCCTCTAATTTTTTTTCTCACTGAGCAAAACTTTTCTCTGTTGAGCGCACATTTTGGCCACCTGAGCAAAACCATACTTTATATCAGACCTGTACAATGAACGTAAACACACACAAAAAACAGGTTTTATCATGCAACTGTAACATTTAACTTTAATGTGCCGTTTCTATTTTATTTGACCCTTGATGTAACTTAGTGATTTATTAAATAATATGTTTGAAAACAAACAGTTCAGTTCACTAAATTAAGCACATTTTAGGTTACTTGAGATTTTTCCACATTGCTGTATTAACTGTACCAGTCTTTACCAAGAAATTCTATTAAAAAATAATTTCTGTCCTCCTGCAGGACAGTTCAATTCTTTATAATAATATAATATGAGCAGTTACAGTGATGGTTTGGGACAACCATAATGTATTTTTGTACAGTCAATTATTAGCAACAGACAGTGTTAAACCATCAAAATTACATGTTTATTGCTTATGAATTTCCCAGATTTTCTATACCAGGAGGTTAAGATTTTTCGTGACAAGGAGCCATAAACAATCCCCTTGTGAGATCAATTTTTTATTAGGCTTACATTATAATATAATAAAATATAATATTTGAGTATTTAAACTGATATACAGTATTATATCAGTTTAAATGCTTCCATTTGTTTTAATATATTATATAGTGAAAACAACCTGAAGCATTTAAACTGATAGCTAAATATTTTTAAGAAAAGTGAACGTTAACTCGTTTATAGTTATCTAAACATCCCTGAAACCCACAGTACCACCACACACAAAAATCTATTTAAACTGAGGTATATCACTGATGTATTTTGAGTTTGCAAGCTACACCTGTGGGGGGGTGTGATTGTAAATGTCTCAGAGTTTTGTTAGCATTCTGTGCCCATCATCCGTTATTTCCACCACTTTTCATTAAAACATGACGTTTTATTTCACATTTCTTTTAATTTCACGTTGCCTCTCGTGTTGATGTATTTAGTCCGCAAACATGACAGTATTCTTACCGCGACTGATTTGGCTCAGGGCCAGCCAGCGCACGTGCTCAATCGTTCTCTTTCTATGAAACCTGTAAACCGCATTCACCGTTTCCAACTCTATAGCGACAATAACTCTATAGCGGTTGTCCAGAGCACTGCAATTATTTCTCATTTAAACTACAATCAAATGGATTTCCCCACACATGATTTTCATGTCTGTTCTCTGCGCGGCAATTATTTCTTCTGCGCGGCCGCGGCTTCAGAAGTGCGCGGCTGCGCACGCGCGCAGCTTAGAGGGAACATTGCTAACAACTGTTAAAAATATGTCAATAGCATCTGATTATGATAGATACTTAAGCGTTGCTCATGTTAGCTAACTGTAATTAGAGTCTGACTATCTCTAATAATAAACATTAACTAAATCTCGCTACATAAAATGCCACTACAGGCTAGATTCCAGAGAGGTCTACTAATGCATTAAAATGTCAAAAAATGCAGTAATTTCATCAACTTGCCAGCGAGTGTGCTTGAGAAACACTGAAATGAATGGGGTTCAATACTGGAACTATTCAGTGTTTGAAACTATTTGTTGCTCTACGACACGCGTTACTTCCACATTCTTCAATTACTATGGAAGTCTATGGGAGTGTCGCAACTGTTTTCCAACGGCTCTGTAGGAAACTAAGGAAGACAGGAAATAAACAAAGGAACTGGGAGCACATAAAACTAATCCTGACAATTTGCAGCTCAAAACCTTAATTATCTGATGCATTTATCTCAAGGCCCTTTTCATTTTAATAATTTATTTCAATATATGTTGCCTTCTAACCTCATGTTTGCAGTTTAAGTGTTTGTTTTATTATTGTATTATTATAAGACAAATAATTTTGTCTATTCATTTTAAATGGACATCGTATACATTTAATCATGCCTTATGTGCTTAGACCCCTAAATAATGAAATTGCATATAAAGATGTACTAGTACTACTTAAGTGGGTCAAAAAAACACTCTTTAGTTCAACTAACAGTATTTAACATAAATGTAAACTTTAATGCTTTTATTTCATTGTACATAAATGTTAAGTGTCTGAAAACATTATATTCACTTAAATATATTCTTTTAAAGTATGTTATTTATGTAATAAGTACTCCTTAAGTATGCTTTAAGTATGCTATAGTATGGGTACTTCTTTTTCACAAGGGATCTAATCTCATCATGGCACAGAAAAGGTATAAATTCAAAGATAATCCTAAATGTTTGGGTAGTTCATGATGAAACAGAATGTCATTGTTGCTTGTCTGTGTTCCTCTCCTGTAGACGGCCTGGTTTTACCATCTGTCTGTGGCAGCGGGCACTGCAGTGGGGCAGGTGGGAACTGAGTTTGAGCAGCTGGTTGGTAAACTGCTCAACATGCAGGGAGACCCAGGTAAGAAACTAACAGCTGCATTCTGGATGATTGTGTTATTAATTTCATGTATTTCATCGTAGCGGAGTATCCTACATCAGAAACATACAGAATAAGAAAAATCAGCTATGGGAAACAAATCCCAGATAGCATGGTCACATTGAAACAACGTTGAGTCAGTGTTGATGCGTCAACGCCAATTACATTGTATTAACGTTACAAAGTGATGCTGCTTTAGCATCACTTTTGCACCCTCAGTTAATGTTGAAGCAATACTGATATTTTAACCACAAATCAATGGTAATAATATTGATTAAACATTACAAAGTGATGTTTTTTCAACACGTCTTTGGCACTGTTGAAATAATGTTGAGATTTCAACCATAAATCAATGGTAATATTATTGATTCAACATTATGAAGTGATATTTTTTTCAACATCACTTTTGCACCCTCAGTTAATGCTGAAACAATGTTGAGACTTCAAAAATAAATCAATGATTATATCATTGAATCAACATTATGAGGTGATGTTGGTTCAATTTCACGTTTGCACCCACATTTAATGTTGAAACAATGGTGAACAAAAAATCAATGGTATTGCTATTGAATCAACATTACACTATGATTGATTCTACATCATGTTCTGTATTACATTCTACATCATGTAATAATGTTCTGAACAACATTAATATTTCAGCTACACTTCAATGGTACATCAACAAATTTCTGACCATTTCAAAGTTTTGGGAAAACCTTTTAAAACATAAATGACACCTTTCCAGCAATTGAGTCAGTTTTTTTTTTTTTTTTTTGACAGTTTAACACACTCAATGACAAAGAGATAGAAAATTAAATTCTTTAAGAGTGGGGCAAAAAGGACAAAAGTATTTTAACCTTTAAAAATAACACTACTTTCAGAAGTCTTATGTCATCAACTACAAGTGGTCCAAAGTTTTCAAAATCTGGCTTGCATCAGACAACTGCCTCTTTTCCTTTGGGTTCTCTGAAATCTGAAAAAGTCAATTCAGTTGCCATACATAGTCACAGTCAATAATCTTAATATGCTAAACACAATATAATTAACTTTTTATAAGTTGCTAAACACAGAATATTCTAACTATATTTATAATACTGTTAAATTATATATATTTAATTTATCAACACTTCAATGACACAATAGGAAAGTGTCCAATCCACCCAAGTTTACACAAGATGTTGTTTTTCTTTTATTTCTTTAAAAAAAATTGTGTTTCAATGGAAACAGGCTAAATAGAAAGGAGATTAGTTGCAATCCTCAAATGTAATACAGATTTGGAATGATTACCTGATTAAGCAGTAATCAGGGAGCAGGAGATAAGGTACAGGACAGCATCAAGTCCCAGGTCAGGTGATGATCCTATCGACTACATCTCAATGTATTATCAATGTTACATTTATCAAGAGGGTGCTTCTTTTTTTCTTTTTTTTATTGTCCATTCTCCTCTGCCTTTATTCCTATTAAAGTCAAGGTAATCTGCAAGCATTGAGTAATAGATGCAATACATGGGCATGTGTAAAGTATGATATTCTTGCTCCTGTTCATGTCACTTGCACTAATAAATAAATATATCCTAATAAATATTACTAAATCAAGATGCATGCACTATTTAAGAATTTAGAAAAATGGATGGTTTATTCAAATACTTTAATTACTTTTTTTAAAATAAATATATCTTATTAGATTCAGTAACAATAAATGAAATGCAAATAGCAACTCTTTACTCTTATTGTACTCGTTCATTCGGTTCTCAGAATCGCACAGGGTCCTCGCACCAGCTGTTATTCGGGTCCACGATCACAAACTTGCCAGTCTGATCAATAACCAGAGGTTATGGATAAAGCAATTTAACGATGCTGCCCACGCTTGCTATTGTTAAAGGTACCCATGTAGCCCCATACAATCGCCTATATAACAGTGTAGTAAAGATCAAAGTTCGTAGGGAAGGAAGAGGACAGGGTCGGCTTTGACTGCTGACTGAGCTTTATTTCAGATAATAAATCACCAACAAAAAGTCCGTGCAAATGCACAACAACCAAAATAATCTCCACGTTTAAGGGCTTCACTCCAGCAACAGGTGTCTCAGCAATCCAGCGTTCTCAGTCAACAGTCCCTCTCTCTCTCACACACTCCTGCTTCTCCTGGGGTTTTATCCTGTCTCCGTGCCAATTGCTGGAATTAGAAACAGGTGTTCGTGATTTACATTTAACCCACTCACTCACCATGCGTCTCCAGGCTCTCTCTCCCGCTGCAGACTCCGCTGAACCATGCCCCCCTCGCCACAAACATCTTAGTTAAAGCTCTGACAATAATCAGGGGTACTATGAGGTAATGTCGCCCCTCGACAGTAATTTATCTGGCCCCATATAGTTAATAATATAACTATATAACAACTTAATTAAAGCAGAGGCAATGACCAGAGGTTATGACCAGTACACCTTTGTCTAGCCCCATATAGTGAATGTGATTGCATAACAACTTAGTTAAAGTCAAGCAGTTAGTCAGAAACTTAATATCTCGCCAGATGTGCCCTATGCTCCATACAATCCGAGATCTAGTATGTACTTAACCCTGGTCGTAGATTTGCGGTAACAACGGATACATCGTAATCTACTGAAGTCAATAATTTCAGAGTAAGTCAGAATAAAGCCAAATGTAACAATTTATTAGTCAGGTAAATGTATCATGCCAATTACATAATTTAAAGACGATCAATACAAAACATCAAATGCTCAGAAAAAGACTAAAAAGATGCATTCCTGACATTAGAAAAAGTGTCCTGGACACTCAGCAATGTGGGCTGATCTGATTACAGGATCGCGCCCCGAGCCTCCTGCAACATCTCTTTAAATACTTAGACCAAGACAGAAATTTATTTCAAATGGAAACATGAGTTCACAATGGGAATTTGCATTAATCAGGGTCCTAGACTGAGTAGTTTACCAGGCCATTTGCATGAAAGACCCAGTGAAGGTGGACACACCCAGTACAGAGAGCAAAATATCTCTAAAATCTTAAAACCTTTATTACCTTCTGGTTTACTTCTTTGGGAATGAGACCTTTGTATCAGTCACACTGAGACATTTCAAATGATACCAAACATGTATATTGTTGTATGTTAACTGTTCACATTAAACCATATAGATTTTGGGTGAATTTCAGGTCATCGCATGTAGAGAGAAGAGATGGGGGAAGTTGGGTAAAACTAACAAAGTCCTCTAATTTCAATTTCAATACAGTCAATGCAACATGGCACCAGTTGTGTTTGTAAGAAACAAGACAGATTGAGTCTGTGGTAGTAAATGAGGGACATAAAAGTAGCACCGGTTTCAGTTAGTTGGATGCTGGCTGGTATACGCCTTATTTTGCATCACGGAAGTAAGATGTTTTTGTTTGTTTGTTTGTTTGTTTTTGAATGTGCAAGACTTCATTAACCCCTTATTTAAGTTAAGTCAAGTCACCTTTATTTATATAGCACTTTTACAATGCAGATTGTGTCAAAGCAGCTTCACAGTGATAGAGGGAACATAATTTTGGCTGTACAGCAGCTCTAGAAGAAAATAGTGTCTATGTCCAGCTTAAGTAAGATCAGTACTGATTAATTCCGCTGCAAAAATATCATTAGTTTTTTAATTTAGTTCAGTTATCTATACAGCAGCTCTGGAGAAAACAGTGATGTCATCATCCAGCTCAGTTCAGTTCACATACAAATGTGTCAATGCAGGCAGATCAAAAACATTGTTGAATATCAAGTGTCCCCAACTGAGCAAGAGGCGACAGCGGCAAGGAGCCAAAAATCCATCAGGTTACAGAATGGACAAAAAAAAAACCTTGGGAGAAATCAAGCTCAGTTGGGGGGCCAGTTCTCCTCTGGCCAACAATGAACAGTGAACTATGATTCAGGCAGCATTACAGGTCATAAATCAGATTGGGATCGAAACAGTCAAAATATTTAATCCAGTTCCATCTGGTTGAAGATCGGATTCATCACGCTAGTATGGAAATGGTTTTGTTGGGGATCTGTGCCACTGGCTGTCGTGTCAATGAGGCCTTCACAGGGGATAGTCTAGTTTACAAAATCTAGCTGACACTTCAGGGATGTGTTCAGCCCGATCTCCTTCGGCCCGGATCTGGCTGATTACGGTAAACCTTGGGATAAACAGAGACTAATATTAGCGTAGATGCCATTCTTCTTATGATGTAATGAGTACATCGGGTGTTATAGGAAGTGTTCCCAGTTCCGGCTGACCTAATTTATGCAGGCTAACAATCCTTAATAAATGTGAAAATATAAATTGATAATGTGTTATGTGTATGCCAGGTTAAAGAGATGTGTTTTTAGTCTAGATTTAAACTGACAGAGTGTGTTTGCTTCCCGAACAATGCTAGGAAGACTGTTCCAAAGTTTAGGTGCTAAAAAGAAAAAGGATGTACCGCCTGTGGCTGATTTTGATATTCTAGGTATTATCAACTGGCCAGAATTCTGAGATCACAATAGACGTGAAGGACTATAATGCGCTAAGAGCTCGCTCAAGTACTGGGGAGCTAAACCATTTAGTGCTTTGTAACTAATTAGCAAGAGTTTAAAATCTATACCATGTTTAATAGGGAGTCAATGCAGTGTTTACAGAACCGGGCTAACTATGCTGTAGTAGAGGGTTGCATGGTTATCATTTTTTTTTATTTTATTTTTTTATCTTTAATATTGTCAATCTTGCAAGTAAAGAAGTTCATAAAATCATTACTGCTGTGTTGTTTAGAAACGTCAGAAGTTGAAGCTTTATTTCTCGTTAACTTAGCCACTGTATCAAATAAATACCTATATGGTTGTGTTTGTTTTCTTCTAAGAGATTTGAAAAATAAACAGATCTAGCTGTTTTTAAGGCCTTTATGTACAAAAATGCTTTCTTTCCACCTCTAGCTTATATGTAAATAACTGTTAAATGAATATCAAAGTGTCATAAACAGTAAAACTATTTGCCCTAAAAAATGTTGTGTTTATGATTATGATAATGAAATGATAATATATGTTAAGAATTAAGTTTGCAATGTAAAGCAGTATAACGGACTGCTTTTGTACAGGTAAAATAATTGGAAGCAAGTGACAACCGAAGCCAGACACATTTAAAGGGTTAGTTCACCCAAAAATGAAAATTCTGTTATTAATTACTCACAACTCATGTTGTTCCACATCCGTAAGACCTTCGTTCATCTTTGCAATGCAAATGAAGATATTTTTTCCAACAAGGAATTTAAAAAAAGATTTAGTGACTAAGTGATTTATTCAGTTGTTTATGGCCAGCAGAGGACCCCCAGATCTCAAGGACCCCAAGCATTTGTGTGGTGGTTAACATCACTAAATGAAAGGACTGTGGTATGTGGGTGTGCTTCTTGAGGTTGAGACTGATTTGACATATGTTATTAAAATGTATCCATGGCAAACATTATATCATAAATTTAGTTTATTATCAGGTTGTTCATTTCAACCTCATGCTGCCCTTTTAAATTGTAGATGTATAAAAATAGTTTAATATCCATATTTGTCTGATTCTTTTTCAGGGTCTCCGCTCTGGAGACACCAAACGCTGTGTTTCACAAAGGAAGGACTGTCTTCTCCACTCACCACCCTGCCTTCACAGGCTCTACAAACTGAAGCCATCAAGCTCTTTAAGGTGTGTCTTCATTCATTACACATTTGGAGGGCATAGCCCCAAAACAAGGGCAGAAACACTCTTTTTCTCTTCTTTACAGACATGTCAGCTCTTCATTAACGTGGAAATTGACACTCCAGCCATAGATTATCATGTGTCTCTTGCCCAGTGTGCTCTACAAGTGTGTCTCACCCACCCAGAGCTGCAAAATGAGATCTACTGCCAGCTTATCAAACAAACACAGAAGAGACAACCACACGGACCGCCTAAAACCCTGCAGGTAAGATGATTAAAAATCACATGCTTGTGATGTGAACGTACACCACTAGGGGGGGTGCTTGGTTTTGTTTTGTGTTTCTTGCCAATTTGTGAGTGATTTATGAGGTTACAAGAGATGACGTCAATGACTTTACATTTTCTCTAACACAGGGATGGCAGTTCCTGGCTCTGTGTGTTGGTCTTTTCCTGCCCACACATCCCATTCTTTGGTATTTGCAGGTTCATCTCAAAAGGCATGGAGATTCAAGGTAAATCAGAACAGATGTCATACCAAGCCTGAAGCACATCCTACTCAGTTGTTCAATCTCTGAATTGTTTCCAGGACAGAGGTGGGAAAGTATGCCATTTATTGCCAACGTTCCCTGGAGCGGACGCAGCAGAAAGGAGATCGGCAAGCCCGATCGTCACGTATGGAGATCCTTTCAATCTTACTCAGGAACCCTTACCACCACTCTTTGCCCTTCAGCGTGCCTGTACACTTCCTTAACAACACCTACCAGGTCCACACATATTAGCAAAAATGCTTTATGATTAAGTAACAGTTTATCAAGAAATGACCATTGATCTGTCATTATTTACTCACCCTGATGTTCTTCTAAATTTTCATGCAGCTCATTTTAATATGAGTGACCAAAAATGACAAAAACCACTATAAAAGTATTATAAAAGTGGTGCATTTTATGTCTGTATTATATTCCAAGCCATCTGAGAAATTCCTACAGAAGACTTGGAATAGAGAGCAAGAGTCATAAGGATGACATAAAACTTTTTTTTGTGCATTCTGGATCTTGATGGTCACCATGAATCACTCTGTTGTGTTTCTGTAGCTTGAATGGTAAAGCATGACTTTAACAAAAACGTTTCAGGTTCGATGTCCATGCAAAAAAGAATGCAAAATATGTAAGTTGCTTTTCAGCATCTACCAAATGCATGATGGTATAGAAAGCAGTGCCAAAAATTCTTCAAAAAGGACTCCCATGGGCAAGTTTAGTTTATTTAAATGTATATTATTTTCTAGTTTTGCTTGGCTCTAAAACATTATTACTGTTCAAAAGTTTGGGGTTGGTCTTTTTTTTTTTTTATTATTATTATTATTATGGCTGCCTTTAATCAAAAATACAGCAAAAAAAAACGTAATATTGTCAAATATTAGTACAACTTAAAATAACTATTTTCTATTTTAATATATTTTAAAATAGTTATTTTAAATTGTACTAATATTTGACAATATTACTGTTTTTTAGAAATCTTTCTAATATGCTGATTTGCTGCTCAGGAAATATTTCTTATTATCAATGTTGAAAACATTGTGCTGCTTTTTTGTGGAAACCGATTTTTGATTATTTTATTACATCTTTGCTGAGTTGTGGCCTAATGGTTAGAGAGTCTGACTTGTAACGCGAAAGTCGCAAGTTCGAGTCTCAGTACCGGTAGGCAATGTAGTTGGAGTCCACTTTCTTTACCCACAACTGAGGTGCTCTTGAGCAAGGCACCTAACCCCCAATCGCTTCCCAGGCACCACAGCAAAAATGGCTGCCCCACTGCTCTGGGTGTGTGTTCACTGCCGTGTGTGTGCACTTGGGTAGGTGAAATACAGAGCACAAATTCCAAGTATGGGACATCATACTTGGCTATTTTTAATTTCTTAGTATTACTGTTAAGTATTGTAAACCTTACTGGTCCACACCGCCAAATTATTAAATAAAAATAACCCTGAAAAACTGAAAAAGTCATCAACTCAGTGTGCTCAGACAGTTTTATATTCCACGGAACAAAAATAACAGTTTAGAACATCACGATGGTGAATAAATAATGTGTGAACTTTCATTTTTTGAAGAACTGTTTCTTTAAAAATGACATTACAAACTATAGGTATTTCACCAACTACCTGTCTAAGCCAACCATCTGTCTTTGTGTGTCAGGTTGTTGGTTTTGATGCTTCAACCACAGTGGAGGAATTTCAGAGTCGGCTGAACCAGGACACGGGCATGAGGAAAACTGGTCAGTCTGGTTTCAGCCTTTATTCTGACGACCCCACTGGCAAAGACCTTGAGCACTGTCTTCAGGCAAACCTGAAGGTCAGACTCGCATAAACTACACACTCTACTGGACAGTGACTTATTGTGCTTTATAACCATCTTTATCTTAAAACCAATGTGCTGTGTCCTCAGATCTGTGACATTATTGCAAAATGGGAGCAGGCCTCGAAGGAGCAGCACACAGGCAAATCAGAGAATGCCAGGACGGTGAAACTCACTTATAAGAACAGGTAGAGTACAGCGGCCAGATTCACGAAAATCTTAAGATAAAGATAAGATAAATTCTAAGAAGTTGTCTCAAATATAAAATAAAAAGTTCTCAGATATTTTCTTAAGAACATCTTTTTTTTTTCTTAAGAAAATGACAGGCTTTGGTGTTATTTGATTGAAAGGCGGGGATTGCTGAAGACTAGCTGAATGAAAAACACATCAAAGCCTGTCTTTTTGCACTGCCTGCAGATTCCGTAGCTATCATAAGCATGCAGACTATTTTTGTCACAACTGGCTTGACAGGAGTTAATCACTTAGCGCTGTGATTTTAATGTGACCTTTAATGTGTCAAGTTAAAATAGTTATTTTAAAAGACATTTTTTAATATGCAGTGGTCTTACTTGTGCTCTCTCTAGTGAATGCGTCTTGTATCTGTGTGTGCTGCCTCGCTAGTTCTAGCTAAAGTGAGCACATCATGTATACGCATTCACTCTAATGATCACTGTTTTAATGATCGATTTTTGTCACTTGTCCACATTCCTGGTGTTAGTATGTATTATATACAGTGGGTACAGAAAGTATTCAGACCCCCTTAAATTTTTCACTCTTTGTTATATTGCAGCCATTTGCTAAAATCATTTAAGTTCTTTTTTTTTTTCCTCATTAATGTACACACAGCACCCCATATTGACAGAAAAACACAGAATTGCTGACAAAGAAAAACTGAAATATCACATGGTCCTAAGTATTCAGACCCTTTGCTCAGTATTTAGTAGAAGCACCCTTTTGATCTAATACAGCCATGAGTCTTTTTGGGAAAGATGCAACAAGTTTTTCACACCTGGATTTGGGGATCCTCTGGCATTCCTCCTTGCAGATCCTCTCCAGTTCTGTCAGGTTGGATGGTAAACGTTGGTGGACAGCCATTTTTAGGTCTCTCCAGAGAGGCTCAATTGGTTTTAAGTCAGGGCTCTGGCTGGGCCATTCAAGAACAGTCACGGAGTTGTTGTGAAGCCACTCCTTCGTTATTTTAGCTGTGTGCTTAGGGTCATTGTCTTGTTGGAAGGTAAACCTTCGGCCCAGTCTGAGGTCCTGAGCACTTCAGAGAAGGTTTTCGTCCAGGATATCCCTGTACTTGGCCGCATTCATCTTTCTCTCGATTGCAACCAGTCGTCCTGTCCCTGCAGCTGAGAAACACCCCCACAGCATGATGCTGCCACCACCATGCTTCACTGTTGGGACTGTATTGGACAGGTGATGATGAGTAGTGCCTGGTTTTCTCCACACATACCGCTTAGAATTAAGGCCAAAAAGTTCTATCTTGGTCTCATCAGACCAGAGAATCTTTTTTCTCACCATCTTGGAGTCCTTCAGGTATTTTTTAGCAAACTCCATGCGGGCTTTCATGTGTCTTGCACTGAGGAGAGGCTTCCGTCGGGCCACTCTGCCATAAAGCCCTGACTGGTGGAGGGCTGCAGTGATGGTTGACTTTCTACAACTTTCTCCCATCTCCTGACTGCATCTCTGGAGCTCAGCCACAGTGATCTTTGGGTTCTTCTTTACCTCTCTCACCAAGGCTCTTCTCCCCCGATAGCTCAGTTTGGCCGGACAGCCAGCTCTAGGAAGGGTTCTGATCATCCCAATCATCTTCCATTTAAGGATTATGGATGCCACTGTGCTCTTAGGAACCTTAAGTGCAGCAGAATTTTTTTTGTAACCTTGGCCAGATCTGTGCCTTGCCACAATTCTGTCTCTGAGCTCTTCAGGCAGTTCCTTTGACCTCATGATTCTCATTTGCTCTGACATGCACTGTGAGCTGTAAGGTCTTATATAGACAGGTGTATGGCTTTCCTAATCAAGTCCAATCAGTATAATCAAACACAGCTGGACTCAAATGAAGGTGTAGAACCATCTCAAGGATGATCAGAAGAAATGGACAGCACCTGAGTTAAATATATGAGTGTCACAGCAAAGGGTCTGAATACTTAGGACCATGTGATATTTCAGTTTTTCTTTTTTTAATAAATCTGCAAAAATGTCAACAATTCTGTGTTTTTCTGTCAATATGGGGTGCTGTGTGTACATTAATGAGGAAAAAAATGTACTTAAATGATTTTAGCAAATGGCTGCAATATAACAAAGAGTGACAAATTTAAGGGGGTCTGAAAACTTTCCGTACCTACTGTATGTATTGTAGCTTGTGTTATGTTGTAAATCTTAATCTTTGTAACAACCCAATAAATTATTTAAATATCTTATCTTTGGGGATTTAAGACAGGTTGGAGGTTATCGTTGCAGTTTCAGTGCAGCTTCAAAGGGATCTACACGATCTCAGCTGAGGAAAAAGGGTCTTGTCTAGTGAAAGATCGGTCATTTTCTAAAAAAAAAATTTTTAAAAAGCATATACTTTTTAACCACAAATGCTCATCTTGCACTAGCTCTGCAACGTAATCACGTTGGAATGTTCTTGTGAACTAATCCTTTAAGAAGTTATTTGCGATTAATTTTTAGAACATTCTTTTCAGGAATATGAATACTTCTTAAATGTTGTCTTAGGAAAAAAGTTAAGAACATTCTTAAGAAAAGTTTTTGGGAATACAAAATATTCTTATCTTTTTTCTTAAGTTAGAAAATATGAAGAAAATAGCAGTTAAGAAGAATTTTATTCTTAACAATGTTTTGTGAATCCGGCCCCAGATTCTTAAACAGAACATCAGCAACAAGCCTACTGTACATCCAACAAGCTGCAATTTGTGTCTGTTCCCTGTAGGTTGTACTTTTCCCAGCAGATGAGAGGAGAGACAGAGAGGGAGCGGTTGCTTCTGGCATACCAAACAAATGAGGAAATTACAGCGGGTCACTTCCCTGTCAACAAAGAGCTTGCTTTAGAAATGGCCGCCCTGCTTGCTCAGGTACACAATGCTGCTCCTATTATGTTACTGGATAAATCTTACAAACCTGTCAAGAACATGTTCAAGTGATATTTCACTCCACTTTGTCACTGAATTAAACAGCCCACTACATCTCTTCAACCACACGCCCTCTCTCCAAAACCAAGCCTCAAATGGCACGTCAGCCAACCCGCAAAAAATGACTCTCAGGCACACAGTGGATCTGATTGGCTAGTTTTCTGGTTTGCTAAAATTGTGGAGTGATCATATATCAAATAAATGACTTTTACGAACTGGTTCTTTTAATGAATTGTTCAAAAAGACTCAGATCAGTCAGTCACAAATCAGGTCCCTCACAATTACTAAAATAATCATTAATAGAACTGTTTTGGAACCAGAATCTGTAAATTCTGGATAATTTCGATCCCATTCTTATATAAAATAAATCACTTAAAGCACCTCTAAAGACAATTAGCTCAGTTTTGGCTTCCATTCATTTTATATATTTATATTGTAACATTATTTTCATGTCAGTTAATCAAAACCGATTTTCATTTCCACAATGCAAAATAAATCATTGTCATTACTATAACATGACAAAAAATGTATTAATTAAATTTATAGTATTTATGGTAACATTTTATAATAAGGTCTCATTTGCTAACATTAGTTAATGTATTAACTAACATGAACTAACAATGAGCAATACATTTGTTAAGGTATTTATTAATCTTTGTTAATGTTAGTTAATAAAAAGACAGCTGTTAGTTCACAGTGCATTAACTAATGTTAACAAGATTTGAATAATGTATTAGCAAATGTTGAAATTAACATTAAATAAGATTAATAAATGCTGTACTGTTAAGTATTGTTAATTCATAGTTCATGTTAATTAAAGTAGTTAACTAATGAAAACTTATTGTAAAGTGTTGCCATGTTTATACATGTAGTATTGTTTAATACAATAGTATTTGTTTTACTGCTTTAAATCCATGCTCATTTAAGTAAATAATCATTGTATTACAGTAATTTGTCAATGGAGATTTGGCAAATTACTAATGGCAGTTACTAAAAAAATGTCTGAAAACATTGCTGTAATGAGAATTTGGAGAGAAAATGTCCTTAATTTTCAATTTCACAATTTTCATTTTCACACAATCCAAAAAAATCTTAATGTTCCTAAAATAGGCTTTGTTTTCTTTTAAGTACACATAATGGGTTTTGTGTCATGCAGGTGGAATTTGGGGACTTTGAGCGACCATTTTCTAGTCAAGGTGGTTCAGGAGCTGCACAGACTAAGTCTAACCAGACCCTCAAACAGGTTCTAGAGCGTTTCTACCCAAAGCATTACAGACACACCTGCACTGAGGAACAAATGAGGTATTTACTCTTCCAGTGAAACAAACTCAAATATGAACACAAAGAATTTGATTGGCTTACAAACTGAAATGCATACATTCTCAGGCAGTTGTTGCAGAAACTCTCTACCAGATGGGCATCCCTGAGGGGTCGCAGTTCATCAGAGTGCATACGAATCTACCTGACAGTGGCTCGGAAGTGGTCATTTTTTGGAGCCAAGCTATTCGAAGCTGAGGTGAGTTAAAGCCTGTTCACACCAAGTAACATAACTATAAAGATAACGATAAAGATATACAGTAGTTCTAAAAATAATAGTTCCAAATATAAAAGAATAGCAGAGTTCACAATCAGTTTGCCAATCAGATTCCATCCTGCTTTAAAGAGATCGAGTATTTAAAGCATCAGACGACAAAACTGCAGCATGCGTTTATAATAAACAGAACAATATTATTTAATTATAGTTATCTTTATAGTTAATGATCTTGGTGTGAACTGGCCTTTAGTCTCCTAAGACTAAAGGTGATGCGTACAATTTTTTCAGTATTTAAAAATTCAAAAAATGCTGTGGCATTGTTTCTTAATCTTACTCTTCCTGTAGCCTGTGACTTCATCTCCACAGAAGAATGTGCATGTTTGGCTGGCAGGACATGAAGATGGAGTCAGCATATTGGAGTTCAACTCTATAGTAAGCGAACATTCTCTTCAGAGCTGTAGCAATCTTACATGTTATATATAAAACAATTCATATTGTTAGTGAATGGCTAAGATGAGTTTTCACCTTGTGTTTTCTAGAGAGTCCTTGCATCTTACCCTTATAAAAGCATTGTGACATTTGGAGCATGTGGTCAGGACTTTATGCTGGTAGTAGCTCTGAGTTCTGGCACCAACACATCCAAAGATAAGTCTACAGAGAAGCATCTGTTTGCTATGACCCCATCTAAGGTAGGTATTATGCTTTAAAATGAATATTTTTGGTTTTGTTTTTTTTAAAAAAGGTTGTTTTGGAAATGACAATTGTGGGACAGTTGTAATTTGTGTTTGTGTTTGTGTTTGTTTTTGTTTTTATATATATATATATAAAATAAACATAAAATTATAAATGAATAAATCATTTTAAAATGGACAAATGAGTAGACATTTAAAAATGTGCAATTCTTGTTGAATGTTTGATTATTCATGTTAAATGTAAAAACGTTAAATAAAATAGAACAATAAATTAATAAATAGTAGGCCTACAGTGCCTTGAAAGTTTGTGAATCCCTAGCAGAATCTGTGAAAATGTGAAAAATGTTGACAAAATAAGAGAGATCATACAAAATGCATGTTATTTTTTATTTAGTACTGTCCTGATTACGATATTTTACATAAAAGATGTTTACATATAATTCACAAGACAAAAAAATAGCTGAATTTATTAAAATGACCCCGTTCAAAAGTATGTGAACCATTGATTCCTCATACTGTGTGTCATTACCTGGATGATCTACGGCTGTTCTTTTTGTTTTGTGATGGTTGTTCATGAGTCTCTTGTTTGTCCTGAGCAGTTAAACTGAGCTCTGTTCTTCAGAAAAATCCTCCATGTCCTGCAAATTCTTCAGTTTTCCAGCATATTTTGCATATTTGAACCCTTTCCAGCAGTGACTGTATGATTTTGAGATCCATCTTTTCACACTGAGGACAACTGAGGGACTCAAACACAACTATTAAAAAAGGTTCAAACATTCATTGATGCTCCAGAAGGAAACACGATGCATTAACGATGCCGGGGGGTGAAAACTTTTTTAATTTGAAGATCAAGGTAAATTGTACTTAATTTGTCTTCTGGGAATATGAAAGTATCTTCTGTTGGTTCCGAAGGGCAGTACTAAATGAAAAACAATGATATTTAAACAAAATAAGAAAAATTGTGGCATCTTCATCCTGTTCAAAAGTTTTCACCCCCCAGCTCTTAATGCATCGTGTTTCCTTCATCATACAGTCATTGTTAGAAAGGGTACAAATACGCAGAAGATGCTGGAAAATCAAAGATTCTGCAGGACCTGGAGCATTTTTCTGAAGAACAGAGCTCAGTTTAACTGCTCAGAACAAACAAGGGACTCATGAACAACCATCACAAAACAAAAAAAACACCCGTTGATCATCCAGGTAACCACACACAGTATTAAGAATAAATGGTTCACAAACTTTTGAACAGGGTCATTTTAATAAATTCAGCTATTTTTTTTTTTCTTGTAAATTATATGTAAACATCTTCTATGTAAAATATCTTATTCAGGACAGTACTAAATAAAAAATAACATGCATTTTGTATGATCTCTCTTATTTTGTTAAAATTTTTCACAGATTCTGCAAGTGGTTCACAAACTTTTCCTTGCAACTGTATATTAAAAATAAATATATATATGAGACTGTTTATTCACTTGTTTTTTTTTTTCTTTATCCATTTGAAAATATAGTTAAAATACTGTATGCTAATTATAAACTCGTAGGGGCAGCAAATCAACTTGCGACTCTCTCCCAAGTCACTCAAAGTTGGGCTGTCATTGGACAGGAAAAACGACCATAGGCTATTCGGTCATTAAAGCCATAATGTTTTTTATTACGCATTTAGGAGAGCATTGCAAGAAGCTGCCTACATGCTTTCAAATTAACTGATTCATTGAAAATATTTAAAAATATAAGTGGTTCATAAGTCAATACCTTTTTTAATGGCTTGTCAACTTTCCATTCCCTGCTGCGTGATTCTAGTCGGTGCTAGATTCTAGCCCAGTGGATTGTTGTCAAATTCACATTTTTGTGCATGTGAATACTGATTCTTGTCAGCGCTGGATATAGCCACCACTGGATTCTAGTCAGCGCTTGAGCACTGGTCTTTGACTGGAAAAATAATAGTCATTGCAAAAGAAACGATACATAGCTTACTGTGTTACTCTGTCACATTAAACTGGCAGATTTTAGAATGTTGTAGGCAATTCTTTTGCAAGTAATTACAAGTTTAATCTTGTCTTGCCTGGATCTTTAGTGTAAACACGTGATCACCCCCCCCAAGAACCCCGTTGTTCTCTGAACGCTCCCATTGAGAAACACTACGTGCAGTTGAAGAAACATGCGGAAATGTATATATTCTCTCTTACAAAGGGAGAGCACACACACACACACCAAAGTACACAGAAACACTGGCTGATAAATACTTATGTTTGCCATTCATGAACATTATATGATGACATCTAACATCTCATCGAAAATTTCTATAGAATTGAAATGCCGCAACAGCAAACATACATGAACATTTTACAAAGTGTGTCCCACAGCATTTCTCTGCTTCCTTTGTTTTTTTAGGTTCGAGACCTGACGCTTCTCATAGCCAACTACATTAACTGCACACAACAACAAAAAGTTGCAGTGCACCACCTGTCAGCCCCAGCCCTGCTTCTGGCCCTGTCTGGAGAGATGAAGAACAAGGAATCAAGGAGCAAGTCTCCTCCAGCTGCCTGCAGACCCAGCAAGGCACCGACCCTCCTTTAATATATCACTGGTGGATCATGTCATATGTCTCGGTCCACTCCCTTCGTTAGTAAGTTGTAAGCTAGTGCCAAAACCACCTTTACAATGTACTGATTTACATCGAAGGGAATATGGAAATTAAATAAGAGACATTTCCTTTAATCATCTAATATTTAATTAATCTGTTGGAGAGCTTAGGGTGACATGGTTCACAATAGTCCTCAACATAAAAATGGGTGAGATCTCATGAACATGTCCAAGTCATGTTTCACTCCAAAATAACAAAAAAATAAATAGTAATTTGCATGTAAAAATTAAGCCTAACATTATTTTTATGACATTTTGCCCCAGATTTTCATTAACATTTTTTCCTGATATTGTATTTTTGAGATTTTTGTGTAATTCATATTACTCTCAATGGTAATTATGTTCTCATTACTATATAAGCTATTTAAAACAAGATAATTTAAACTGTTTATGTATAGTGTTGTTTTTTTTAAATCCAATCCGATCTTGAATCAGTAATGCAACTTTGCGTGGAAATGTACATAATTTTCATGAAAAAAAAAGAAGCAAATAATCTTTTTACCCCCTTGTGCAAAATTTAAAAATGACTTTGGGATGAAATATGGCCAGAACTGTTCTTTGACTCTTAAGTTTCATGAGATTCACCTAAGTGGACTTTTGTCATGCTAACATGGTATTCTAATACTTCTACATCTGTGTATAAAATTCTGTGTGAAAAGACCATTTTTTACTTTTCAGGCTCTAGCAACAATCTTATTTCAAAGGAATATATAAACCCAAAACACTAACTAAACACATTTCCTTACACGCAAAAGGTATATGTAGGTATGATATGTTGACTTGCTGGAGTTTACTCAAATGAAACTGGAAGTAAATTTTGATTGCAGAATGAGTAATACTACAGTTATGTATCCTGCCACTCTGAATCTCGCCACATTTTTGCATGTTTAAACTTGCAGTGAGAGAATGTAAGGATTACGATACAACAGGAAGTGTATTAAGACAAAAGACGTGTTGTTTTTTGGTGAAGGAAGCCAGCATAAAGTCATAGGATAGGTGCAGTATTTTAGAGAGTATGTACCGTTTACTGAACAAGGGGCGTGAGATTCATAA
This sequence comes from Megalobrama amblycephala, assembly GCF_018812025.1. Taxonomy (NCBI): domain Eukaryota; kingdom Metazoa; phylum Chordata; class Actinopteri; order Cypriniformes; family Xenocyprididae; genus Megalobrama; species Megalobrama amblycephala. The sequence goes on along the minus strand of NC_063053.1, from coordinate 27,795,056 downwards.
AGAGATTCAATGCAGGAAACACAAACTGGAAGGTTCCTAAAAATACCATAAAGCCAAAGAAAATTATATATATATAGCCGAATAAATATAAATAAATATAAGCCAAAGCATTTCATCATTGAACAAGGGACACTTTGATAGATAATGTCATGGTAAATTGTATTTATTTATTTCTAAAGTGTATTTTCTTTAAATATGATCTATTATGCTATTTTAAATAAATGTTCTTACTCAAAAACTAAAATTGGATCTGTTTTTAAAATAGAAATTCATCATGTTATATTAAAACACTACCATTCAAAAGTTTGGGGTCAGTATCGAATGAAAGAAGTCTCTGCTCTGCCACATTTATTTGATCAAAGTAAACAGTAAAAACAGTAATAATGTGTAATATTACAATTTAAAATGAATATTTGATTTATTTTATAAAATATATTTTAAAAAGCAATTCATTCCTGTGATTGCAAACTGAATTTTCAGCATCATTACTCCAGTCTTCAGTCACATGATCCTTCAGAAATCATTCTAATATGCTGATTTGGTGCTTAAGATACATTTCTTATTATTTTCAATGCTAAAACAGTTGTGCTTCTTTTTTTTTTGTTGAAACCATTACACATTTTTTCAGGATTCTTTAATGAATAGAAAGTTTAAAAGAAAAGCTTTTATTTGTGACATGTCTTTACTGTCACTTTTGATCAATATAATGTGTTCTTTCTGTATAAATGTATTAAATTCTTAAAAAAAAAAAAAATCTTACCGACCCTAAACATGAATGGTAGCGTTCCTACTGTATATAATGCATATACTGCTCAGGAATACAAGTCAGCTACAGTTCTTGACAGTAATCTAAAATGATTTTTGTACAGGACATGAATGATTGTTTAGCTTCTCTTCATCAGTATTCTGGTTATAAAAACTTGCTTTGTATAATTCCAAATGTTTGTTTCTGTTTGTTGCCACACTTCCTGCTATTTCCCAAACCAGTGGAATTAAAAAACAGGTATTTCTTCCATGTCACATCTTCCCACTTGGTGGCTGTTTTTCTTTGTGCTTTGTCCTACTGGCAGACTCCCTCACTTCATTACACAGAATCAAATCAATATTTTTTTTAATTACTTTGGTATGTTACCTGGAACAATTCGCCCTTTGATTCAGTGTAAACAAACAAGTTTTGTCATCATCTACCCTTTTATTGGTATCTGTGTTCCCCAGCCATGACTCATATTATTCTTACAGCAGGAATGCCGAGTCAAATGTCACCTAGTATGCTAATGAAGATAAACACCTGATACTTGAAAACTATTTAAGATGGTAACTTACATACTCTAAAGCCAATGATGTAACAAAATTGTATTGCTTATAACTAAATTGTGTGCCTTTTAAGTATCGTCGATAATATAAACCGAAACGCAGGTGAGGAGTGAACCATCCTCACAAAAATGTCCCTCCCTACTGTGACCCACACTCATCTGACAGGCTTTGTTATTTAATCCCTCCTTTTCTGCCATGGAAACACAGACTGTCTATATGTGACTCCCAACTCAGGTGTGAGCACGGTTGGGGGAGGGTAAAATGTGATCCACCTAAACCTGTCTAAACTAGTCTGAGAAACAAATGCTTGAAGCTCTTCTGGGAAAAAATACTAGGGGACTAGAATTGAAAACAAGGGAATGCCAGATTTCTTTAAAAAAAAAAAGAAAAGTTCAAATTCATTTCTGAATTTCTTTGGACTTTTGCCACTTGTCATGCTGCAACCTCTTTCTTTGGCAAGGTGTTTGCTATTCTTGTACATATTTGTAACGTGCCATTTTTAACTAAGCAAGTTTGGGAAAGCTTTTCATTAGTAATACACTGGTCATTCATTAATGTGCCTGTTAAAGCCTGACAGACTCTTCAAAGCAGAATTTGAGTAAACACTGCTTCCTGGTTCGTGAGAGGAGGTTTTGTCCTTTGTTAGTCAGACATTTGCATAAGTCATACCACAATGATATAGGAACTTTTTGTGGCTGAAACTTGAGCAACAGGTCTGACCAGTATTTCAAAAAGCTCAATGCACAGTTCTCTCATGGGTTTAATTATTAGTCCTTCTCTGCAATTGAATGGTCAGCAGCTTTGGGTTAATAAACAGCCCCTTTGTTCTAAATTCTGAAAGAAAATAACCCTTGTACAAACGCAAATGTAAGGGGTCTACAATTAGACACTTCAGGCCAGATTTAAAACCCCTTATAGTAAGAGCAGGCACTGCTAGTTGTAATATATTTGCTTCCACTACCATCTTCTAGCTACTTTTAACTGTTCAAAAGTTCTTTATGCTACTTGATATTGCAAACTGGTATTTGGCATTTGTACTTATAAAACACTGGTTCTACCATTCACAGCACTGTTCTTTTAGTGACTTAATAGCCTATGCATAAGGAAGTCTCGCAGTCACAGAGCACAAAATGGATACCCTTCCCAAATTAAACGCCGCAACGTAAAGTGTTCTCTAGAACCAGCCCTATTAAACAAGTTGCCATGACTTAAAGATTTGAGTAAGATTTACTTTTGTGATCAATCTCATGTGACAAATGGGTGCAGCTCAGCTTGCCCTGGGCTGAAAAGTACTATCAAATCATGTGGTCACCAAGAGAGAAAAAAAAAAAAAAAAAAAAAAAAATTGTGGTAGAACAGTCTTTACCGATACATATTTAAAGAGTTTTGATTTACTACATTTACATTGTCATATGGCAGATAAAAGGAATATGGTAGGTTTAAGGATAAGCAAGCATGACATTTAACACATTTTATTAAAAACTTAAGTCACAAACTGTACAATGTTAAAAATTTGATCCAATTGAAAAGGAGCCCTCATTAAATAGCAAAACGTAACAGTGACACTTAAAAGCAACTGTACTCAGCATGTAACAGACAATTTCCCCAATATGAAAGGATCACATGCAGTGTACACAACAGGTCTATGCATCAGCATGGGGCACGTCCCAGAGTCAGATTCAAGTACATGGGACATCATTAATAGCTTTAAGACATGGTCTCCATCTCTCTGCCCTGCAAGAAGAGAAGGAAACATGTTAAACAGAAGCTTGCTTCCTTTAGGGAAATACCACAGTTTGGATAATGAAGTAAATAACTAACCTGTGCTTTACTGTACTGGGCCTTCTGTCGCCGTGCAAGGAAGAACTGAAACAAGAGGAACAGTTAGATGACAAGTACATACTTTGGGGGGGGGGGGGATTTTTTTTTTTTTTTAAAAAACACATACCAGAACAAGAAGTCCAGCAAGCACAATCAAGCTGACCACCACAATGACAGCAATGATGCCACCAGTCAGCTTCTGCATGGTGAAGGTGGGTGCCGTTTCATCTACATAGTACACCAGGATAGTCTCCATTGACACATTTCCCCCAGCAACAGGGACCTCAAATAGTTGTTTATCATTGAGAAACAAGGGCAGAACTTTGACCTACGGAAGACAGACGAATTTCATACTAGTTACAAAAAAAACCAGGAATTAAAAATAAGAGAAATCATGAGGAGTCTTACATCCTTCTCCATGTAATAACTCATGCGGGACAGGTCAGGACCACTGGTTTTCTTCTGCTTTACGACATCCACAACAATGAGGCGGCCATCTTTGTCATACTGGGGGGGGGGGGGGAGAGATTTGTTAACTTCTGTATCACAAGCAGCCAAGTTGAGTGGCAGCATAACAGCAAATGTCTTACCTCAACCTTGTCCACAAAACTCGGGTCCAACATGTAACGGTCCTGCATAGCTTTCTGAAACCCACTGCAAAAATAAAGCAATAAATTAACAAAAGACATAAAAGCAGAGCTTTATATTCCACACGGTCTAGCAAAACCCTAAAAACCCATTGTAACATACGCCTTCAATTTGTCACCATCAAGAGGTACAGCTGTTGCTTTATGCTTCAATTCCAGGCGAACCCAACTGGTGGACGAGAGAGAGAAAGAAAAAAAAAAGCATTGTCAGACCATCAAGTTTTGCTTCCTTCCACAAATAATACAATACAGACCACACCTCATACTGGGTGTGTCAGAAGAGTGTCCTGGTAACATGCTTTGCTAATACAAGTGCACTCACTAGGTCTCCACAGGCTCACACTTGATGTTCTTGTCTCCCTTGTCACTTCTACGTACACCAGCACTGTTGACACACCAGCAGACATCAGTGTTGTTACACTGGATAGCCTTGAACTTCCCATCATTCTCACACTCTGGGTCATAGATGCCATCATTGTCCACAAAGGCGGTCTCTACTGGCTTCCCACCAATTGATCTTGTGCTCAGGTTTTTCTTGGCACGATACATTTCCGCTTTCATGAGATAGCATTTGGGAATCACTGTGGGGAGGGAGAATTAAAAAAAAAAAAAAACAGCCTAATGAGAAATGATGATTAAAACCTTCTGGTTTGTCTCAGCTAGGCAAGTTGGTGCTCAGCCAGGTGAAGCTTCCAAAACCCATCAAAAAGCAGCCTGGGAAACTAGTTAAGTCAGCAAACCAGGCTAGGGTTTTTTTGTTTGTTTTTGGATTTTTTTAAATACAGCCCAGGTTAGACACTTTAGTAGGGACATCAAAAAAAATATACAGTTCATCAAAACCAATTTAAGAGTATAAAGAAACTCACACTTAGTACAATCAATCTGCTGCTGTACTGCATCAGCTAACTGAAGGGTGCACTGACATGGGTTTCCGTCACATTTCGCCCATTTCATAGTCTTACATTGATCACCTGTTGGATTAAAATATTTCGTGACAATGAATAAAAAAAGAAAAACATAGTACACAGTTTGTTTAAACAAACTTTTTGGTAGATAGGAAAATTTAAAATGTATAACCCGAAACGAGTAGAGTTTGCCCCTCCCCCCATACTGAACCACACCCAGGATCTTTGTTTTGTTTGCCTTCCAACTATCAAGTTGTTAACAAGGACTAAACAATTTGTAATAATTTAATCCCATTCATTCATTCATTCATTCATTCATTTTCTGGTGTACGTTTTAAAGCCTTTTAAATATAAAACAAAATTACTTACATTGTGAAGCGACCACATCCACGAATACCACAACAAATAAGGCGATTAAAACCTTCATCGTGGTTAAGAACTGAAAAACAGAAACAAACAGTATCGGCGTTATAAGTCACTCCGTACGAGGTACTGATGCGTAGACCTATGTTAATATACAGAATGCGCAATTTAACTAGTCTTTCACCACTAAAACGCCGAGGTTCTCTTACCAAAAAAAGCTCCGATAAGCTTGAAAAAAAACCCGAGCAAAATCCAACCAAGTGAGTTAATCCGCTTTCTGTAGACTCTTGAGCTTAATAAATAGATCCAGTAGATATCCTCTCTCTACCCCGCCAAACGACTGTTCTAAACGCGCAACAGGTGGCAAATTATGTATACCTGTTTGAGTGAAGACGTCAGGTGTAAGTGGGCGGAATTAACTCTAAACAGACTCACCTTTTTTCCGCCCATGACCATATTTGGCCACTTGACGCATCGAGAGTGAACGCAAAACTTCCTTTCTCCATTTTGGAAATGTAAAGCACCAACAAAGATTTTCGGTTGAAACTCAACACATGCAAACTCTGATACCTATCAGGTGAAACTGCAGCATTGCTGCAAGGTGTAGCCCATATGACAAAGACTACCGAAGTGAAACAAACACAAGGTGACTAACACACTTGCTCTTACAGACGTAAAGCAAAGCAAGTTAATTTATATAATTTAAAATAGGCTCCTATTGAGCCTACATTTCATACACAATTGTGATTCATCATAATTAAGAGGGAAAGAGAGAAATATAAACATGTAGTAACATTGAGTTTTAAAATCATTTAAGAACATAAAATGAATGTTTAATTTAAAAAAAAAAAAAAAACGGATTTGAATGAATAAAAATACTGTCACCAAATATTAAAAATAACCTAAATGTGTAGGAGAAAGTGGGGAGTATAACACAATCAGTTTAATTAATTAGAATTTAATTAAATAAGTTAGAATTATTAGTCTGGTGAAATCATTACCATACATGACCATTATTACTGTTTTGAGGTTTATATAGGCTATATATAGGCCTATATATATATATATATATATATATATATATATATATATATATAAAATATCATGCCTGACCAGACAAGGAGGGCTATGACCTACAAAGACAAATGAGACAATGTACAGTATAGACAGTTTTGACAGTTGTCAAAGTGACTAACATGCTCTCACACAGTTAATGTTTTTAGAACTGTTAGGATGTTTATTTTTTCAAATTATTATTATTATTATTATTATTAGTCAATTTTACAATTTTACTATTTTGAATGATAATGTTTACTGTATTGTTTATCATTTTAATTAAAATGTTTAAAATTACAATGAGGTAGGGTGTTGGTGAAATGGAATGGCACAATAATTATTTTTCCCCCTTTTTTAAAAAAAATAATAAATATTTTTTTTTTTTTAAATAATAAAGTACACACTGAATTGCCATAATCAGTTATTGTAGCATTTAAAACACCTTTTCTTTTTTCTTTTTTTTCTTCTTTTTTTTGATTAATGTGTCATGCCAATTATTGACAGGAATGACAATCACATTAACGATCAGTATTGGGACATTCAGTGTTACAGGTAAAGTCATTAAACTAGGCATCAACACAGACGCTGTTTCTGCTTCTCAAAGAATGCAGCGAAAACCAGGTGAACAAGTTTGGACAGAAGTGGCCCAACCCCCCAACCACTACTTTCTAAGCATTGCACAATCAAGACTTGTTCTGTATACTAGTGTTTAGATATTAAACTAAATTTTAAAGCAAATCTTTGGACACCAAATTTTGGACTGAGTCGAAAATATCATCTCTGTAATGTGTAGCCCACAGGTAGGCCTCATGGGAAGCACAGCGATGTCAAAGCTGAGAAATTTTTTAAAATGGACACACCCTTCCATACTGATACCTACAACAACAACAACGAAACTGACGTCATACTCTCAGTATAGTGTAGCAGTATCTCAAACAACATCCCGTAGACAATTTCCTATCATATACATCTGGATCTGTGTTCATTCTTTGGCTCTAAAATATGCTTATAAGTGTTTCATATGGCAGTAGTCATATGGATCTGAAACCTTATTTATATATAGGTTGTAAAACCTCTTAATGTAACAATATCTAAGTCTAAACTAAACAAGGGCAATAATTTGTTTAATAATTTTTATGACACTCTTTAAAAAACATTTCAAGATAATAAAAATAATACATTTTATTTGATGGCACCTTTTAAGACACCCAAGGACACCTTACATAACAAAGTAGAGAAAAAAACAATGCAAGTCCACAATCTAATATAATCAGGTAATAAAATCAAATTAAATAATAAACAATAAAAAATTAATAGATGTGAATCATGTAGAGTATGCTAATCTAAACAGATGTGTTTTAAGCAGTGATTTGAATTGATGAAGAGAGTCCAGTTGACGGATGAGAAGAGAGTTCCAAATTCTTGGGGCAGAGCAGCTGAATGCTCTAGCCCCCATGGTACTGAGTCTGAATGTAGGAACAGTTAACATTGTAGCCATGGATGAATGAAGTGAGTGGTAAGGAATGTAGGGAAGAAGCAGGACTGAGAGGTATAGGGGGGTAAGGTTATGAAGGATGTCAGATGTCAGACAAATTGGTCTGCATTGCTTGTCTCGAATGAAAATATGTAATAACTGAATGCACTTGAAAAATGTTTTTCCGTGTTATATTTCCAAATCTCCACTTGATGGTGCTCTTATGTTTTTCCACAATTAGCAACTATTTATTTATTTATTAATTTTTTTAGTTGTTGTAAGCCATTATATTTTCCCCATTTTACCTCAATATATTTATTTCTCTACCCCTTATAAAAGGTCTCACCCACGAGAATAGAACCATCTCTCAAATTAAATGAAGTGTTACTGAATAAACCTGAATCATCTCTTTAATTACTTATAGGTTTCTCAAACTTTATTAAACATTGTGATATGTTTGCTCATATACAAATTGTTTAAAAGCAATTATTTGTTACAGATTCTATTTTTTGTTTTTTGTCAGCTTTAGTTGGAAATGTAACATTTCTCAACAGTATATAAAGCAGTATATTTTATTCAGCAGTATATTTTAGAAGATATAAAATTTCTCAGCAGTTTCTCAAGTTAAAGGTTTTAAACAGTCCATGGAAACAATACTAATGCACTGAAAACATATTTAAAAAAAAACATCTTGGTCTAAAGAAATTGAGGTTTGTTTAACAAGCAAAGCGCAAATAAAAAGACAATCTACTCACCTGGACTTCACAATGTCTAGAAATTAGGATGAAATCAACTCTCTTACACTTTCAAATACTTTTTTTTTTAAATGAACACAGATGTTTAACTACATTTAGATTGGTTGGCTGCAACTTCCTGCACACAACACCGCAAAGTGGTTTAAAATTGCCAGATTAAAGATTATTTTAAATGCTTAACTAAACTGAAGCATGTGAAATATGCTTACTTTGCCATTACCCTTTGTGTGAGAAATTAACCAAGAAGGTAAAAAAGTAGTACAACATATTCCACCAGAAAAACTCCCAAGCAGAGGTGGCCTTTGCAATTCAGAGGCCCGTTTCAAAGAAACAGTTAGAGAAAAAATGAGAAAAAAGGCAAAAACATTGTTTGCAATGCAACTGCAACTTATTATCTCTGTTATATTATCTCATATTTAATATATTTAAGACTCTTAATAGTCTATTTATTAATGCTTTCTGTCTCTTTAACCAGAACTATTGTTACAATCATGACAGAAAATAAAAACAGCATTCAATCTTCATCACTCTCTCAGCCTGCAGCTAAAAAGAAATGAGTCACTGAATCATTTAATCAAAAGATTCATTCAAAATGGTAAAGACATTGCATGACAACAGACTACTGAAATGAACGGTATAAGGGTATGTTTACACAACAATGGTGTACTAAAAACTGAAAAGTTCGTCCTTTGCGCATACAGATGACAACGTTGTCAAAGGGACCTGAAAATTATTTAAAACAATGTATTGCTGCCAGGCCAGTAGTTACTTTGAAACACTACGCACCTATATATATATATATATATATATATATATATATAAATATATATATTTCTTAATTAAATGCTCCACATCAATCCAAAATAATTTTGTATGTATGCAATGGAAAAATAAATGAAAATCCTTTACACCTTTACATAAATTACAAGAGTAATCAATATCTAATTTAAATGATCCTGCACATGTTTTACTGGATATAAGAGACTCCTTTTACTTTATTATTAATATGGAATTTACCCATGGTTCACTAAGCTTTAGGCAAATTCATATCTCCAAACACAGAAGTCCAGAATAAGCTAGCTGGAGGATTATATACTTAAGTATATAATATTATTAAGTATATTTTTAATGTAGTTATTTGAGACTCTATTTTGTAAAATATTTGTATCACCAATAAATATTTTACCCTTGATACCTAAAATTTAGATCTTCCTCCTGTGATGCATTTTTCAGAGGGATCAGTACTTTTCAGGGAAATGCATGCATTACAACAGCAAATTCCTTTGGTCCATCTGGTAACATAGAGACATATTTGGATTTGTTATTCAAGTTATGAGTACTAGGGAGTCCATGGAAAAAGCAAATAAAAATATTTAGATTTAAGTTGTAGAAGATTTACAGATGTAGCCTAATTAAAAAAGGATTTAAAAATGTGATTAAATAAAAAAATTATACAAGTCTAAATAAAAAAAAAAAAAAGATTAAATGTAACTGAATAGAAACAAAAAAATGGATTTAAAAGATTACATTTTTTAAATAATGCTAAAAATTAAAATTTAAAAAAATATTTAAATATATGAATTATAATTATTTATAAATAAAATATTAATTTGAATAATGTAACTGAATAGAAACAAAATATTTAGAAATGATTAAAATTATTTAAAATATATATATAAAATTATAATATAATTTGAATAAAATTATTTGTCTAAATAAATAAATTGATTAAATGTAATATAACTAAATAGAAACTAAATATTTAGATTTAAAAGATTTTAGATATAAATTAAAATTATAAAATTAAATAAAATCTGATTTAAATAAAAATGTTAATAAATAAAATGAATAAATGTAATTGTCAGCAGATAGACAAGGGACACAGAGGTAAGTGATACAAATGACAGCAGGTTTATTGAGCAATGGTGATAATACAAGCGAGAGAGGAATGTCCAAGTAAGCAGGAATGAGAAAGTCTTGAGTGGCTTATCAGAGTCTGATACTGTGTTTGTGTTTCCCAGGGAATCCAGAGGGACCTGAGGAGCTGAGGAGATTGTATATATATATATATATATATATATATATATATATATATATATATATATATATGAGGCGAGGTGGATTTATGAGGTTTGACTGACAGTTTGAGGATCCAATGGAGTTAGAGGTTTTGTCACAAGCTCTTTAAAATCCTTTTCATTCGTTAAACATTTGTAAAACCACATACAAGTGTAAAGGGTGACCTATATCATTGTTTTTTAAACAATAAAGCAAAAATTCGGAAATATAGAGATAAGCTACAAGGTGTAGCATTTATTGTTTTTTTTGTTTGTTTGTTTGTTTGTTTGTTTTTTGGCATTTTGGTAATTATCCACGGCACACTTGACAATCGTGTGCCGTGTGCCAGGGTGTGCGGCCGGTGTGCCGGCCGCACACCCTGGCCGCGTGCAGGCCAAATTTCGAGACCGCGCGGACAGTCCGCGTGCAACAGCGCATGCGCAAGCAGAAGAGTCCACTAGGTGGCAATACGCACAGTATTGAGCACAGTGTTCAGCCGTCAAAGAAGAGTGTGAAAATACCGGTTTAACAATATGCTTGAAAAAAGAGAAAAACACAGCGAACTTGACCAGCGTTTGTGCAAAGAGATTAGAAAGTAAGCACATTTGTACAATTCATGTTTGAAAGTGTACAAAGACGTTTTTAGGGCGGCAAATTCATGGAGGGGGATACATAAAATATGGGAAAGCATGCACTTCTTTTCTTCTACGATCATGTCCAGTGAATGTCCCGTTGATGACACGACTCAGTGCTGCTCTCCGATGTCAGGTAGAACATAGAAAAAAGCTGTACTGCCCATGTGACGATCGCGGTCATCCGCGCGCATCCGTGGTGTAGTATACTTTGAAAGACGCGCGGACGCCGAAAGTGAAGTATACCCGGGGCTTAAGCAGTACATAAAGTTTTGAATGAAAAGGTCTCTGAAACATCAGTGTAGTCAAATATTGCATTTATTTCACTTCAGCTGTGATAAAGTATGCAAACCGATGCAAACGCAGCGCGAGCGTCACTACGGGAAGCAGAAATTGTCCGACTTCACGTCTCCGTTTTAAGCTCCTCCCCGCCTGCACGCGGCTAATCTCGCCGATCGGTTACATCCAGCCGCAGCCGATGTCGAACACACCTACCGCAAGCGGCAGCAGAGCGGAAGCAGCGCGTGAGCGTGAACTGCAGCTGCAGAGACGCGCGAGTATTCACACTGGAAGCGTTTGTACAGCGTCACAGCAGCGGCTCGAATCTACATATAAAGTGAGCATTTCTTTACAAAGACAGCTATAAATTTGTTTTTATAATTGGTCATTGTTAAACTTGATAGTCTTGAAAGTTTGTTAATATGCAAGGTAGGGCTGGGCGATATATCGCATGCGCGATTCTCACGCGCATTTCGTCAGTAAAGCCGGTTCCCTGATTACCGGTAAATCTCCATCACCTGCTTTCAAATGGAGCGCCATTTAACTGACAGAGCCGTAGTTCACTGATAAGCCACGCAATATCACGTTCATATCGCAGATGAATCGCCTTCGATAATGAACGCGATATTTGCGTGGCTTATCAGTGAACTACTCTGTCTGTTAAATGGCGCTTCATTTGAAAGCAGGTGATGGCGATTTAGCGGTAATCAGGGAACCGGCTTTACTGACGAAATGCGCGTGAGAATCGCATGAGATATATCGCCCAGCCCTAATGCAAGGTGTACAACACTCACATATTAACATAAAATAGCCTAAATAAAAATAAATAAAAGCCTCGTGTCATGCTGCACACAAATGAGGTAAGCTTTGTGTTTTACATCATCTGACGCATGAACATGTTTACAAGACTGCATACTCTGCGAAAAAGACAGCAAACTCGGGTTTGATTTGCAAGAGCCTATATTGCTGTCTGTGTAATAACTAAAATTATGTTTATATATCATATTTTCTGGCTAGTTTAGTTTAGTTTTCTATAATATACCATACTTTAGCCCAAACTGAATAATTAAAAACAAGTTTAAATGAGTAAATCTTCTATAAATATTTTTTAATATTGATTTTCTTTCATGACATACTTAAATTCTTGTTAAAACACACTAGATATGCTTATTCTGTGCATTTTGAGCACTTTTTGTGTGAAATATTTATTTTGTCCATCGAAGGTGTACTGCACTTTAATTGAGCGTTAGCAGCGCAGCAAAAATAGACCCAGCGCCGAAACGATCGCGGCACTGCTGCTTCTGCTCTGCTCCTGCTACGCGCTGCCGCGCAGCCTCTGCGTGCGGTGTGAACGCTCTCATCTGTTAACATGAGCGCTGAAAAAAAATACGCGCTGCTTACGCTCTGCTGCCGCTTGCGGTGTGAACCCGGCCTTGAAAAACTTGAAATTTCTTTGTTTTTGTTGTCCATAACTGGAATATTAAGTGTAAAATTATTATTAACTCCATCTGTATAGCTACAGCAAAATAAATTATGGCATAGCAATAAACACAATTAAACCGGACAATATATAACAATTTAGCCATTAAAAACATAAAAAATCAACGAAAACAATGTCAGACAGGCAAATCTCGTGGTCTCGCGAATCCAGCCGCTTCGCTTCTGAAATGCTTCTGGTGTGAGTTGACACTGTTCAGAAGACGGAACAAAACCATGCCGGAGCCGCAACGCACACGCGTGCAGTGTAAACGAGTTGTTAGAGTTAGTAACGGAGGCTTGGTCCAACTGATAACTTGAGATTTGAAACGTTCCTTCGTTACTAGTTCTGAAGTGACGTTTTAGAATTAGTAACGGAGGCTTGGTCCAACTGACAACATGAGATTTGAATCCGTGGCGGAAGGAAGTATTGCTGCACTAAAGAGTGTTTTAAAGACACTCCGTTGTTCTTCTTATTTATTTACACACTCGTGCCGCAGAACTGTTGTATAAACGCAATATCACACGAGTAGCCGTGCGATATGGCTGTATATCAGCACGCTGTGATTACCTGCGGCCTCGTGCCTACGGACGAATCACAGCGTGCTGATATACAGCCATATCGCATGGCTACTCGTGTGATGTTGCTCATATATATATATTGTTGTATTTATTATCCCCCCCAACCTCCAATTAATCATACACACATTTCTACAATCCTTAACTTCATCATAAGATTTGGTCTTACCAAGGATTGAGAGCGTTGAATGACGATCAGAGGTTTCAAGGTGGAGTCCACGCCGGCTCAGTCAGGGTCCGGTGCTCTTGAGGCTCGATGGAGTAAAGTAATTGCAGGTTCAGATAATAGTCTTATGTAAAAAGTAATTTCACTCTGAGTCTTGTTTAGAAAAGTTTACGAATCGCCAAATACAATGGCTTCGGTTTAATAACAAGATACAGAATAAAAAAAATTACAAAGAACATAAAAGCGAGTAAAGTCTTCACCCGAGGTGTGGCAATTTTCTGTTGTACAACTTCCAATATATAGTCTAATCACATCCTCCTTCCTGACTTAAAAACATCTCAAAGTCAAAGTTTGTCAAAGTACAAGATACAGAGGTCATCTACAGATTGCACACGTGCAGTACGTCTTTTCTAACTTTTAACACATTTTTCTAACTTAAATTCAACGACTTTCACACTAAATATTCTAGTTCTGCAAAAAGGCATATAGCTTGCATTAAAAATACACATTTCGGTTAACTTGTGGTAAAAGCATATGTTAGCCTTGCATTAGTTCCTCTTAATACTTCTCCTTTCTGCAACTGAAGCATACATTGTGGTTAGCTCTGCTTAACACTTCTAAGAAAATAAGAAAATGTAGAAGAAACAAAAATACATATTGGCCATTCATTCTCGTTAAATTTAAAAGATTTTAGATATAAATTAAAATTGAAAAATGATTTGAATAACTACATAAATACATAAATAGACTAAACATAGTAATGTAACTTAATAGAAACTAATTCTTTTCCAAATAATATTTTGACAAATTTATAATATAAATTTTTCACAGTATAAATTGGGCCTTTATACAAGAACCGATCTTAAATTAAAAAATAATCTTTAACATTAATGGGGGTCCTTCGCATGAGGATCATCATGTGTGGGGGGTCTGTAGCACCTACTGAAAACCCCTGCTTAACCTACAGCTGAAAAACATCCCAGAGTCTGAAACCAAGGGTAAAAGAGCGAAGGAAGGTAACACCATGAGGAACTGAAGTACGCAAATACTACACGGGTGGGATTGGTTTTATAAATGTGCAGGTTGTGTAACTATGTCTGTGGTCTCCCACAGTTATAAAATAGGTTAAGATTTGAAAATCATCTATTGTCTCCCAGGCCTGCCAGAACCAATTTACCTGTATTTTTGAAAAGGTCCTGTTCACACATTATCTCTTACCGGTAATTTACCAGTAAAGACTGTGTTTGTGAAAGGGGTTAATGTTGTCGAAACTAGCGCTGGATACCTCAGGTAATTTTACACTTTTTGGTTCAAAATCACTATAAAGTGCCTTTGGTGTCCTCATCAAAATCCCTCATTCATCATGAACATAATGCAAAATAATGAAATTCTGAGGTTTTATGATAAATTACCAAACATTTACACACATATACAAGTACAATGATAAGTCTCTTTAAATGTGTTTCTTATTTTATACCATTTTCTTTGAGTGAGTGTAAAAAGTTGTTAAATGACATAAAATTTAATTATAAATTATATATAAACATTTTTTTTTGTTGTTTGATAAAACAAGTCAATTTGTTCATTAATATTTTATTTTCATAATAATATTAAACATTTTGCATGTGTCCCTGAAATTGCTGTCCACCCTGTCATTGTAATGCAGAGTCAGCGGAGTGAGGATCCATCTGCAGCTTTATTTTAATCAGAGTCAAACAGTACAGGTTCGTAACACAGCAATGGCAATAGCGGAGAAAACTGAATCGTAAACAGGCGCAGGCTTAGGTCGAGGCAGGCGTCAAATATACACAGTCCAGGAAACAGGCAAAGTGTCAGGGCAGGCAGAGTACAATCACAATCCAAAGAACAGGCAATAGTCAGGGCAGGCAGCAGAGAATCAGGCAACAGGAAAACAGTCCAAGATCAAACATAGTATATTAATCCACAAAGAAACGCTCAGAAATGACCACCGTAGCAAATCAAGACTTCGCAATGGTGGTGTGTGTGTGTCTTGCATAAATAGCATATGTGTGTGATGAGCTACAGGTGTGTGCACAATCAGTCCCAGGTATGAGGGCTTATGGGAAATGGAGTCCAAAAGCAACAGTCAATATTCTAGTGACATGCAAGTCCATCTCACTATTGGTGTCATTGACTGTAGGGCTGGGCGATGTATCGAATGCTTTTGTCACAAGCATTTCTTCAGTAAAGCCGGTTCCCTGATTACCGCTAAATCGCCATCACCTGCTTTCAAATGGAGCGGCATTTAATAGACGGAGCCGTAGATCACTGATAAGCCACGCGTTCAATATCGACGGCGATACATATCGATATTGAACGCGATATTGCGTGGCTTATCAGTGATCTACGGCTCTGTCTATTAAATGCCGCTCCATTTGAAAGCAGGTGATGGCGATTTAGCGGTAATCAGGGAACCGGCTTTACTGAAGAAATGCGCGTGACAAAAGCATTCGATACATCGCCCAGCCCTAATTGACTGTGTTGTCTGTTGTTGTTGTTGTGAGACTTTTTTTCTCCAGTCTTGAGAAGATGTTTTCTGTTCCTCCTGTATGATTTTCCATCTAGATTTTGTATGATGAAGGATCTTGGTTGCTCATGTCTTTTCATGATTACTGCAGGTTGCCAGACATCTCCTTGTCATACTCTCACTCTTTCTCCTATGTGAATATCTGGAAGCAGTCTTGTTTGTCTGTCAAAGTAGGCCTTTTGCTTGTCTTGTCTTTGTTTCAGGCTGTCTTGGATTTGTATTTTGCTCTCAGGCAACAATAAGGTGACGGAGGTACTTTGGATTTCAACTTATGTCCCATTAGTAACTGTACTGGTGAGTACCCAATACTATCCAATGTTGTATTTTGGTATACCAACAAAGCAATGTAGGGGTCGCTCTTGCCACTCTGAGCTTTCTTTAACAGGTTTTTAATGGTTTGAACTGCTCATTCAGCTTGTCCATTCAACTGTGCATGTCCTGGACTGGACCGTCACATGTTCAATTCCCACACTTTTGAAAAGTTACTGAACTCTGTGCTGGCATACTGTGGACCATTGTCCAAGACTACAGTATCTGGTATACCATGCCTCGCGAACATAGATTTCATTGCCACGATTACACTCTGAGCAGTTGTGTCAGACAATTTGCTGATTTCTGGGAATTTAGTAATCAACAGACAGTAAGTAATCAGAACCATTGTAATGGAATAGATCTTTGCCAATTTTTGACCAAGGTCTTCCTGGTATTGGATGTGATATCAATGGTTCTCTTGGATTACTATTCTTGTGTGTGTTGCAAACTGAACATTGGGAGACAAACTCTTCAATTTGCGTTATCTGCACATCCATGGTTTCAACAAAGAAATCATCTTGTTCATCACTTTGTTCATCTTGTTCTATTGACTGTATTTTCTTGGTGGAGGCTTGCGATCTGCACATTTTCGCAAAGTGGTTTCTTTTGTTGCATGCTTTGCAAGTTTGTCCATAAGCTGAGCACTTTTTGTATTCATGTTGGTAACCACATCTTGAACATTTCACGTTTGCTTTGTGGTGACTTTCCATCGCATGCCGTTTACTTTTTTGTTCACGTTGCATTATTTTGCCGCCTCATTTTTTTCATGTCTATTTCTTCAGCTAGCATTTTCATCTGACTTTACGTCAACTCGTTGGCCCGACAGGTGTCGATTGCTTTTTCCAACGTGAGGTCACACACGTCTAACACAACAATCTTGCACCAACATTGACGTCTCTTATCCCACATGCGAATCAGTCAAATCGCCAAATTCAAAGTCTTTCGCCTTGTGTTTGCGATCTGTGACGTATGCATCAATTGTTTCTTCTGAGCCTTGTACTCTCGTAAAAAACGTGGCGAATGTATGGCAGATTCTTTCTGGGCTCACAATATTCTTTGAATTTCTTTTTCAGTTCCTCAATTTTATTAACTTCTCGTTCCATGAACTGGAATGTGTTGTACACTTTAATGGCTTTAATGGCTTCAGCCGCTATATGAAGAAATGTAGCACACTGCACTGTCTCCAATTTCTCTGCCACGCCACTAGCAATGAGGTATAACTCGAATTTCTGAAGCCATACCTTCCAATTTTCCGCCAAGTTGCCTTGAAGAGACAAAGCTGATGGTGGCTGCAGTAGCGACATCTTTTCAGTAGTGCTTTTCTTCTATCCGTCTTCTGACACCATGTTATGTATTTTATATACTTTAGAATGAGACGACACGGACACAAGATGACTGCAGCAGCGGGGGTCTTTTTACTGAAAAACAACTGTCGTTGACGTCACACAGGTACAGGTAGTCCAATCATACAAAATACATGATATGCCCCTTTAAGAAACCCGCTGATGTACTTGGTGACATCCCCACCCCCATTTGGTCTTTCTTCAATAGAGATTACTTATAGAGACACTTATATTTCCTAGTTTTCATTATATTGTGTTTGCAGTTGGATGTTGTCAAGCTTAGCATCTGCATTCCACCATGTCATAGTGAAATATTAAATAATATAAAAACTTTTCAGAAATTCAAAACAATTCAGACCTGTACGCCATCTTACATGGCATGCAGTTGCACAGTGATGGAACATGATGTAAGGCAACAACTGTGTAATGTATCCTGTTAGAATGTAGTAAGAATATGCCTAAAATTTAAGATATGAGGATAAAATATGCCCCGTAAGAAAATCTGCTCTCGACCAGGTTAGGTTCACAGAATAAGTTACCATGATAACTGACTCTGGGTATAAGTTACCTCTCTTTCAGAAACAGGCTTGACTTACTCTGCTTACTCAGGTTTTACATACCTCCCATTCTGAAATGGAAAACGTTTCCCTCATTTCAGGGTTAACATACTCATAGCAAACTGTTATGTCTTCAGGTAGACAAGAAGCACAAAACTGTGTATTCCTCTTAGGAAACTTTAATAACTAATTTGAACAAGCAGGATAACATGCATGCACATGCTCAGCATACTTTCTCACTCTTCTCACTTACTTCCTATGTATATATATAACTCAGGAAACTCAAGTGCATCTAGTGGTGCATTAATGTAGTGGTGCATCTTAGTTAAATGAATTCTTTCTTTAACTGACAATTGGCATGAAATAGAAATAAAGAACATAAAATCTGAAATGTATCAACAATTCCACATGTATATGAATTATACAGTAAGCAACACATTAAAGGTGCTAAAGAGGATCTTTTCGTTGACTGAGAAACCAAAGACTGTTAGTGAGTTTTTGAAATGAGTGCATGCGTAAGAACAACCCCCCTCCTTCACAGCTTATTTCGAGGGAACGCCTCCCAAAACTCGTGCACGAGTATTGGAACACGAGTGTTTACCACCGGCATTTGCTGTGACGTGTTAGTGGATTCATTATGTCAGACTCACCGCAGGTAACTCATAATCTGCAGTTGTTACTCCTGTCTCCTGACAAAAACATTGTATGCGGCGCCTGTAGAGTGTGGAAAGTTACTGGAGCGCGCAAACGCGCACGTCTCTCACAAGGAACGTCATGGCAGTGATTGACAAGCCAGAGAGCCAATCCGCGCACGTCTTTCACAAGGAACGTAATGGCAGTGATTGACAAGCCAGAGGGCCAATCGTTTATGCGATGATCGGCTGATTGGCTGATGTTTTTAAGGCCCTACCTCGTGCACAGATGATGTATATTAATATTATTCCTTTCAGTGCACCTAATAAATAGTCTTTTATCAGTTAGTAAAGACAGTTTCAAGTAATATTGCAAAAATGCATAAAACAAAACATCCTCTTTAGCACCTTTAAATGAATGCAAAAGAGTGCTGAACAAAAGTATGAACAAAACTACTCAACTACTATTCAGTACTTGAATTTTCATGTGATTGTGTAATGTATGTTGCAAAAGTCCATGTCAGTTTCTGTGACTAATGGACATAGTCCTTTAGCCAACCTGGCTCACGTCTTTGAGGTCTCTCCCGTGGACAAGCATCAGAAGACACTGAATTTCAAGACAATGGAACATGAGAGGGAATCAAGTTCTCAGCATTGATGCTCAGTCCATTATCCAGCGCTTTAGTCGGCATGAGTGCAAGACACGATACATGCCACATCTTTCCATCATCCAAGAGGTAGGTGTAAGGGCCAACTTTTTTCCTAACCTCAACTGGAGGAGTGAATTTTGGATGGGCTTTTGGGACATGTACTGACTTTTTAATGCACACTTTATCCCCTTTTTGTAAAGAAAAATGGCGCACTCGATGCTTGTGGTCAAAGCGAGATTTCATGACATCCTGATGTGACAAAACACGTTTCTGCAGCTGTTTAGGCTCATGACCAGAAGGTGAGGGTTTCAGGACATTGAGGCGGGTACGCATTTTCCTTCCATGAAGTAATTCGAAGGGGGAAACCCCTGTCACAGCATGAGGTGTAGCACGATAGATCTGCAGGATGTCAGTCACTGTTGTTTTCCATGGTGCTGATTGTAGGATTGCTGATTGAATTGTACTTTTAAGAACTCTGTGGAAGCGTTCAATAGCAATTTGCAGCAGGATGATACACTGATGTGCAAATGTGCTTAATGTCTCTCTCTTTCAGGAAAGCAGCGAACTCTGGGGAAGTGAAATGAGGTCCATTATCACTGACCAGAGTGGTCGGGTTGCTGTGTCTACTGAAGACAGATGTAAGAAATGTAGTCACCTGTTTTGTTGCAACAGACGCAGTAAAGGCTACCTCGGGCTCGGTATCCGACTCAGCATCCGAAGCAAGAGGCAGGGGCAAGCGGGACAGACAATCTGCAGTATGGTTTTCAGATCCAGCACGGTACTCAACTACGTAGTTAAAACAGAGCAACCGAGCAGCCCAGCGGGCTATGCGCATACCAGCTCTATCAGTCCCTTTTGTGGTCAGCAGCATCGTTAAGGCTTGATGGTCAGTCCGCAGAGTAAATCTGCAGCCCCACAAGTATGTCCTCCACCTTTCCACTGCCCAAACACATGCCGGAGCCTCCTTTTCAACAGCGGAGTGTTTCTGTTCAGCTGGGGTGAGTGTTCTGGATGCGAAAGCAACAGTACGTTCTTGACCATCAGTGCATATTTGTGCGAAGACGGCACCTAGTCCGTAAACAGACGCGTCAGTAGAAATGACCACTGGCAGCCCTGGGTCAAATAGTGCAAGAGCAGGACTGTGTACCAGTAGCTTTTTTACCTCAGCCAAGCTTTGTTGAGCTTCATCAGACCAGCGAAATCCACTCTCATCTCTCAGGCATGCATGCAGAGGCATCACTACGGAAGCAAAATTGGGAATAAATTTGTTGTACCATGAGAGGCGGCCCAGCAGAGAACGCAACTGAACAGCATCCGATGGTACAGGTGCATCGATTATTGCCGAGAGGTGCTCCTGATCCAGCTGAATACCCTGTGATGTCACTATGTGTCCTAAAAACTTCAAGCTCTGCTTTCTGAATTGACATTCAGCACCAACCCAGCATCTTTGAGACGTTGCAGCACATTCTCTAACGCTTGACAATGATGTTGTCCAGATAATTTGCAACATTCTGGAGTCCTTTTAGAATGACAACCATTATCTTTTGGAATGCAGATGGAGCAGATGCCAAGCCATAAGGTACCCTGCAGAACCTGAAGAGCCCCTCATTTGTAATGAATACAGTGAGGTCCCGGCTATCTTCATGAAGAGGTACCTGATGGTATGCACTTTCCAAGTCTATAGTTGGAAATACAGTTGCACCTTGCAGTAATGTCATCATCTCCTCCATGTGTGGCAATGGGTAGCTGTCTACTATAACTGCCTTGTTGGGCCCTCGCAGATCCACACACATGCGGATCCCCCTAGTTTTTTTTTTTGGACCACAACAATTGGGGAAACCCATGGAGAGGAGTCAATCCTTTCAATTACACCTGCATGCAAGAGTCGTTCCAGTTCTGCAGAAACAGTATCTCTCACAGAGAAAGGTAAGCAATGCATTTTTTGTCTGACAGGAGGTACAGAGTCAGAAATGTTAACCTTGTGTGTAAAATTTTTTTACACAGCCCAATGCTGTGATGGAGGAGTGGAGAGGGCACAGACTGAAGTGGATTGTGGCGGCGGCAGCACAGTGTGTCCATCAAATCGAAGCTGGAGTTTCTTAATCAGGTCCATGCCTAGCAAAGCTGTGCCATTGTCGACTATGAAGAAGTGTGCAGGACAGACACTGATAAACCAGAGTCCACTGTGAGTTGAAGAGACACATTGGTGGCAGCAGGTGTGGCATTTATGGTCACATCACACATCAAACAGTCAGTTGCTCCAGGTAGATAGAGAATACAGACCTAGTAATTCAACTGAATGCACTGAACGAGTAGGAGCAGAACGGCAGACTCGTGCGAAATGTCCAGTCTTATTGCAATTCTTACATTTAGCAGATGCAGCAGGGCAGTTCTGTGCGTTTGCAAGATGACTAGTGGAGCCACAGCGGAAGCATGTCCGAGCTGACGGAGCAGAAGCAGAGGGTTTTGTTGAGGTACGTGCTTTGAATTTGGCCTTAGGACGCTGTCGTCCAGAAGCAGGATTGGCATGTACGGCTTGTACTGGAGCAGGGTTGCTTGTAGCCATTGATTTTGCCTGGGCATCAGCGGCCTCTAGCTGTGTGGCAATTGTAATTGCTGTCTCCAGTGTCAATTTAGATTCCACTAATAATCTTTCACTAATGCGAGGGTTAGCAATGTTTTCTACAAGCTGATCACGCAGCATATCGTCAACATTGTCAGCAAATTCATAAGTAGTCGCCAAATCTCTCAATGCAGCAATATATTGCACTACCGTTTCATCTGTCCTCTGCACTCGTTTCCTGAAGGCATGTCTTTCTACGACCACATTTCTTTTTGGAATGAAGTGCTCTTCCAAATCTTTAATAGCATCTGCCAGATCGTCACCGGTATTGGGCAATGTATAAAACAGTCTCTGACCTTCAGTTCCGAGGCAGTGAAGAAGCAAAGCCCGTTTTCTGGCTTCTGGCCAGGAATCCCCAGTAGCATTGATGACGAGCTTTTAATGACACTTTTTCATTTAAAATGTTTATGAACAACTGAAAAAAGCACAAATGTCAGGGCATGTCAAAACTTCTCCAGGGCCCCAAAAATCCTCAGACCCCTGAGGGTTAACTATGCCAAGGTAAATTCAATTTTTAATTCTAGGGTACCTTTAAAATTGTATTGTGCATTTCCCCCACAGCAGCACTCTGTGACGTCCACCAATGTTTTTCAGATGTGTTTATTTAAAACTACTGTATATCGATATAAACGGTATCACCTCATTCCGTATCATATATTAAAAATATATCGTTATATATCGCACAAACTCGATATACCACCCAGCCCTAGTCTTAAATGACAATATTTTGAAATCACCCTTGTCCAGCGGCTCAAATGGGGACATGGGAAGAGCATCAAGCACCAATCCTAAATCCCTAAGGGGGAAAGCAGTTTTTGCCCTTCATGAACCTGCATACTAAAGGATGCTGCCCCACAGTTTTGTTATCAAAACCAATGTGACAAGCAGATATAGCTGCCAAAAACACCTTTATGGTTGAAAACGCTTTCCCTTGGTCTATCAAATCCTGAAGAAAATGACTGCCACTGAACACTGAAAGGGAAAGAGTGCGAGGCCATTCATGCACCCGTGGATCTATCCCCAGAGGCGCGCTCTGATCTTTCAAAGAGAAAAACGGAGGACACTGAGCATTGCTGTGGAATGCGAACAGATCCACTGTCGCTCTGCCATATATGCTCCAAATCTGTTCGACCACTTCCCTGTTCAATTTTCGCTCCCCGTAGAGGGGATTGCCCCTGGACAGCAGATCCGCACCCTGGTTCATGACACCCTGTACGTGCATCGCTCTCAGGGATAAAAGATTGCCATTGCTCCATAAAATCAGTTTGCATGCTAACGTGTGGAAAGGAAGTGATCTGAGACCTCCCTGTTGGTTTATGTAAGCCACAACTGTAGTGTTGTCCATTCTCACGAGAACATGATGGCCCTTCAGAAAAGGAAGAAAATGCTTCAGCGTCAGAAAAACGGCTAGCATTTCCAGTTTATGTGAAGATTGGTCAGATGATGACCCCATCTTCCATTCACTATCCTGCCCTTGTGAATGCCCCCCAACCGGACAACGATGTGTCCATTGTTATGACTTTTCTGGCTCGAACCACGCCCCTGGGTACCCCCTGAATCAGAAAGGTCAGGTATCTTCACTGGTGCAGTGCCAAGACAGCCTCTGACGTCACTCTCACTCTCCTCTGGGAGTGACGTAATGGGTCCAGTCTGCCTAAGGGAATAACTATCAGGGCTGAGGCCATCAGTCGTAATAGTCTAAGGCGTGTGCGAAAGGAAACACTCTTAGTAATGCTCTGTATGTCACCGAGTTCAGTCACAGCCCCAGATATATTATAGACCGCGTGGGAATTAAAACACTCTATATGTTCCAGAAGCATAACTGTGTGTTCTCTCGCAAACCTCAAGAATTTCCTGTGGGGAGGATATATCTTTATGTGAAAATATGCGTCTTTCAGGTCGATCGACGTAAACCAATTGCCCTGCCACAATAATTTTAGGAGTGTAGAATGAGTGAGCATTCTGAACTTGTACTTCCTAAGGTATTTGTACAGTGCACGCAGATCTAATATGGTACGAAGAGATTGAGTCCATTTCTTTGGGACAAGGAAGTATCTCGAGTAAAACCCACTGTGGCTCTGCTCAGGTGGTACCATTCTTATCGCCATTTTGTTCAACAGAGAGGAAATTTCTTCCTGAAGAACATGCTTTAATTCTCCCCGCACCTGAGAAAGAATTATCCCTTTGAAATATGGGGGGAAAATGGCAAACTGCAGTCCGTACTCGAATTGTATTGTCCTTAATATCCAGCGGGACTGTGTGCATTCTCACCAACTGTGGGAAGGTCTGCCGAGGTGGTGGAGGGGGTTCAGTCTGCTTCTTTCTAGGCATACAGAGCTGCAAAGCTTCATCATCCCTCTTCTTTTCCTTGCATCTCTTCTGCATCAGTGTCAGAGCAGAGCCAAAAATGCCCTCTGCGACGGCTTGAACCGCGCATCTCTGAAGTTGCAGAGAAAGATCGGTAATGACACAGATCTCTTCCCAGTGCATCTGACCTGGCATGGTTGACGCTTCGTCCTGCAATTCTGCTTGGTACACGGTCAGCATAGAGATTGCTTTCAGAGCCCTGACAGAGAGAGCAACTGCTTTATAAGCGCATTCCATCATGCTTGACTGGAAATGGTCTGCTTTGGATGGCAACGTCTGATTTGCAGCCACTGTATGCTTTGGGTGCAAGTGCGCGGCAACTAATGGCTCCATGGGGGGCATTCGGAGAAGTCCTTTTTTCTCCATCCCCTCCACATCGAGACAGATCCTCCCTGCACAGGCATCTTGCTGGTGAACGGTTTGTTCTTCCAGGTCACCGCAACCTCCTCCAGGAGCTCTGGAAACACAAGAAGGTGCTGCCCGTTTCGCTCTCTGCATCCTCTTACCCTCGTAGCGAGATTTTGCAGTCTCTGCAACCACGGTTGGCCACGGAATGTATAGTTTCTCTGCAGCACGTTTGCACACCTCTTGCAGATCAACACTGAAAAGCGGGGATGGTGCCCTGCCCGCACCTTGCGTGGATACCGCTGCGACGAGGGGTTGTGCTGGGTGCGCAGGGGTAAGGAAAGGGGAGTCCTCAAAATCTTTCAGAAATCTTTTCAGAAGAAAATCTGATTGTCCCTCTTCCTCGAAATCAAGTGTATCCTCTTCCTCGTCCATGCTGAGCACATTGGGCAGAGGGACGCAAACATCAAACTGTTCGCTCCAGGATAAAGCTGCCGTGGTGGGCAGCTCTACAGAGATGGGCACTTGTGGAGTGGCAGCTGGAATGGGGCTAGGTGACATGAGGGGAACCTGGCCTGACAGGCTAGCTTGGTGTGCTGGCCTGACAGGCTAGCTTGGTGTGCTAGCCTGTGATGAAGGGCAGTGCCTGTGATGTGCACAGTGTTCACAGGAACTGGGGTTTTCGATCACCAATTTAGCATGTTTCAGCCCAAGACATGCAGAGCAGACCCGGCATTTCCTTGCATGAGATTTTGTTCCCACATGAACAAAGTCTCACGACATCTCCTGCACTAGCCAGGACAGTCTGCATTGCTGCACCCATCGTAATATCGAATAATCCTTGCAATCAGCTGGAATGCAAATTGAAGGAGTCAATTGATGGAGTCAGATGAAAAACGGCGTGGTGGCCAGTCATTCGTCCAGGAGTTTGTTAATGGTTTATCTAATTTGTAGGCTTCTGGTGTGAAGCTAGAAGAGGTTTTTGAATGTCGTAGTGAAGTTGTATCACTCCCTTTATACTGAGGCGTGGGGAGGCCACTCCCAGACACATCACGTCTGCCAGCCAATTGGGGCTGGCATAATGTAATGGGGTGTAGCAGAGCAGCGGGTAATCCTGTTTATTTTCATTTAACGAACGTCATAATGGAGGCGTGTTAATGAGCGCAGCATATAAAAGGGGCAAAATAGCACACATAGGAGGTGTTGTTCCTGATATCCTGCACGAAAGGTAAACGTGATGACGTGTGAGGCGACCAATGACGTATGTCATATGACGTGTGATTCCGGCCTGCTGCTTTTGGACACGCTCCAGTGAGTTTGAGAGAAGAAATGATTGATTGTACTTGCAGGTACAAGTTTCATGCAATCCCACTCCAGTTTATGCATGTTAGCACAGCTGATACGGAGATATCCGATGGATTCTCGTCGATAAGACGCCTCGTTGTTCTCTAAGCACTCATCATTGAACCTGCAATCTGCTCAAACCTGGTCAGTGACTCCCCGTTTGCTCTCTACACACAGACACAGACGCACACACACTCTTTCAAACAAACGTGTGCAATCAAATGCGCGCATATTAATTCATGCATCCATTTTTAACATTTAAAGCATTTTTTCCCCCCTTTTTATTTTGCATCAGTTTATTTTGAAGATATATTTGTCTTTGTTAAATGCTCATTACGTTTTGTTTAATGATTTAAAAAATGCAGATGTGGAAAGAAACACTGTTATCTGGTGACACATTTTGTAACTTTTATTGTACTGCCATATCGTACGATTTGTGAGTGACTGAAAAAAATTTTTTTGACTTGCTTGAACCATTTATCAGGACAGTCACCAATTATTCGAAACTGAGTTGACATTGCATTCAAGCTGTTTTCTCTCTACCGGACTCATATGATCGTTGTTGCTCCTTTCTATGCAAATTTGTTACTCTGTTGATGTGAATTATTTTTATTTTTTTTCCCTCTCCTTTTTTGTAATTAAATGAAATGAACTTGAGAATTTGAGTTTTGTTGATTGTAACTGGTGGCTTTAAAGCTATCTGGGAAATACTTAAATTTGACAGTCTTTACTGTCTGGCGCCCAAAAAATAAGTAATTTTGAGGTTAAAAGTGTACAGCTGGGTGTCGCCACCATTACAAGGGCTTCTGAGGAATACATGGAAGGGGCGTATTCCATAGTGAGACACCGAAGCGTATGCTTGTAAGAGAACAGCTTTTACAAACCTATTGCAAATGTTTTATATAAAGTATAATCTATCAGATGTAATTAACTAATCATCTAATATCATTAAATATTAAGTGTCTGTATAATATGTATTCTTTTATCAGTTTTTAGGGCTTGTTTTGTTTGTTCTATGGATGGGTCAGCTAAACAGAGACTAACTACTATTATTGCTTTTAATTATACAAATACCTCATTAAAACGTCTACAAATGTTTAAAACTAATCAGAGATTAGGTAATAGACACTTAGACACTTTATACTCAGGTAATAGAGATAGACACTTGTTCAATGATTTGCCCCTTGGGGCGATCTCAGTGAATCCACGTGATTCATGGAATCACAGACATCACCCCCAGTGGTGAACCATTGACATTTCAAAACGTTTTGAAACAGCTATAACATAACGAAGCCTCGTTTACTGAAATCACATGACTTTGGCCGTTTGAAACATGCTCCGAACCAATGATTTGAAACAAAGGATTCATAAAGGTTTTGAAGCTTCATGAAGCAGTGTTTCGAAATTGCCCATCACTAGCGATCCTCTTCACCCATCTTCAGTCTTCAGTGTTTACTGGAATGTTTCTAAAGCAGGTAAATACAGTATTTATCTGTCAAAATGTTGGAAAGCACTTTGACATATTATCACTCAGTGCTAAAGTTAATGAATATTTTTGATTAAGGCAACATAAGTAACAATTTAGACAAATATTACTACAGTGATAATTAACATAATTTTGTAATAATCAAGAAATAATCAAGCTTTTGGGGTTATTCATGGTTTGTTGTAATTTTTTTTTATCTATTTACACTTTTAAATTTAATTTTAATGTTTGACATTTGAAGGGTGAGTAAAATAATATCACTGCATTATCACCAAAAAACTTGTTGCATTAATTGAGTGTACCTTTCACTGATTGTTTAGTTTAACAGAAGACGGGTGGATATTATGTGGGTCCAAACCATAATGCATTTGCATCATAAACCTCTGTTGCATGGTAACTATGGTGCAGACTTGGTCTAGTGCGAATATACTGCACATGTTCTAAAGAATGTGGGAGCCCATTTCTGCTGAAGGTGAGCAGAAATGAGCAAACATTCACTCTGCTTTCAGTGTGTCAGACAAGCTTGTCAGGAAAGTCAGTCAAACACAAATGCACAGTTTTATCAAATTTGTCATCGATAGCAGTTCACTTCCGCAATTTTGTATGTAACCCAGACCCTTTTAGGTAAATCAGGGTACAGTTTGCGAGTGCGCACCCAAATTCAGAAAAGAGCGTTCACATTATCCAAACTAACTGAACTCTGACGTCAGTCGAACCCAAAGACAAAAACCAAAAGCACCCTAACAGAACTCCCTTCTATCTTGTGCAAAACACATAAAATAACACTTCAGTTCAACATTTACTCTGCTTATCTATTGTATTTTTTTTTTTCTTTTGTGCATTGAACTTTCACTTATATTTAAGTGTAATTAAGATAATTCATTTAGTAAAGAACCGCATACTTCCCTACTATATAGTAGGCGAAGGAATTTCTGAATCCTTAGTATTCATTAAAGAGTAGACGAGAAATACCGGTTCTATTTCTCGCAAGATTTGGACATGCATATACTTATGTGGCTACTTTCCTACTATATAGTAGAAGAAAACAGGACGTGAAAGGAGTAGTACATTCGAAACCTTAGTGTTCATAAAAGAGTAGGCGAGAAGTGCCTGGATGGCCTACTGCTCCCGCCCAGATTCTGAAGCGCTCATCATCGGATACTTTTCTATCTCAGTCTTCCCAGGAGGCCATGGAAGAGGATACATCATAATCAAACATGGAGGAGAAAAGTGACGTGGGTGTTTTTAAATGTAAGTAAACACTGTTCCTTGTGTAGTACTTTTTGAAGGTCTTGGTCTAGGCTGCATTTGGTCTCAGACTTGTCTTGGTCTCAGACTAAAAGGATTCGGGATTTCATTTCAGGTCAAGACCACAACTGCGGGGATATCGCTAAATTGCTGTTGCATTGTCTGATTTCTTTGTTAACCTCATTCATTTGATTGGATGTAAAAATTCCTGCTTCAAATGAAATTAATAACTTATTTCTATTTTCATTTATTTTGTTACTGTTGTGCCGGGTCAGATATCAACAAGAGATTGTGTCAAATGTCACCAAAATTAATACAATTGGCCACAAAATTCAAGATATGATTGCAAAAAAGTACTTGTATAAGATCTTGATATTTATATTATAACACATGATATAATTAGCATTTAAGCAATATCAATATAAAGAGGGCTGTTTTCATAAATATGAGCACAATTGCAAATGTAATATTTTTTTTTATTATTATTTATTTATTTTTTACAAATGTTCAATAAACAAAATTTTATTTTTAAAACATTAATCTCAACATTATTTATGCAAATGTAATTGTACCAATTCAGATGCAACTTCTGTTCTACCTCTGCAGTGTAAAGATGAATATTATTGTTAGTGAATTTCAGCTGATTGGTAACAGCTCTATATAGTGCCTTATTATTCTAAATGTAATTATTGATTAAAAAAAAAAAAAAGACATTTCTCAGGCAGTAAATGTGGATCAAATGAATTTGAGGAGTGATAGTCTGGTCTTGGTCTTGTCTTGGTCTCCACACACTCTATTGCTTTCCCAAACAACTGGCATCCAAACACAAGATAACATGACAGCTCTGAGGCGCAAGTCATTTATGATGTAGGAAAAAGAGCCACTTGGCTCCCCTGGTTGTAGCAACTTAAATTTTTTTATTACAGATATTTTGAACCAATTTCCCAGGAACACGTGCTTTATTAGCAAATGTTTTATGCAATATTCCAATTTTTCACCCAAGTTAAATTCACAACTTTGGATGGTAACATAGTGAGAATTAACAGAGGATTAGCTCTAATCATTGTTGACATTTTATTGAAAATGTTTTGCCACGTCACTATTATGGTGATTAGTGTTTCCGTTACTTGGGCACTTGGTCCTCAGTTATTTTATGTTACTGTTTCTCTGGCTGCTGTAACTGTGTTTATAAGGTACATTTGCTATGGCAAGGAAAATAAGATCAAGTAATATTTGCTACATGTTACTGATGATATAGCAGCCTGATTCTTTAATCATATTCATATTCTAATCTCTGATTGTAAGGGTGATGTGATGATTAACTTTACATAATTACAGTAACTTTGAGAAATTACATCATTAGATCATTTTAGTGTTCTGATAATCATATTCTGAAAGATTGTAGCTTGTTTTGCAATGTTCAGAATATGTTGTTGATTGTTGATGCCTGTATCAAAATCATTCAGTAGTTCAAATAGTGTATGAGGGCAATTCTGGACACAGTTTTTGAGTACATATATGACTCTACATATATGTTCACAGTATATTGCAGTAGGCCACTTTATAGGAAATGGCAAATATTGCCCAGAATTCATTGCTTCCTACAGTATATTATTGTTAAAATTTGATTGATCTGTCTTGCATTGACACCATTGTATGTGAACAGAACTGAGCTGGACAATGACATCACCGTTTTCTC
Source organism: Megalobrama amblycephala (assembly GCF_018812025.1). NCBI lineage: Eukaryota > Metazoa > Chordata > Actinopteri > Cypriniformes > Xenocyprididae > Megalobrama > Megalobrama amblycephala. Next base: position 27,764,377 of record NC_063053.1, on the reverse strand, counting down.
CAGTGCTGATACATAGATAAATTAAAATTACCTAAATTAATAACTATTGATTTTTACAATGGAATGAATCAATACTAGCCTGGGTGCCAGCCCGAACCCCGCCCACAACATTTTTTGGACGGGAAGTTCGGTCTGGACTCGATCCATTGTGGAGTAATTATGCTCGGCTCCCAGAAGGCCGAGCCAATCAAATTGCCAGGGCGGGCTTTAATCGATGATGGACAGGCTATCTGCGGTTACGTAGCCACCCACGTCATCAAAGAGCGCTTGGGTTGAATTGGTTTTCACCAACGATGACTGCAGCTGGAGAAGTAAGATGTTTAGATTCCACTATCACGTCTGTAATAAAAGAAATCGACAGTGCATTAATTTTAAAAGACGAACAAAGAACCACAATCAAGGCATTTGTCGATGGGAAAGATGTGTTTGCCGTCCTTCCAACGGGATTCGGCAAAAGTTTAAGTACAAGTTCAACATACATCACTTACTGCGTTGCTCTGATTGGTTGTAGGTCTATCCAATTGAGTGCAGAGTTTTTTTTTTTTTTACTGGTTCGGTTAAGACACGCCCCATAATTCAAGTGCAATGGAGCAGTATCAGACTCACATTCTGCCTAGAATATGAGTATGACGAAGTCAGGCTAAATCAATACTGAATAACACCATGAACAATGGACAATGACACCATTTTCTTTAAGAGCAGCACAAAATTATTTGCCAGTTATCACTATAAAGCTGCTTTGACACAATCTGCATTGTAAAAAGCACTATATAAATAAAGGTGACTTGACTTGACTCTACTTGAAAACATTGTTACTGTCAGAATTTGGACGTTTTCACAACTTTTTTTTTTTTTTTTTTTTTTTAACAGTCGATTGCAAAGTTTGTTGAAAATTAGAATGTTTTCTTCTCATCAGTATCTGTTTATCTCTTGCTTATCTAGATGGAGTCTGCAGTGCCTGCGACCTTCACCACTTCCCCAGTTGATAAAATTAAACCAAACATGACCAACATAACAGAAGTTTCCTGTGAATTTGCAGAGGTCTCAGCCCACCCTGTTTTCATATTTAGCTACTCACTATGTTTCTTGTCAGTCTGGTGCTGAATTGTATCACAATGTGTGTGTATTTCTGCATTATCAGTGTGTCCAGTCCAGCGTCACAGTCTACATGAAGAACTTGGCCACAGCTGACTTCTTCCTTTGCCTTTGTTTACCTTTGCGCATTGCTAACAGTGCTAACTATTCCATGACAATATGTAATATTTACTGCAGCTTTGGAGCAACAACCTTCTATTTAAACATGTATGGAAGCATTCTCTTAATGTTTTATGTGACTTTATTGCTGCCAACAGGTATGTAACTCATTTATTTCATCTGGTGGATGATAAAACTGAGTAAAAAACCCAAAACCCCTACATTTAAGAGTGGACATGAGCCATAAAAGGGATAGTTCACCCAAAAATGAAAATCCTGTCATCATTTTTTTACACTCATGTCAATTAAAACCCCTAAGACCCCCTTTGTTTATCTTCAAAACGAAAATGAAGAAATTTTTAATGAAAACTGAGACCATTTTGTACAGAACCCTAGGCCTCTATAATCTCATCTAATCACACTTAACCACATATAATCAAAATTGCTATTTATATATCACACGAGTTTGTGTTAACTAAAATTCCCTTAATTTACCACATTTAATTTTTTTTTTTTAAAAATTACAAATACAATCTCTCAGCAAAGAAAAAGTAAGTAAGTTTGGGCCAGTAACCTAGCAACCACATTGCAATGTGCAAAAAAATAAATAATAATAATAAACACTCAGAACACGTTTGCAACTACAGTAATGCCCTGGCAACCACCCACAACACCTCAGCATTGTGGCAGTGAGTTTGGCACAGACAAGGACCTCTACGAACCTCTAATGGTATTATCATGAATTATGTAAATATATCATTAACTCGAGGTGTTAAACGTAAAATCAAAGGCTATCAAAGACGTATACATTTCAACCTAGGTACATTTAAAAAAACGTGCCTCAACCTACATTTTTGCAAAACTCCAAAAGCATTTCTAACTTTCTATACATACGATTTACTGCACTTTACATCTGAAATGAGTTCTAGTGGCAGTAAAACATCAACAACTTGATTTGTTACTTGCAGTTACTAGCACAATTCTACGTTATGTCAGCAGAACACTTTTATCATTGTGCATGATTTTTAAACTAATATATTTTCAGGTTTGCATCACATAACCAGCTCTGTATGTATGTCTTTTCAGGTGTTGTAAACTTGCTTGGTAGCTCACCTGATACAGCATTCAGATGGAGAACTTGATTCCCATGATACACACATTACGCTAAATGAACTCAAAGACTTTTAGAAGCAAGTTAAAATAAAAATGACATGGTTGCTTCAGCAAATGCATTTTTATCTCACATTTGCTTTTGATAAAACTATCTGTAAGGTGTAGGGTCAGGTTTATTGTAGATTAGAGCATTAAACTCTATCTGCTGCTGGTGGTGATATCGCCAGCAGCCATATCACCCTGTAGCCCAAGACCGGTTGCCCACTGAAGCTAAGCAGGGCTGAGCCTGGTTAGTACCTGGATGGGAGACCTCCTGGGAAAACCAAGTAGCTGCTGGAAGAGGTGTTGGTAAGGCCAGCAGGGGGTGCTCACCCTGTGGTCTGTGTGGGTCCTAATGCCCCAGTATAGTGACGGGGACACTGTACTGTAACAAGCACGGTCCTTCGGATGAGACGTTAAACCGAGGTCCTGACTCTCTGTGGTCATTAAAAATCCCATGGCACTTCTCGTAAAGAGTAGGGGTGTAACCCCGGTGTCCTGGCCAAATTCCCTCCATAGGCCCTTATCAATCACGGCCTCCTAATAATCCCCATCCATTGAATTGGCTCTTTCACTCTCTCTCCTCTCCACCTTCAGCTGGTGTGTGGTGAGCGCACTGGCGCCGTTGTACTGTGGCTGCCGTCGCATCATCCAAGTGGATGCTGCACACTGGTGGTGGATGAGGAGAGACCCCTGATATGATTGTAAAAGCGCTTTGGGTGTACAGTAGTACATATGAAAGCGCTATATAAATGCCTCATTCATTCATTCATTCTTTCAAACTGCCAAAGTCACGTGATTTCAGTAAATGAGGCTTCGCTACATCATAAATGTTTTGAAACGTTTAAAATTTCAATGGTTCACCACTGGGGGCGATCTCTGTGAACCCATGAATCATGTGTATTCACTGAGATTGACCCCCACCGGCAAATTATTGAACAAGTGTCTATGTCTATAGAGTACCTCAGAGATGACGTGTTTTTGTAGGCCAACCCAGAAGTTAGCGGTGCACGGGTTCCCTTGATCGAAAACCTATGCATTTTTACCATAGACTTTTGGAAAATCACAAAAAATAAGCTCTGTGTTTAACAAAGGGTTATGACGGTTACACATTTTGACTATCAAGATAATCTTTACAAGTTAACACAACATTTATATATCATCAGATATAAAAAGCTAATAGTAGGCTATAAACTGACTACAGCACACCATGGTCGCAGATCAACATCAACACCACCAAGCTTCCTCAAACTTTATTTAAAAATAACTTTATTTAAAAACATGCTTGCTGATTATGATCTGTGCTGTGTATGAATACTTATCCACTTTTTTAGTGAGAAATGCTGTCCAAATGTCCTGTTTGTCATGATGACGTCTAAAGTCCCCGCCAAAGGAAGTAGCCCCTTTAGCAACTTGTTAGCAACCACCGTTTTTAAGACACAAAAAACTTTAAAAAAAAATCACAAGCTGGTTATAACTGGTGTGTTTTATGTCATAAATCAATACGCAAAAATATTTAGAGGCTTTGTTAACCCCAGACCTTATTTCAGGCGATTTAGCAAAAACCCATTCAAAAACCCATAGACTATAGGGCAGTGGAACTGGAAGTCCTAAAATGCTAACTCGTTTCCGGGTTTTGCTTACAAAAACACTTCATCTCTGAGGTACTCTATTAGCTGAGTATTAAGTGTCTATGTCTATTACCTGATCTCTGATGAGTTTTATACATTTGTAGACATTTTAATGAGGTATTTGTATAATTAAAAGAAGTTAAAAATTGTCTGTTAGCTGATCCATCGAACAAACAAAACAACATATTAAACAGACACTTAATATTTAATGGTAGATGGTTAGTTAATTGCATCATCTTATAATTTCAACAAAACATTTGCAATGGGTTTGTAAAAGCTGTTTTTATGCGTGTTTTTGTTGCATTTACATTGTTCTGACCAGCAGGCATCACAAGCGTGTGGTGTTCAATTGATTGAGTGATTCTCCCATCACTAATTAGCCTATAAATGTTGAAATTAACATTAACAAAGATGGGCCCATATGTATAAAACTTCTTCGAAATGCTCTAAAGCAGGGATGGGCAACTCCGGTCCTGGAGAGCCAGTGTCCTGCAGAGTTTATCTCCATCCCTGATAAAAACTCACTTGCCTATAACTTTCTACTAATCCTAAAGACCTTGATTAGCTGGTTCAGGTGTGTTTGATTAGGGTTGGAGCTAAACTCTGCTGGGCAGTGGCCGTCCAGGACTGAAGTTGCCCATCCCTGCTCTAAAGAATAGTCTTAAGTTTTGACTTAAGTGTAAAAACATTCTTAGTAAGACTAGGAGACTTTTATAAAGAAGATAAAAGCAACTTTTAGTAAAGTCTGTGTGTGTGTGTGTGTGTGTGTGTGTGTGTGTGTGTGTGTGTGTGTGTGTGTGTGTGTGTATCTCTCTCTCTCTCACATATGAAACTGAAATTTTAATATTTAAATTTATTTTTAAAAATAGCATTGCATTTTGCAAAATTATCACACATTTGTATTGATGGTGTGGAATCTTTTTCTATTGATGTATGTCTCCTCATTTACAATTGGAGCAATGATGTGTCATGAGTTCCATTAATGGCTCCAACAACTCCAGGGAAGCCCACTATCAACATAAAAGTGGCTTGCTTTTGCCGCATGGTTTGATGGTCAGTTGGAAAGTTGATGAAATGCCATGGCCAAATGTGATGTCCAGCCATATGAAAATTGGCATCTTCAACCTTAATTCAAATATTTTTAAAAATGTGTTAAAAGATTTTGTGTAGCTGTGCTTGGAGTCAGTTGTTTCATGTGTGATAATGAAATGAAATTTCTAATTATTTAAAATTATTTTTGGCCAGGCTGTCATACAAAGAAATTATGAACACATGCAAAAACACGAGGACCAATGAAATATTAAAAACGGATTATGTTGTAGTCAATGTATGTGTGCTTTTTTTCTGAACTTTTTTGTTTTTCTGAAACCTGTAGCTGTAGTTTTCCTCCTTTTTTTCGCCAAAAATGTCAGATAAAAATGCCTTTGCTTAGTTTAGTGTTTTAATCATCTCTCATAAATATTAAAAACATAAAAATAAAAATATTTTCCTCATATTTTGATGGTTTAAGCAAAACTGTAGCCTACCACTTGAACTGAAGCGCGCAATTTGTGGTGGCCATTTTAGAAAACCAGTTTTACGATAACTTCTGTCAGGATAAGACTGTTCATACACGGCGAGGGTAAGTAACTATTAATGTTTGGTGATATAAGTAGAGCTTCCCTTTATGTCATATTCTGAATATACACGTTCCTATTCTGTTAAAAGTGTAAATGGCAATTTACTAGATATTGCGTTTTATAGACTTATAAATGATTTTATTTGCATGTTCTGAGAAAAGCTTTTATGCGCGCGCACGGCACGCGCAAAAAGCCTGTCACAGCGCGAATACTGAACTTGGATGTTTTCGCGTTTTATTGCGCTTAAACTGTCGAATACACACAAGGTTTACATACAGGTAAACAGTCGTTTATGCCTTACGTTAACAGAAAACGGGATATCTGTCGACAGTAGGCTATCTTATCCGTGCCTAGTCCTTAAAGTGACCTAAATACCTAATATACCCGATAATAATTAAGCATCCAGTAATTTAGGTCTGTGTACTGTCCATTCATCTATGCAATGATATTGCTGATTTGCTATTTTACGTTCTTACTTGTCCTTTTGGTTTCATGCGTTTGTTGTTGTTTTTTAAAACTAGCTGTGCCTGACTTTTTTTCCATTTATGAACAAACTGCGCGGGCCTCGAACCTGGGTCTCCGGCGTGGGAGTCGGACGCTCTAACGAGGAGGCTAAAGGCGTACAGCAACTACTAGCTGGCCTCCGTTACATAATGCACATTTTACTTCACCACAGCATACATCTTAAAGGGTTAGATCCCCCTCAAAAATGAAATTTCTGTCATTAATTACTCACCCTCATGTCGTTCCAAACCTGTAAGACCTTTGTTCATCTTAAGAACACAAATTAAGATATTTTTGATGAAATCCAAGAGATTTTTTTTATCCCCCATAGAAAGCAAAATAATTACCGTCAAGAAACGTAGTAGAGACAATGTTAAAATGTCAACGTAACTGCAGTGGTTCAACTTTCTTATTATGAAGCGACAAGAATACTTTTTGACTTTATTCAACAAATTTGCCTCTCCACTGTCAGTCTCTTACTGTTTATGTCCAGTGCTTCCAGGATTCACATCAGAACGCCGACTCATGATTGGCCGATGCTGTTCATGTGAGCAGCATGACGCATGCGTGTGACGCTGGCACAGGAGCTGGCCAATACTATATAGTGCTGGTGATTGTGGGGATGATGACGTGCAGGTGGCGGTGATTAGAACTCCGGTGATTGAGTGTGTGGGTATTGCAGGGAGGTGGAGCCTGACGTGTCTGTGACAGTACCCCCCCTCCCACGGCCTGCTCCTGAGGGCCGAGGACCCCGACGTCGTGGTGGCCGACCTCGAGGGCGTGGGGCAGGTCTGTCCGGGTGACTGGTGTGGAAGGCTTGTAGCAGGTTGGGATCAAGGATGTCATTCCGCGGGACCCACGACCGCTCCTCTGGCCCGTAGCCCTCCCAGTCTACGAGGTATTCCAGGAGACCACCACGGCGCCGGGAGTCCAGAATTTCACGAACCTCGTATGCAGCTCCATCCTCCAGAAGAAGTGGAAGGGGGGGCTCGGCGGCTGCCACGTCAGGCTCTGTGGAAGGAGAGAGAGAAGGGTGGTGAGGTTTCAATAGAGACACATGGAAAGTGGGATGAATCTTATATTCTGGAGGGAGCTGAAAACGATACGTGACTGGGTTGATCTGCTGAATGATGGTGAACGGGCCAATGAAGCGGGGACTCAGCTTCTTGCATGGCACACGCAGTCTGATGTCCCTGGTCGACAGCCAGACCTTCTGCCCAGGCTTGTAGTTGAGAGCGTTGGAGCGACGAAGGTCGGCTGTCATCCTGCGTCTGCGCAGGGCCCTCTGCAGTTGATGGTGGGCTGAGTCCCACACCCTCTCGCTCTCCCGGAACCAGTAGTCGACAGCAGGAACGTTGGAGGGTTCCCCGTCCCAGGGGAACAGTGGGGGTTGGTAGCCGAGTACGCATTGAAAAGTTGTTAATCCGGTGGAAGGCTGACGGAGGGAGTTCTGGGCATACTCGGCCCAACCCAGGTACTGGTTCCAGGAGTCCTGGTGGCCTTGACAGAAGGTACGCAGGAAGCGGCCGATCTCTTGGATCTTCCGTTCCGTCTGCCCGTTCGTCTGAGGGTGGTATCCCGACGATAGACTTACGGTCACACCCAGGAGCGACAAGAAGGCCTTCCAGACCCGGGAGATGAACTGGGGGCCCCTGTCCGATACAATGTCATCGGGGATTCCATAGTAACGGAAGATGTGGTTGAACATTAGTTCTGCAGTGGTGAGAGTGGTAGGTAAACCTTGGAGAGGAATCAGTGGGCAGGCCTTGGAGAATCGATCCACTACCAAGAGGATGCAGGTGTGACCGTCAGAAGGTGGGAGATCCGTTATGAAGTCAACTCCCAGGTGTGACCATGGTCGCTCAGGAACGGGCAGAGGATTGAACTTGCCGACTGGCAGATGACGAGAGCTCTTGGAGATGGCGCACTCCCTGCAGCCCTGCACGTACCTTCTGACATCCCTGGCCAAGTTGGGCCACCAGAAGCGTGCTTTAAGCAGCGAGAGGGTCTCATTGACCCCCAGGTGACCAGTGCCAAGTGATGAGTGAGCTGCGTTGATGAGTTGAGTGCGTCGTGCTCTGGTGATGTACTGAAGACCCTGCGGGCAACCCGGCGGAGTGTGGGTGGAGGCATTGGAGGAGGGCAGAGTTTCTTCAGACCACTGGATGGGATTCGCAAAGATGGATTCTGGAAGAACGGTTTCTGGAGTTTCAATTTTCTCATCGGGAGCATGGAGACGGGATAAGGCGTCAGCCTTGAGATTCTTGGAGCCAGGACGATAGGAGATAGTGAAGTCGAATCTTGAAAAGAACATGGCCCAGCGAGCTTGACGGGGGTTTAATCTTTTCGCAGCTTTGAGGTACTCCAAGTTTTTATGGTCGGTCAGAACTTGAAAGGGGTGTTTGGCTCCCTCCAGCCAATGCCTCCATTCCTCCAACGCAAGCTTGACGGCCAGGAGCTCACAGTCACCGATGTCATAGTTGACCTCCGCCGGGTTGAGCTTGCGGGAGAAGAAGGCGCATGGATGGAGTCTACTTGGTTGCCCCTGTTCCAGGGCCTCCCACTCCTGTGGTGGATGCGTCCACTTCCACGACGAAAGGCCGGTTGGGATCAGGGTGGACGAGGAGGGGAGCGGTGGTGAAGGCATCTTTGAGGGCTTCAAAGGCTCTTGTGGCATCTTTGGACCAGGACAGAGACTTGGGCTGATGGCGAAGGAGGTTGGTGAGTGGGTAGACGATGGAACTGTAGCCTTTGATGAAACGACGGTAGAAATTGGAGAAGCCTAGGAAGCGTTGGAGTTCTTTTACAGTTGTGGGAGTGGGCCAGGACCGGATGGCATCCACCTTCCCCTCGTCCATCCGGATGCCACTGTGATCAATGTAGTATCCGAGGAAGTGGACGGATGACTGGTGGAAGGAGCATTTTTCCGCCTTGAGGAACAGTTGGAACTGCCGTAAGCGCTTGAGGACCTCCGCAACGTGGTGGCGATGTTCGGCCAGGCTCCGGGAGTAGATAAGGATGTCATCGATATACACCAACATGAATTTATGGAGAAACTCCCGGAGCACCTCATGAATGAAATCCTGGAATAAGGAGGGGGCGTTGACTAGTCCATAGGGCATGACCAGATATTCATAATAGCCGGTGGGCGTGACGAAGGCGGTCTTCCACTCGTCCCCCTCGCGTATCCAGATGAGGTTGTACGCGCTGCGGAGGTCCAGCTTGGTGAACACAGTGGCACCACGGAGATGTTCCAGGGCCGCTGGGACGAGGGGAAGTGGGTAACGGAATTTAATGGTTATCTTGTTGAGTGAGCAGTAATCAATACAGGGCCGCAAGCCTCTGTCCTTTTTGGCCATGAAGAAGAAGCTGGAAGCAGCAGGGGAAGTAGACGGACGGATGTATACTTGCTTTAGGGCTTCTTCAATGTAGTCCTCCATGGCCTTCTCCTCCGGCACAGATAGGGGGTAGATCCTTCCCCGTGGCACTGGTTCACCCGGTAGCAGATCTATGGCGCAGTCCCATGGCCGGTGTGGAGGTAATTTGGAGGCTCGTTGCGGGCAGAAGACGTTGCTGAAGGGGGCGTAACAGGATGGAATGTCGACGGATCGTTTCTCGATGGGGCTCTCGATGGAGGTAGCAGAGACAGAGATTTCTTTAGGATGTGGAGATGGAGGAACAGGAAACCCGGAGAAGCAGCTGGAGAAACAGTGTTCGCCCCACTTCAGGATCTCGCCCGTACGCCAGGAGATGGTTGGGCTGTGTTGCTCGAGCCACGGGCACCCTAGAACCACGTCAGTGGTGGATTCCTCCAGAACCAGCAGGTGGATGTCCTCGACATGAAGGATGCCAACGCGGAGTTGCAGTGGTCCAGCAATGCGGCTGATCTTCTTGCGGCCTAGGGGCTTTCCGGTGATGGAGTGGGCTTGATAGATATTAGGCGAAGGCGAGGTTTTGAGCTTGAGTTGACGACAGAGGGTCCCGGAGATGAAGTTCCCGGCTGACCCTGAATGGAGGAGTGCGACAACTGGAACAGATACATTTGCAGCAGTAAGGTTTACAACAGTGGTGAGTGGTTTCATCTTGAGTAAGGAGGGAAGGATGGCACTCACCAGAGGTCTTGGAGGGCGAGTTGGGCATGCGGAGAGTACATGCCCAGGAGAGGCGCAGTAGAGGCACAAATTCAGGGTCAGTCGGCGCTGTCGTTCAGTGGGGGAGAGCCGAGAATTTTCTATTTGCATGGTTTCGTTGGCTGGTTCTGGGGAGCTGACGGGTTCGGACTGACGGAGGAGGTGTTAAGGAAGTGGCTGGCCCTGGTGCTCTTCGAGACACATTTACATTTACATTTACATTTATTCATTTGGCAGACGCTTTTATCCAAAGCGACTTACAAGTGAGGAATACAACAAGTGAGTTGTCATGACGAGGCAAATAGACAAGAAGTGCTCATAATACAAGTTATAGGCAGTGCTCAGATTATCCTAAGCTACAAGAGAGGAAGTGAAAGGATAGGTATAAGAATTTTTTTTTTTTTTTTTTAAGATGAGGTTAAGTGCTCACGAAAGAGATGGGTTTTCAGCTGTCTTTTGAATATTGGCAGGGATTCCGCATTCCGGATGAAGGCAGGAAGATCATTCCACCAGCAAGGGACAGTGAATGAGAATGTTCTGGAAAGTGATTTCGTGCCTCTCTGTGATGGTACCACAAGCCTTCGCTCCTTTAATGAGCGCAGGTTTCTGGTAGGAGTGTAGACTCGTAAGAGTGAGTGGAAGTAGGAGGGTACTGAGCCTGTGGTGGATCTGTAAGCAAGCGTCAACGCCTTGAATTTGATGCGAGCAGCAAGTGGTAGCCAGTGAAGAGAGATGAAGAGAGGCGTGACGTGGGCTCTTTTGGGCTCGTTGAAGACGAGACGTGCTGCTGCGTTCTGAATCATTTGTAGAGGCTTGATTGTGCATGATGGCAGTCCAGCCAGAAGAGCATTGCAGTAATCAAGCCTAGAAATGACCAGAGCCTGGACCAGAAGTTGTGTTGCATGTTCTGTTAGAAAGGGCCTGAATTTCCTGATGTTGTAAAGTGCAAATCTGCATGACCGAGCTGTCTTTGCAATGTGGTCTTTGAAGGTCAGTTGGTCATCAAGGATTACTCCAAGATTTCTGGCCGAATTTGATGGGGTAATTGAGGATGTGCCTAGCTGGATGCTGAAATCGTGATTTAGAGTCGGACTGGCAGGGAAGACGAGAAGCTCAGTCTTAGCCAGGTTTAGCTGTAGATGATGTTCTTTCATCCATGCCGAGATGTCCGCCAGACAGCTTGAGATTCGTGCAGCTACTGTGGGATCATCTGGTTGGAATGAAAGGAAGAGTTGTGTGTCATCAGCATAGCAATGGTAGGATAAACCATGTGCCTGAATGATGGGACCGAAGTGATGTAGTGTAAATGGAGAAGAGGAGGGGTCCAAGAACTGAACCCTGAGGAACACCCGTGGTCAGTTGATGAGCTTTGGATACCTCCCCTCTCCAGGCAACCCTGAAAGACCTTCCTGTGATGCCCAGTGACGAGAGGGTGGACAGGAGGATCTGATGATTCACCGTGTCAAAGGCAGCAGATAGATCGAGCAGAATGAGAACTGATGATTTGGAATTAGCTTTTGCAATCCGCAGGGATTCAGTGACCGACAGCAGTGCAGTCTCAGTCGAGTGGCCACTCTTGAAACCAGATTGATTGACATCCAATTGGTTGCTCTGTGAGAGGAAAGATGACACCTGGTTGAAAACAACTCGTTCAAGTGTTTTTCCTATGAATGGTAGGAGAGAAACAGGTCTGTAGCTGTCTACAAGAGACGTGTTTAATGTGGGTTTCTTAAGCAGTGGGGTTACCTGAGCATGCTTGAATGTGTTAGGGAGAGTGCCAGTGTGGAGAGATGTGTTGATAATGTGTGTAAGTGCTGGTAAAAGTGTGGGAGCAATGGCTTGTAGAAGGTGTGAAGGGATGGGATCTAGAGGGCAGGTGGTGGGATGATTGGAGAGGAGAAGTTTGGATACTTCTGTCTCAGTGAGGGGGGAGAATGAAGAGAGGAGGTGTGTGGCTGTGTGTGTGGTTGGTCTGTGTTCCTGTGTGTGTGGAGCGGAGAACTGACTGCTGATGGTAGATGTTTTGTCAGTGAAAAATGTAGCAAAATTATCAGCAGTAAGGGATGAGGTGGGTGGTGGTGGAGGGGGACAGAGGAGAGAGTTGAATGTTTTGAAAAGTGTACGTGTGTTTGAAGCGCTGTTGATTTTGTTGTGGAAATAGGAGGATTTAGCAGCATGAATTTCAGCAGAAAAGGATGAGAGCAGAGACTGATAGCTACATAGGTCAAATTGGTCTTTTGATTTGTGCCACTTCCTCTCTGCAGCCCTGAGTTTGGTCCGATGTTCACGAAGAACATCAGATAACCAGGGATTAGAGGGAGTGGCACGTGCAGGCCTAGATGACAGAGGACAGATACTATCTAGAGAAGAAGTTAATGTGGAACATAAAGTGTCTGTTGCTGTATTCACATCCAGAGATGAGAATTGTGAGGGTGAGGGAAGGGAGGATGACACGACAGAGGAAAGATGAGAAGAAGAAAGAGAGCGCAGGTTTCGTCTGAAGGTAACTGGTAGCGGGGTTGGTGGTGAACAAATGGGGAGATGAAGATTAAAAGTAATGAAAAAATGATCAGAAAAGTGCAGAGGTTTTACCAGAATGTTGTCGGTGATGCAGTTGCGTGTGTAAATGAGATCAAGCTGGTTGCCAGATTTGTGTGTACTTGTGGTGATGAGCCGATTAAGATCGAATGAGGCTAGAAGAGAGTGGAAGTCTGAAGCATAAGGCTTCTCTAGATGAATGTTGAAATCGCCAAAAACTACAAGTGGGCTACCATCCTCTGGGAATGAGGACAGCAGCATGTCCAGTTCCTCTACAAAGGTACCCAGTTGCCCAGTTGGGGGGCGATAAATTGCTAAGATATGAATTTTGACAGGAATTGAGATTGTAATAGCATGAAACTCAAATGAATTATAGTTGCACAGAGAGGAATGAGTCGAGTATTTCCAATTGTCAGAAATGAGAAGACCTGTGCCCCCACCCCTCCCAGACTGGCGAGGGGTATGAGAGAAAGTGAAGTTGTTAGAGAGAGCAGCAGGGGTTGCTGAGTCCTCTGGACGAATCCAGGTCTCAGTCAAGCCCAAGATATTAAGAGAAGAATTAGTAGCAAAGGCTGGAATGAACTCAGCTTTGTTAACTGCTGACTGACAATTCCATAGACCCACAGAGACAGAGAGAGGAGTATTAGTGTTAGAAGAGGAGTAAATAGGGTGCAGGTTAGAAGCATTGCGCTGCCTTTTACGTGGGTTAGTGGAGCGTTGCCGAGAGACAACAGGAATGAGTTGAAAGCACATGCTGAGGAAGAAGGAAAAGTGTGAAAGGAGGGAAGAAACTTAAGTGCCTACCGGTTTCGTTGCTCGGTGGAGTCGCGCAGGTAGAGTCGCAGGTCTTTACCCGAGTCGGTCTTCACACGAGGAGGCTGAACACTCCCGCTGACGGCGCTCTTGCGTCCGTCACCACTGCCAGCTCGCTAGTCCTGCATACGAGTGCCTACGCGGGTGGCGAGTTGGATGAAGCGTTCAAGGCTGATGTTGTCCTCGTATGCAGCGAGATGCAATTGCAACTTCGGTTCCAACCCCTGGCGGAAGGAAGTGATGAGGGCTTGTTCATTCCATCCGCTGCTGGAGGCCAGAGTACGGAACTGCAATGCATAATCACTCACAGTGTTAGATCCTTGTTTCAAATTATAGAGTTTCTCACCGACTGATGAATCCGAAAGGGGTTTTCCAAAGACTTTGCGGAAATGAGAGACGAAGGCAGAATATGATTTTACCACGGGGCCTTTCTGAATCCAGAGTGCATCTGCCCAGCGGAGAGCTTTTCCTTGTAGCTGTGAGATTATGAAGGCGATCTTAGAGGTGTCTGTGGGGTAAAGTTGCGATTGCATCTCCAGGACCAGCTCACATTGCAGGAGGAATCCGCTGCAATCCTCCGCCGATCCTGAGTAGGGCGCCGGCCTGGCCATGGGACTGGCGTGCAGGGTTGGAGTGTGAAACGAAGAAGTGAACGAGGGAGCGGCGACAGGTGCTGGTGACGGTGACGGTGGTTGTGGTGGAGTGAGTGCTTGGCGCAGCGCGCTCACGAGCTCCTGGAAAGGGTCTGGTTGGCTCATGCTGATATCCTGTCGTACTTTGCAGGTCCGGTCTTCTGTTATGGTACAGACGGCACGGAGGCAGAAGTAAAAGCAAGTAAGGTTGTTTATTGAAATTCAGCAGTGAGCAGGTGAGTAAATGGTGGATAGAGAGTTCAATGTGATGATAGGGAATTGATACTGTCCTTTGTTGCTTGTAGATGGAAGTCGTGGTTGATGAGATGGAGAATGGCAGACGAGGAACACTCACACACACGGAGGGAGGACCACAGGAGGAAGACTGGAGACGCTCGAGTGACTGGGATCGCTGGTAGCAGGTAAGTAGCAGGTTGGAGTCCTTTAGGTAAGTATACATGAGTCTGTATAACAAACGAGACCGGACAACTACTGTGTGTGTGGGCTATATAGTGCTGGTGATTGTGGGGATGATGACATGCAGGTGGCGGTGATTAGAACTCCGGTGATTGAGTGCGTGGGTATTGCAGGGAGGTGGAGCCTGACGTGTCTGTGACACTTAAGAAGTACTAAAGAAGAATTTTTAGTATATTAAGTACACAATTAGTGCGTGATAATAGAGCACTTTAAGTACATTATAGAAGTGTACTTATTTTTCACCTGGGTATGCATCGACATCACTTTCCCGCCGGGGAAAGTAATCACTTCAACAATATCAGTGTTAGCCTATATATATCGTAATATCATCCAGCCCTAAAACTTGTATAGTTTTTGTCAGTGTTTATTTAAAAACACCCAAATTATGCAGAATATAAGATGTAAAGTAATTGATGAGTTGTCAACATAATATAACAATACAATATATACGGTATGATTTTACCTCAAAATCCAACAATTTGACACAAAATGATAACTGCAAATCCATTCTCTGTCTGGAGTCCAGCTGTTTCTGTGAATTGCAGTGATCCATTTGCTTTTTTTTTCTGTAGCTTTCGGCAGTCTTTAAATATATACCTCAGGTTTTGTGTCAAAGCTATTTGTACAGTCAATCACAAAGCTCTTTCCTGTTTTCTGGTGTATCATTCGATCTGACTAGTATTGTAGTACATCTGTGGTGAAAAGTCTCTCAAATTGTGTTATATCACTCGACCTGTGTGTTATATCACTTGATTTGTAGTTTTTCACTGATCTGTGTACTATAAAAGTTCAGTAGATTTGTGATAAAAATTTGTGACAGAACATCAGCGAGACATCTGATGCAATGGGGCAGTGCACATCTCGCAGCTGCATTGTAGTGCAAGATGCCTCAGCATGTATGTCACCAACGCCTGTACCAGAGAGAGAAGGAGGCTTTTTAGGTGGTCTTTTCCTTGGAAATCCAAAAAAACGACCATCGAAGCCCAACAGGGTCAGTGCAGAATTGACAGCAGCCAGACACCTCAGAGATGCTTTGATGGTGAAGCTGAACAGAAGAACAACACCCAGAGCATCAATGGTCCCAGCTGCAACAACATTGTTCCGTCACTGGACAAAGCTGAGGAGAAAAGTGACATTAACAATTCAGTGCACAGCCATGTGTCTTCCTTCAGCGCTGCAGAGAAAGTTAACGAAGATGTGCCTAAAAAGAACAGCAACACTTCAATTTACAGCTGTTTGTCTTCCTTCAGTGCTGTGGAGAAAGTTAACAAAGCTGAAGCTGAAGAGAACAGCAACACTTCAATGTACAGCTGTTTGTCTTCCTTCAGCGCTGTGGAGAAAGTTAACAAAGCTGAAGCTGAAGAGAACAGCAACACTTCAATGTCCAGCTGTTTGTCTTCCTTCAGCGCTGTGGAGAAAGACCAAGAGCAAGAGGACATCAACACAAACAACAGTACTTCTTCAACTGTGTCATCCATTAATGAGGAGGACCTCATCGCTCTTTTGCCATCGGATGACATTTTTTGGAAAAATTATGAATTTATCAATTTAAATTCAAAGGCAAAGAGAGGTCAGTTTACTACCACACACCCAACATTAATGTTTTTTTCTGGACATTGTTTTTCATATCCTAATGAAGATGTGGACTGAGGATAGATTTTGGTTGTGTGAGGCCTCATAACACCACAATAATGTGTCCATTTTTAAAGTGTTCTTTAATTTTATGGTTTATACTGTATGTATATCATTTGTATTTATTTTATTTTTTTTACAGGGGACATCAATCAGGACTATGAAACTGGTAGAATTCTTGGTCAAGGAGGATTTCGAAGAGTGTTTGAAGGAACCCGATTGTCTGATTCACGACAGGTTTGTTTCCTTACTTGCTAGCAAAAGGATTTGGTACTCTTTAAATTCATTAAAAATTACATCAATGTTCATTAATGGAATTATGTGACCTCTGCACAGATAATTAATTAATTGTAACCCATTCTCACTAAAACAATCTTTCTGTTTTTCTTTCTCTTGGAAAATAGGTGGCACTCAAATATGTGACGAAGAAAGAATGCTTTCAAAAGGGCCGACTTGTAAGTATGCTGCTGCTCCCTTTGTTTTCTTACTCTCAGAGTACACGGTCACATTAGTGATAGGATATTTTAACAAACTTTTGCGGGCAAAAAAGGTCCATTGTCAATAGCTTATAAACTTTCAAACCAAGCAGCTTTCTGTTGGATAGCGCGGCAAATTCATATGACCAACATGAATGAGCAGAAAATGTGTGGAATGTCTTCACCCTCACGCAAACATTCCAGAGTGTGTAGTTTCCCATTAAAATGACTGTACTTTGCCCTGCAAAATTTTGACAATCAGCCGTAAATGTGACCTCAACTTCAGTAACTATTTCCAGTTGAATTTAAGTTACAAGTCTTCAAACGTACTTAGGACATAATTCTGTTGTAGTAATTCAGATGAGTTACATCAGATAACCTAATTATCTCACTTTCGTGTAACTTTTATCTTTCCTGTAGAGTCTATTTGGAAAGTCCCTTCCAAATGAGGTCACCATGATGATTCGTGTGAGTAAAGGCCCCAGTGTTCCTTAAATAATAAAGCTGCTGGACTGGTATGAGACTCAGAATGAGTACATACTGGTCAAAGAGCAGCCCACGCATTGCAAAGATCTACGGCATTATTTAGTGCAGCATGGTGGCAGAATTAGTGAGTCGAAAGCACGACTTGTGATGCACCAAGTTGTTACTGCTGCACGAATATGCTGCGAAAGAGGTGTCTTCCACAGTGACATCAAGCTAGAAAACCTGCTAATCAACCAGAACAGCTTGCAGGTTAAATTAATAGACTTCGGTGTAAGTAGATGCTTGAAGAAGTCTGGTTATTTGAGGTTCATTGGTACGTATGATTCCACAAATCTATGGTGACACGTTATATCGAGCCTTCCAGACAGAGCCAATAACAGCAGAGGTCACTTGTTGCATTCTAATGAATCAATAGGAAAAAAAAGTGGTAGAAATACAAATTAATTGCAATGGACAAAATTTTGTTCCTTCTTCCAGGCACAAGAATTTATGCTCCCCCTGAGGCTTTCCACAGAACATCCAGGTTCCATGCCAAGCCGGCCACAGTGTATTCCTTAGGCGTACTGTTGTTCGTGATGCTGTTTGGGAAGTACCCTTACAAGGTGAAACCTGAGATCCTTGCCAAGATCTTGAGAAGAGCAGAAATTTCCAAAGGTGAGAGCATGTGGACAAATCATACAAGAACTTTTATTACAGCTTAAAATAATGTGATCATTTACACAAAGTATAAAACTGTCACGGTTGCACACAAAAACAAGATGTTAGGATCCAAGCGCAGCATTTATTGGTTAATCCAAAGGCATAATCAAACAGGCAAGGGTCAAACTCCACAGCACAGTCCACAAAAACAAAAAGCCAGGAATACAGTGCACGTAACAAAATATAACAAACCACAACCAAGGACAGAAACAACTGAGTATAAATAGACAGACACTAATGAGGAAACACAAAACAGCTGAGTGCAATGAAACGAGGATAATGAGTCCAGGAGGTGAATTATGGGAAATGAAGTTCAGACAAGTGACAAAAGTCCATGTTGGAGTGCCCTCTAGTGGTTAACTTGGGCACTCCAATTCGTAATCATGACAAAAACTTACAATAATAATCAGACATCTCTCCACACTTCCTTCACAGAATGCAGAGAACTGCTCTGTTCATGCATGGAAAAAGATCCAGCCATGCGGATCGACTTGGAAAAGATCCTCCACCATGACTGGTTCCAAGTATTTGTCCTGAAGCCGCAAAGACAGAACGAGGAAACCATAGTAAGTTAATTCACATGTGTGGATTCATGCGTCCTGAGAAAAAAAAAAAATCCTGCAAGGAACAACATCCTCTCTCGTTTTGCACTGCCATCACTCCTCTTTTTTCCTTCCGGAGCTCTCCGTGGGACTCGAGACCGGTGTGATGGGCAGGTGATGCTCATTAGCACTTGTTTTGTTCCCACGGCTCTTGGCCCCATCCTGCTTGTCACCCCCATAACCTCTGGCAGCACCTGGGGGTAAGAACAGATGAGGCTAGAGAAAACGAGATGGAAGGATGAGGAGAGATGAGAGAGGAAAAATTAATCTTGGTGCGGTTCCCAAAACACACTGCTGGTTGGTTGTGGCTTGGTTGTGATTCCCCTCGGAAGAAGGAGGTGGGAACCAGCAAAACAAAAGCAAAGCGGCAGTCGTCCTCATGAATTAAAACAACAACAAAAATCCAGGCCTGGTCCTCTCTTGTCTTGCACCGTCGTCTCTCCTCCTTTTATCCTTCTAGAGCTCCTCCATGAGAATCGCGCCACCAGCCTCGCTCCGTTCCCATGGCTCTCATGCCTCTCCCCCAATTTTGTGATGTGGAACATGTTCCACATCAAACATACTTCTTTTGGGAATGTCTTTTTACTATTTTTCATTGCATTCATTTTCATACATCAATGCATTGCTTTCACTTGCATTTAATGCAATGTTAAACCATTTACAGTGTTTCACTGTATATCAGGGGTATTCAGTTAAATTCATGATTAAAGATCCAGCTGAAATGTATCTTATCAATGATGTGACAGCAATGTCCACCTTGAATCTTCACTCAAAGTTCAGGTTTGATCATTCATTATATATGTGGTGTACAGTATGTGTGGACTCATTAAAAAAAAAAAGGTAACACTTTAGAATACTGATCCTTCATTAATAAATAACTACACAGGAACAAATGAATAATGCATTATTAGCACTCTAGTAACTACTATTAACTAACAATAAACTCTGATTAATGAATTAGTAAGTAATAGTGCTCAGTTGTAGGTGGTAGTTCACTATTAACTAATCAGTAACTACTGTTTTTTCATACCTCTAAGAGAACTATTAAGAACTACTATATACAGGTTCATAATTAACATGAATGATGCATAATGTATAATTAATTCTAAAGTAAAGGCCTTGGTAACCCACTAGTAATGACTGAAATATTACTAAATACTTAAGAAGGAATTACTAATTATTTGGATCAGTATTCTAAAGTGAGAAACATGATAACTCTCTAGTAACTACTGAAGTCTTTGTAAACCTTTGATGTTTTTGTATGTTTTTGTACAGTAATTCCTTATGATATATTTGGTAACACTTAAGTAATTACTAGTGGGTTACTATGATCTTCACTTTAGAATACTGATCCAAAAAAGAAGTAGTTACTTTAGAGTTATATAGTAACTCTTGAGTTATTAATATCCAATACTTTACAAAAACCTCAAAAGTTTACAATGACTACAGTAGTTACTAGAGAGTTATCATGCTTTTCACTTTAGAATACTGATCCAAATAATTAGTAATTCCTTCTTAAGTATTTGGTAATACTTCAGTCATTACTAGTGGGTTACCAAGGCATTTACTCTAGAATTAATTATACATTATTCATTATTCACATTAATTATGACCCTGTATATAGTAGTTCTTAGTAGTTCTCTGGGAGGTATGAAAAAAAACAGTAGTTACTGATTAGTTAATAGTGAACTACCACCTTTAACTGAGCACTATTACTTACTAATTCATTCATCAGAGTTACTTGTTAGTTAATAGTAGTTACTAGAGTGTTAATAATGCATTACTCATTTGTTCCTGTGTAGTTATTCATTAATGAAGGATCAGTATTCTAAAGTGTTACCAAAAAAATAATACAAAGATCAAACTGTCATATTACTGACAGTTTGTTAGAAAAAAGTAAATAAAAAAGCACAGTATAACGGCTGAATGGAGTTTTTCTGACGTAGCCTGACAACATCTCATCTGACCGCAGTTCACTGTTGTTCAACTGAAGCACCCTCATCGTCATCTACCTTTTCCACGCTCGTTTGACTTGTGCCTGGGGCTGAGGAGAAGTTGGAATGCGCGTCTGAAAAGTGTCTCATTTGTTGTGGTCGTAAAGAGAGAGTTCTATATAAACGGAAGCATTTTACTTGACGATGTTTTAAAAAATACTTATATTTTTGGTGTTTTATATGCTCTGTTAGTTGTTTGTGGAGTAGCATCACACGGGGGGATATTTTTTTTTACCCCCCACCAGGGATAAAAATAATTCAGCAGAGGCAGGGATACAAAGAGCAGAAAGGGGAAAATCCCCCCCATCCCCCTACAAATTGCACCGTGAATATAACAAATGCATGCAGAGGGCGGCCTGATGATTGTTGCACTTAACAGCAGATTAAATCCTTGTTTAATATCGGTCAAACGACATTTAATTCTAATGTTTATGTCCACACGAAGCCAGAGCTTATCCTATCCGATTTTTTTTATTTCCTCATCTCAAGAAATATCTACGGAGCCCCGCACATGACATGCAAGAAAAAAAATTAAATTGTGCACAGAATTTACGATTTTGTTCCCTCGATCTACTAAATTGGGCACACGATTTACTAATTCGTTCCCTCGATTTACTAAAACGTGCGCACGATTTACTGTTTCGTTCCCTCGATTCATAAATTATGCACATGATTTATGCGCATGACTACTACTTCGAAGAATACAGAAGGCGGAATGGCGGAACCACTTGCAAGGGCGATCATTTGTGTTTATAAAGCATATACAGTTGTTTGTTTTGTTTTTTTTTTAGAAAATGACCAATCGTTTTGCTAGATAAGACCCTTATTCCTTGTCTGGTATTGTTTAAAGCCCTTTGAAGCTGCACTTAAACTGTAATTTTGACCTTCAACAGTGGAGTCCATTGAAATTCACTATAAGAAAAATAGACTAATCCTAGAATATTTTCATCAAAAACCTTAATTTCTTTTCAACTGAAGAAAGAAGGACATTGAAATCTAGGATGACATGGGGGTGAGTAAATTATCAGGAAAATTTATTTGAAAGTGGACTAATCCTTTAAACAAAAGTAAAGAGCTGTGAGAAAGTGGGATGCATGTGAGATCTGCATGTGCAGTGGCAGCTCTTAAAGGGACAGCAAACAATTTTACTCACTGCTCTTGACTAAAGAACTTTTTAATAATGACTAATCTATATTTAATTTAAGCAATAAATCATGCAGTGCAGCAGACTGATAACTTTATTCAATTTCTGTTTTGTTTTTTATCTGTTAGACAGGTAGGAAGGGCACAGGTAAATATGACATTTATTATAGGTTTATGTGAGGATTGTTCCAAGTTCACTTAAATTAAAAGTTATTATATTTTTGAAGCCTGATGTAAAAAAAAAAAATAATTATATATATATATATATATTTTATATAGGCTATATATAAAATAATTTATAATTCATGTTTAAAATGGGGGGGGGGGGGTGAAATTGTCTCAATTTCATCAAGACATCAGTAGCTGTGATATGGCCTTCATTCATAAAAAGATGCCATTAAACAAGTATTTAAAATATACTGTCTTCATGTTGTTTCTTTATGTTGTTTTAATTTGGAGATTATCTGTGAAATTATTACATTGTAAAATATATGAAAAACATAAAAACGTAATATTTTTAATTGTGATTAATCACAGAAAAAAATGTGATTAATCGAGTTCATTTTTTCAGTCGATTGACAGCACTAAACAGAATATAACCGCTTGACAGTAAACTGTTTTTGCAGTGTTGTCTTATATTAATGTCCGTTAAAGCAAGTGTAAACAAAAAAACTCACAGCCACTTTGTCCAAAAGTGGTAATTATGGGATAACAGACAAAGCAATGCATCATGCTCTATAAGGTCATTATGTTTGTAGCATGATCCAGGGGATTAAAACTTAGACATTTCAGACCTAGTGGAGTAATTTACTATTATTACTCCACTATTTCTGAAACATATATCGTAAGTTTTAATCCCCTGGATCATGCTACAAACATGATGATCTTAACTTTATTAATATACTATTAATAGTAAATGGATAAAATGGAAATACTCAATAACCTCAGATGTGTGGCTTAATGGTTGGATTCCACAACTGATAACATTATATATATATATATATTTATCCATGGGTTTCATGTGACGTCACTGTATGTTATCGCCGCCATATTTGTGTCCGGTCACAGCTGCGCGCTCTGTTTAAGTCTATGGTGACAGCAGCTACAACTACCAGAGGAAGACCAACAAAACACTCTCAGAAGGTTCACAACAAATTTACAATATGTCTAGGATATGTGGTGCTGTTAGCCGTTTCAACAGTCGTCAGAACTGCAAATTTATTTGACCCCAAAGGAGTTAGATCGGCGGAATTATTGGCTTCATTCAGAAAGGACCACACCACTGGCAGCCAAACAGCAACGCACAACATTAATAACTGCTTGGACTGTAATTTACATAACATTATAATTGTATACAATATTGTATTAAAATATTGTGAATTGCGTGTTATTACAGGATGAACAAATTCACGACACGAGCTGACTACATTACTTAGTTCAAGTACATGCGTGCATGATTTTGTGCAAATATAAGTTGTAATTTTATGTCTACCTTGTATAAATATTGTTAGGTTTTTGCTCCTAATTCGTGCCTCATCCCAGACCTCTTATTTGGCAATTGAATGAGCAATCACTCAGCGCTGAGGGAGAATATAGTCTCATTTTATTGATAAGAAAAGAGAGAATATATAGAAAGAGTACAAGGGGTGTAGTATAGTTTCAGCCAATGAGAAAGAGAATACATCATATAGATCATGTTATAGGAATGTGATACATATAGAAAAACAAGTCTAAATATGGTCATCTATTGGTCAGGTACCCATGAGGTCCCTTAGCATCCCAAGGACTTTCTCCTAAGCAGGGACCATTCCCTGTTTCACATTTACTCCTAGTAGAGCCTTATATGGAAATGGTTCTGGTACATAGAAAACCATATGTTAAAACATAGTATACAACTTTGACAGAGGAAAAAAAGGAGCCTCACTCCACATACTTTCAATGCTGAGACCAACATAAAATCTATCAATTGCCCCTTTTGGCAATAAAATTGCCACACCCAAGTCTTAGCATTACTTTTCTCATATCCAAATATAATCACTTTCTTTACTTTCAAAATCATAACATTCTTCAGCAAACATTTCCTTCATTTTCCTTCAAAATTACTAACATTTAACAGGTCTATTCATCAAAGCATATTGAGAGGATACAAAAGTATTCATAGCACGATTAATCAAAGCTCTAATAAATGGAATAATACAACAGATAATAAATGCCATAATTAATAGGATCACACCTATAGGAATCAAAGCAGATACAAGCATTTGTTGCCATCCTGTGAGCCATGCTAAGAACCCACTTTGATTATCAGTAACTTCTCGTTCTTGTAATTCTTGAGCAATTCTAGTCATATTTTTTAAACCCTCTGAAATTAAATGACCATCTGCATCATTCTCAGGGATATAAGTACAACAAGAGGTACCAACAATAACACAAACTCCTCCTCCTGCCGCGGTTAATTGATCTAAAACTAGCCTGTTTTGCAGGGCAGTTAAACGGAGCCCTCGGAGTTCCTGTTGAACACCAGCCAATGTGTCTCTTGTAGTATTGATAAATGAAATTAGCTCATATCTTGTAACCTCAACTTCAATTTGAAGACTAGAAACACCTATTCCTGGAAACACTGCTTCAAAGAATCTTTCAGTACCAGTCCAGAGTCGATGTTGCATTGGTACTGGATTATCTCTACTCAAACTACTAGTTGAACTGCGACCAGAGAGGGAGCGTTTCTTTTTCTGTTTTTGTTTTGTCATAACGTGAGGTTTGTGTGGTCTAATAACCATGGAATATTCTTCCAAAGTTACTAGAGCACATCTTCCACTCCAATCTTCTGGAAGAGTAGTGTAGACTCTGTGTCCACACAGCCAAAACCAATCTTTGACAGCTCTAGTTCCCCGTGAAGCAGGAGCATATCTGTAGCAATTTTGACCTGGCACAAGTGCACAATATTTAGAACACACATCTTGAATAAAAGGATTAGCCCATCCATAAGCAATCATAGTAGATATAGGATGTGGTGTTCTTTTAGAACACTCAGTCATATTAGCTTTTGGATAATGCAAAATACAACTCATACAACAAGACATATTTTCTATCTCACAATGATGGTATGTTCGATTACATTTACTTTTAGGAATTACCCCCAGTCTCACTGTTCCAGTTTCTCTTTCCATACATAACAGTGAGTCTGGAATAGAGCCAATGGTTGTCATTTTAGCATGTACTTGCGTTGCAAGCATCATTATTCTACTTTTTCCACAACTCCATATTGCACTTCTATTTGGAGCCATCATTCCAGTAATGCTAACAAAAATAGGGCATTCTAATTCTTCTTCTGTTCTTGGTGATTTAACCTCTACATGTGGTCCAGAAGCACTATGTGGCATTTTGGTGCAAACATAAGTCACCTGTTTTTCCTTCAGATTTGGCAGTGTAGTTGGCTAATCTCCACCACATGTTAGCTGCAAAGGCATGTGGTTCTTCTTCATAATGTACCCAAGTTTCATTACCAGTGCTAACAGCAGCTTGTATGTGAATAAACACATTTGTCAGCACAACCAGGTAAAATGTCAATTTAGCAATCATGGCTAGAGAGCTTCAATGATAATTATTGCTGGTTTTAGATCTCTAGCAATCTCTTTCTTCTTCTCCTCGTTGAACGTCTTGGTTCACCTTCCTTCGGATCTTTCCTTGGCTCACTGGCTTCCTTCTCCTCATTGACCAGAACGTTCCCCTGGGATGGAGCTGCTTTCAGTCGACTGGCATGGATCCACTGCGGCTGGAAGTCAGTCAGCACTCCTGTTCTCATCACAGCAATCACCGTGGCGGGCCCCAGATATTTCGGCTCACCCAGTTTTGTGGGCTTCAGACACTTTATCAGCACCTGTTGTCCTGGAATGAAAGGATGAGTGGGTTTTTCTGCAGGAAGAGGGAGAGAGAGAGACACATCACCGTTGATGCTATTCAAAGTTTTAATTAGGGAATCCACATAATCCGTGATGATCACCTCCGTGTCACCTGTGGAAAAATTGCCAGCGCGACCTCTGACCCATGGGGTCGGGAAAGGTCTACCCATAAGGATTTCAAACGGAGACATCTTTGTTGTTGCTGATGGTGACATTCTAATTTCTGTCAATACGGCAGGCAGCAGATCAACCCAATTTCTGCCTGTATCAAGACACGCTTTATTAAGACGATCTTTGATAACCCTATTCATGTTCTCAACTTGTCCACTAGATGGAGCATGAAACGGTATATGTAATCTCCAGGTAATATTAAGCTCCTTGGCTAACAACTGCGTGACTTTGGAAGTGAACGGTGTTCCATTATCACTATCGATAACCATTGGTATACCAAAACGCGGTATAATGTCCTTAGCCAGAACTTTAACTACCGTCTGTGCATTTTCTTTTCCACACGGAAAAGCTTCAGGCCATTTAGAAAATCACAATTGTCAACAATCACAAGCAAATATTTATTATTTCCGCAAGGAGGCATATGCGTAAAATCAATTTGCAAGTGTTGGAATGGTAGCTCAGGATGTGGTAAAGCGTCATGTTTAGTTGCCTTGTGCTTGTTAGTTTGAGCACACACCAGACAAGCATCCAATATCAACAGAGTATTTCTTTGAATATTTGCTATGCAATAAGATCGATTCAACATTTGTATCACTTTCTTTTTGACACATGTGATACACCATGATAATGTCTACATAGCATAACAATCGCAGATGCAGGTAATGCAAGTCTACCCTGTTTGTCTCTCAAGATTCCAACTTGATCTGGTTTTACTTCATTGTCTGACCAGTAAGTAAAATCAGCTTGCGTAGGGTTAGCTTGTAATATTTTAATGTCCAAATCATTAGTCAATAATGAATTCATCATAGGCACATCTGTGCCCCTTTCGCTTACATGTGGACTTAACATTACTTCTTTAGCAGCCCATTTCGCTACTTCATCTACAAATCTATTTCCTTTGGCTTCATCTGTTTCTCCTGACGTATGTCCTGCTACTTTAATAACAGCGAGTTTTGATGGTTGTTGTGCTGCATTAATGAGCTCCGCTACAATACTATGGTGAGCAATTGGCTTTCCATCTGAGGTTTTAAAATTTCTTTCTTCCCACAATTTAGCAAAATCATGTACTATGCTATACGCATATTTAGAGTCAGTGTATATATCAACACACTGATCTTTTGCCAATTGACAAGCTCTCGTTAAAGCAATTAATTCTGCAACTTGCGCTGACTTATATGGCAAAGAGTATGCCTCAATTACACGATCAGGTAATTCAACAATAGCATACCCACACAAGTATACATTATCATTTGGCTTGAAACAGGATCCATCAATATACCAATTCTTCCCCTCCTCCAGGACAGATGCAGAAACATCTGGCCTGCAGGCAGTCGAAATCTGGATTCTGTCCAGGCACTCGTGGTCATCACTCTCAAATTCACCTTGCATCAGCAACCTGTGCAAATGTACAGTAGGGCCATGAATAACAGAAGTTGGCTTCAAAATCAAATTAGCAGTAGCTAATAATATAGCCTCATAGCCAGAGCGGCGTTGAGCAGTCATATGTTGAGTAGAAATATTACTCATAATGACTCCTACCTGATGAGAAGTATGCACTATCAATTTATGTGATAACACAATTTTTTCAGCATCTTGAACCATGATCGCCGTGGCAGCCACTGCACGCAAACAAGCAGGAAGTCCCCTGGCTACTGAATCAAGAGTTTTAGACAAATAAGCTATGGGACGAAAAGTACCCCCATGTTCCTGGGCCAGGATTGCGGCGGCTGTACCCCCACTTTCATGCACGTATAAGTGAAAGTCTTGAGAGTAATTTGGGAGGCCGAGTGCAGGAGGTTTCATGAGGGAGGATTTCAAATGTCTGAATGCTTGATCCATCTCAGCTGTCCATGTAATGTCCTCTGTGTCCCCCAGAGTAGCAGTTCGTAGGATTTTATCATACATGGAACAGTTGGGCACCCATATTCGGCAATAATTAACTAGTCCCAGGAAGCTTTGCATCTGCTTCCGTGTCGATGGGTGCTTGAAAGTAGCAATAGCTTTCACTCTGTCAGCAGACAATTGCACTTTGCCCTGTGACAGTTCATGTCCAAGGTACTCGACCCTCCTCTGTACCCACTGTAGTTTCTCTCTTGATGCTTTGAAACCAGCCTCTGCCAAAATATTGCAGACAATTTTAGAGGCAGCAGCACACGTCCTCAGTTGCTCCTGTGATGAGGATGTCATCTGCGTATTGAAGCAGACAGGTGTTTGGAGGAAGTTTGGCATTTTTCAGCGTTGCGTGCACTACAGCAGAGAAAACAGCCGGAGAATCCCAGAACCCTTGTGGGAGTCTTGTCCACGTTAATTGTGAATTTTCCAAGGTAAAAGCAAACAATGGCTGTGTTTGGCCATCAACAGGAATGCTGAAGAAAGCACTGGAAATATCTAAAACAGTAAAAAATGAATGTTCAGAAGGAATAGAATTAATTATAGTTTGCACATCAGGTACAATAGGAGACAATGGTGTTACCAACTCATTAACTTTTCTCAAATCTTGAGTTAAACGCCAAGAACCATTTGCTTTCTTAATTGGATTAATTGGTGTATTATAAGGTGAATGAGTGTGCACCAGGATGCCTTGAGCCAGTAATTTATCAATAACAGGAAGAATACCCTCCACCTTTTCTTTTGAGAGGGGGTACTGTTTCTGATACACAGGCTTGTCTGTTATTAGCTTAGCAACATAGGGCTGGACATCAATGAATCCTGCGTCATCCTTATGGGCTGCCCACAACTTGGGGTTGACGCCCTCAATTTCCTGTTTGAGCTCAGTTGCAGAATCATCCTCAAGGAGAGCATTTCCTGTATCAACAGTGAGAGAAAAGGCTGCAGGAAAAATAAGTTGTAGAGAGTCAGCATTAAAATTAAGTTGAATACCTAATTTATGTAAGAGATCGCGTCCCAGAAGAGAAAATGGGGAATTCGGTATTATCGAAAAAGCATGCATTTTAAACAATGATGGGATATCATTAGAAGTAACTGGAAATGTTGGTGTCATTTCACATCTCACAGGTACACCATTGATTCCCACAGAGTTTACATGTTTTCCTGTAATCGAGCCCTCATAGACAAGAGAGGATAACGATGACATCGACGCCCCCGTATCTATGAGAAAAACATAGGGTTTATGGTCAACATTTAATTCAATAAATGGCAAAACAGTTGACACATTCGGATAACTCAAAGAAATCAATGAAAAATTATCAGAAGAGGGCTCAGTCGAACTCAGTCATTGTTGCCAGGAAATTGGATACACTGGATTTTGTCTGTCAGTCTTTGCAGAAGGGAGCACAAGTGGGGGCTTTTGCTTCAAGCCACCACCAGAGCCCTTCTTCTTCTGCTTTTCTGACCTCTGCCTCAAATCCCAAGCCTTTTTCCTACAGTCACGTTCCAGATGTCCTGGCTTGCCACAATAAAAACAGCGTCTCACATTTCCAAATTGTTGTGGACGAGGATTCACAGCAGCATTCACTTGAAGCATTGCAGGAGTTTTGCCCCTGGAGACATCAAAAGCTCCAGCAGAGGAAAGCTCACGCAAGCGTCGTCCCAATTCATCAACAGAAATGGTAGTAATATTCGGAGTTGTTATACGAATTAACTGCGCAGTGTCTTTGTTCATATTATTTAGGAACGTATTTAAGAACAATGGACAATTTTGTTCAATAGGAATCGCAGATTCCTCAACCCATGCATGTTTAAATCTATTAAAGAATGCAACAGGGCTTTCACCAGTTCTCTGTTTGGTATTGGCTGCATGCGAGATGTCTTGTTTAGCAGAAGACACTTTTAACAAAAAAGCAGTCAATTGATTGAAAAAATCTTTAAGTTTACCTGAGCTGGCCCAAACCCAATCACCTGCTTCGTCCTCATCTTCCTCCGAATCAGTAATTAGAAGCACTCGTGAAGGTTTAGACAAATCAAGGGGCTTCGAATCTCCAGCTTTCTGAGATACAACACGACGAACAGGCGGTGTATCGTAGATGGGGTTTAAGTAATAAACTTCTTCAATCATTTCCTCCTCTGTGATTTCCGCAGGCAGTGTTTTAGTCAAAATAAAACGATAATCTCGCCCCGTCAATTGACTGTAGGCAGTTAACCGTTGCAGCACTGCCACAAATTGATGTGGTGACCTAGCCGGATCAGGCAGATCTTTGCAAATAGCCACTGCCTCCGTAACACTCAGAGGAGTAATTTTGTAACCATCTGGAAGCTGTACAAACGGAAAAACTTCAGTTGTGGACGGCAACTGCGGATACAATCGATTGGTCAAGGGCTTTGGAATTTCAGCAGAAGCAACGCATTCATATGGAGGAAGGGACGCATCAGGTTTCAACTGAGACTGAGAGAGAGAGCTGTCTTGTTTTTTCAACTCTGGACCCTTATCCCAATAAGTTTTCATCTTCATCCAAACTTTATACGCATCTTTCATATAATCAATTGGCCATCCTGGGTCACCCCAAGAACCAAAGATCATATCTTTTGCACCACGCATATCTTCATCTTTAAAAGAACCATCGTGGGGAAACGGATCTAATTGTATTTTCCCTTCTGACCATCCCGCGAGATTAGAGAGATAGGGTTCAGTAAAAAACGCTTTATTATTGCGATTCATGAAATCCCTCGGGGTTTCCCCCATCAACGGTCGACTAATCGTTTCACCCATTTAAAACAGCCAACAAAGATCTCTCCTTTGCTTAAAGAAAAGCCTTACAATTTCAG
Source organism: Megalobrama amblycephala (assembly GCF_018812025.1). Classification (NCBI taxonomy): domain Eukaryota; kingdom Metazoa; phylum Chordata; class Actinopteri; order Cypriniformes; family Xenocyprididae; genus Megalobrama; species Megalobrama amblycephala. Next base: position 27,733,860 of record NC_063053.1, on the reverse strand, counting down.
AGAATGGCCAAACAAAATACAAATTAAAGTCTGCAGCTTTATATTAACCTTTTAGTATTTTTGGCAAAAAGAAACATTTTAAATTCAGTATTATTCATTCAACTGCCAACAAGGACCTGAGGATATCACCATGAAATGGACTAAGAGAGAGAGAAAAATTTTCAACTCAAACTCATCTATTCCCTTCCCACGTATATAATCTGTGAGGATAACACCAAAAAATTAAAGGGTGATCAATCCTCTTTCACTCTTCCCGCATTTATCAAAATACGAGGATATCCACTTTTAACAAATATGAAAAAAGTGCGGCACAAAAATACAAGGATCAATTTCTCAACAGACAGTAAGATGCACTTAAGCATTTTATTTCTTACCTGTCTGGAGAAATCCCGGACGAGCCCCCAAATTGTTAGGTTTTTGCTCCTAATTCGTGCCTCATCCCAGACCTCTTATTTGGCAATTGAATGAGCAATCACTCAGCGCTGAGGGAGAATATAGTCTCATTTTATTGATAAGAAAAGAGAGAATATATAGAAAGAGTACAAGGGGTGTAGTATAGTTTCAGCCAATGAGAAAGAGAATACATCATATAGATCATGTTATAGGAATGTGATACATATAGAAAAACAAGTCTAAATATGGTCATCTATTGGTCAGGTACCCATGAGGTCCCTTAGCATCCCAAGGACTTTCTCCTAAGCAGGGACCATTCCCTGTTTCACATTTACTCCTAGTAGAGCCTTATATGGAAATGGTTCTGGTACATAGAAAACCATATGTTAAAACATAGTATACAACTTTGACAGAGGAAAAAAAGGAGCCTCACTCCACATACTTTCAATGCTGAGACCAACATAAAATCTATCAAATATATATGAATTACCCTATATAGGATGTGTTCCTTTGAGCTAATTAACCTTCTAGCAAAGTGCTTCATTTTACAGGTGTTCATTCAGCGCGTGCAGCTCAAATAATACTGTTATCAAAATGAGATGATTTGAGAAAAAAATCTGTTATTGTTCGTGATCCTTATTAATCAAACCATGTGTTGCTGAATATAATACGAGAACAATATAAGAGCTAGTTATTAAAAATAATGCATTCATTTAAAAAAAAATATATATATATGAAAGTTTTAATAGTGCAAACATTTAATGACTTAATCATTGCTGTTTGAGCTGCGCACGCTGAAGTTAAGGAGAATAAAAACTCATAAACTGAAAGTTAATTAACTCAACGGAACACATCCTATATAAAATGATTCAGATATTTATACAAAATGAAAATAATACTACAACTAGTATTGCACAAAATCACGCATATATGAACTTGAAGTAACGTCATTGAACTCCGAAACACAGCAAATAAGCCCAAATAATTCACAACGTTATGTTACAAGTATATACGACTATAATATAATTTATAAGAAGACAGTCCCAATCATATTAATGTTTTGCCTTACTTTTTGAGCGCTCGCGCTGAAGCTATATGATAATCAGCTCTGTGGGTTATTTCCTCAACGAAACATATCCTTTATGAGAATAATCAGATATTTATACTTCATAAAATTAATATTACAAGTTTTATCTGCACAAAATGACGCAAATGCACATGTGAAGTTTGAACAAGTTATGTAATCAATGTTTAACTCCAGTAGACGCCCTCTTCCCACAACAACACGCTGAAACAACAACATAGAGAATTCACAACATTTTATTACAATAGTGTTCTCGTTATAAATGTAAATTACAATCCCAGCAGTTATTAATGTTGTGCGTTGCTGTTTGGCTGCCAGTGGTGTGGTCCTTTCTGAATGAAGCCAATAATTCCGCCGATCTAACTCCTTTGGGATCAAATAAATTTGTAGTTCTGACGACTGTTGAAACGGCTAACAGCACCACATATCCCAAACATATTGTAAATTTGTTGTGAACCTTCTGAGAGTGTTTTGTTGGTCTTCCTCTGGTAGTTGTAGCTGCTGTCACCATAGACTTAAACAGAGCGCGCAGCTGTGACCTGACACAAATATGGCGGCGGGCATAGCGGAAGTGACGTCTTTGAAACCCATGGATACAACAGTTCTGTCTTGTTCTCGAATCTGATTGGCTGATAGCCATGCGATATTTCAGTGATAACAGCACTCCTACTGCCTTTTCACCGTTTGTATCACTCCGCTTGAAGTGACCGTCGTGGCGGCCGATCAAATCAACCGTAATTTTTACAAATACTACTTCTTGTACCACGAACTGTAGTTTTAATAGTTTTTTAGGCGAGAATGTAGTTGTTTAGACCTGAAATATGTGACTCATATTTAATAACAGCGCCTATTTTTGTCAGGTCAGATCAGAACACGGACTCAGTCTGCAGGCTCTCAAAAGATTTATTTAAAGTCTTTTCTCAAACAGTCAACACAAAAGCAGATCTTTTAAATAATCAACACAAGCAGTCTATAATCCAGACAGGAGCAATCTCAGAAGCAAATTTAGAGCTGCGTTTTACAGAGAATTACACAGCCGCTGAAGAGCCTGAATAGGACAGTGTCATGCAGCAGAGGGCGCAGTTGAGGCGGAATGCGGGTGGCGCTCAGGCAGCGTGTGAGACCGGGCAACGGCACAGCGATCCGTGCAGGAAGACGGAGAGCGCAACCAGGGCTGAATGCAGGAGAGACCAGTCTGGGAATTCAGGAGAAGAGGTGAAAAACAAAACAGCATCTAAAAGATGAAAAACAAAAACTGAAAAACTCCGATACGACACAAAACAAAGAGGCAGGAATCCACACGACACGACAGGACAGAACAGAACACGAGACAAAGCTGGAAGCTTGCTGGCACAACGCACAAACAACGATCTGGCACAAGACAGCACACGAGAGGGGATTAAATAGAGGACTTGATTGATGCCGAACAGGTGGAAAGAGTGAAACAATAACGAGATGGTGAATGGAATAACAAGGGGGCGGGGAAAGACGCCACAATGACAGCGCACACATGTGCTACAGATGACAACAACAACAACACGCGACAGACAGGGGAACAACAGACAGATCAGCCCAGGGACATGACAATTTTACAATTTGTTTTGACGTTTTCGGAGATGCGAGCTCGAGTGGGTCAGCGGCCGTTCAGTGCTTCTGTAACCGCCGAGAACAGCTTCATCTCGGCCAGTGCCTCGGGGATTTGCCGCTGGCTCTTATAGTGGTTAAACATGAGACATAATTCAATTTGAGTACATAGAACGGGCAATCTTTGGGCTTATTAATCTATTATTTGTTCCAGAGCAAGTCGAATTGTGCTATATTAAATTTGATAATAATAAACGTTACGTTACATCCTTATATAGCACATTGGCTACAACTAGACGGGACATATCAGACTCTTCTCCGCCACGTAATACGTAAAACATTAAACTTTATAAACATATGTTTTTTTTTTTTGAGTAAAGAAAACGCTTTACAATTTTTTTTCAAACATCAGATCTTTATTTACCTTTGCATTGCACAGAGGACATGTCCAAACTGCGTGCGCACTTTATTCAGGAGGTGAGGCAGATTAATGAGGCTTGATTGACAGTTTAAGGATCCAATGGAGTTAGGAGGTTTTGTCACAAGCTCTTTAAAATCCTTTTCATTCGTTAAATATTTGTAAAACCCACATACAAGCGTAAATGGTGACCTAATTTTTTACTAGAAAAGACTTTACTAAAGTGACGTTTTAGAATTAGTAACAGAGGCTTGGTCCAACTGTCAAATTGAGATTTGAATCCGTGGCAAACGGATTTTTGCTGCACAAAAGAGGGTTTTAAAGACACTCCGTTGTTGTTCTTATTTATTTACACACTCGTGCCGTCGAACTGTTGTATAAACGCAATATCACACGAGTAGCCGTGCGATATGGCTGTATATCAGCACGCTGTGATTACCTACGGCCTCGTGCCTACGGACGAATCACAGCGTGCTGATATACAGCCATATCGCACGGCTACTCGTGTGATATTGCTCATATATATATATATATATATATATATATATATATATATATATATATATATAGGCTAAGACAATACAACATTTACTGTAGGTTTCATAAAATTTACTGACTTTGAGAAATTTTCTATTGTGTTTCTGATTTGGCTGTGAGATTCGCCTATTTTGGGTGCATAAGATGTAATAGATTCTATTGTCCAGTTGGCATTTTTACCCCAAAATGGCATTTTTACCCCTACCTTTGGCTGTTACCCAAAAAGCATCAGAGTTTTGCCTCTTGGGTTCTATACTCTTTGGTTTGAGATACATTGGCTGCGTCCGAAATCTGGAAAATGCTGCCTTCAGAGGATACATTTCAAGGTAGGAAGGCATCAAGGCATATCCGAATCCAATGTTAGCTTCACTTTGTCTCCTGAGATACCTTCATCTGATCGATTTTGAAGGCAGCATAGATGTATCCTTCACTGCCTTTGATATCCCATAATCTTGTGCTTTTCATTCTGTGACAGTTCAGCTAGAAAAAATAAAGTTGGCTTCCGAATGTTGAGTTTGCTGCTCAGTTTGTGAAAATGAAAATGTTTTTGACCAACATTTTCCTCTTTTGATGTCATTTCTAGCGAGAAATTATCACTGTAGTAGTTAAATATTTGTTTAGTTCTCACCAAAGCTCATGCTATTTTGCTGTAGATTATTAAACTGTTACACTGCCTCAGAAATCTGTCCAAAATCAGTTTTGTGAAGTGCCTTCATGCACAAACGCTGCCTTACAAGTCATTGCCTGATAAGGCAACTGGACTGTGACAGTACCAGTAGGCGCGTCCAGGCTGACCAGGGCACAAAGGAGGATCAGACAGCTTGGGAAGCCATGGCGGTGCTGGCCTCCTAGCTCAATCCGGTGAGATCGGGGAGCTCCCTGGAATCAACAAAATTTGTCCCAATCTTATACAGGTTCTTGATTCGCTCATCATCCAGGGAGCTGGTCTGGATGAGACTACAGTACTTGTCTATGAACGTGAACAGGCACACAGCGAATTCCCAGCCAGAATCTGTGGTGCTCTGCATAGGGTCTGGTCTTCTGTCAGGCACACAGATGGAGGCAGGCAGGTAAGTGTTTTAAATGATACCAACGATGCTGGGAAATGGAGTCCGGGGAAAGTGAGACGGACGGTGACTGTGACAGTTAACAAAGGTCTTGAATACATTGTTAATTTATTCATATTGCTGGCAAAATGTTATATACATAAACAAAAATGTTTAAATTCATCCCCAATATTTAAGGCATTTTGGAATTTGATTGTTTTATATGTTCTCTGAAATTGTTAAAAAAACAAAATCATTAACATGTTTAAAATATTCTGACATTATTTTCAGATCCCCTGTTACTAATTAATGTCACACTTTGTATTGCACTGACTGTCTTATGCTATGCTCTGTTTAATTGTTTTTTTTTTTTTTCATTAAAAAAAAAAACCTTTGTGAACAAATCATTCTCTTTTAGGTGAACGAATCATTCTCGTTCATGTAGTACATTGACTCGTATTTTACGTTCACTGAAATTTTTCCCTCCACAGCAGCGCGGCACTATTAGCAGCGAGCGAATGCGCAGCTCTGTGGACTGTTTCATCCTGTCAAAGAATGACTAAAACTCGAGCCAATAGCCTTTGAATATGAGATGTGACGGAGTATGTGATTTGTTGAATTCAGTGAACAAGACTTTTTTGAGTCTGAAAGAGAGAGATCTCATTTGTGAACAAGTTGAACAAACTGGTACATGTCGTTCTTGAATGAAATGCACCAGTTGTTGAACGATACTTATGGCAAACAGGTAGAGCATGGCTTGTGTAGTTTGGCATATTTGCAGCAAAGAAAGACATTTACACTTTACTGAGAAGTTTTGAAAACAGTGTAATAACGCAAGCTTATGGTTTAATGATTACTGTACAGCAGTGGTCTCAAACCCAATTCCTGGAGGGCCACAGCTCTGCACAGTTTTGATCCAGCCATAATCAAACACACCTGATCCAGCTAATCAAGATATTTAGGATTACTAGAAACTCCCAAGCAGGTGTGAGTTGGAGCTGGTCTTCCAGGAGTTTGAGACTGTACAGAGTACTATAAGCACTGGTTTTGTGTGCATGTTGTATTTATTTCTGTAGTTGTTTTATGTTTTAACAGCTTTCTTCTTTTAAATAAAGTAATTAATTACGTTTGAGTCATGTCATGCACTTCTCTAAAATCTGTAAAACAAATAAAAAAACGTGACAGTATTGGTAAGATCTCATTGCGTCACGTCAGCAAATAGATTTGTCTATCAAGATAATCTTTACAAGTTAAAGGGGCTCTCTGTAGGAATGACACCCAGTGTTCAAAATAGGTACTGCAGTCCAAATTCAAAGTATTGTTTGGCCCGTCCCCTCGTTCAAAGACGCGGGTTGCCAGCTTTTACAGCATATGGTTGCCAGCAACAATAGGGAGTGCAATTGACAATGAAAGCTGAGGAGACTTGCACACTGTAAGCTGATGAGTTGATTTATCTGTTTTGATATGCTGTTGTTCATAAAGATATTTAGATGGATTCAGAGGCTTTTTAGTAGAGATGCACCGATTGCAATTTTCTTGGCCGATTCCGATTTCCAATTTTTTGTTAGTGTGATCGGCTGATACATATTTTTTGCCGATTCCGATTTTCTTTTTATGAACTATAAATGACAACATATAGCCTACAAACAAACATCTACTTTTCTTCAATGCAAAGTTTTATTTTCATTAAAAAAAAGTAGAAGTCAGTAATAAAATATTAACAGCTCAAATAAATGCAATAGAATAAAGAGAGCTATGAAACTAAGTTTTTCGGGTTAACTGGGTTTTTATTCAGGTAAGAAATACTACAGAAATTAAGTAATCAAATGTAAAATAACACATTGTGTTATTTTGCATTGGTTACCTTAATTTCTGTAGTCTTTATTGCAAATAATTCTTACCATTAAAGTTATAAACGTATTCAGTCAAGAGCAGAAAGTGATTTTCTTTGTCTTTTGTTCTTTGATTAACATGACAGACAGCAGCAGGAATATTGGACTGCTGCCCCTTTAAGAGTTTATGAACGGTGTTCAACAGACCCAATAATGTTACACACGACATGGGTTCACTTTTTTATTTAGCTATTTAACGATTCAAAACTGACTGTGTTTATCTGTGTACTCGCCAAGATTGCCTGTGCCACTGGTTTTGACATACTTTTGTATGTATTTGACAGTTTAAGCATAGGAAGGCGCTAATTTTGGTACTTGTGACTCTGTTTGATTTCTGTCTCTGTTTGAGACTGAGCGTGGCTTGTTCGCTTCATTAATATAGATAAGTGGTGCGCGTGCTTTCGGTGTGAGCGCGAGACCTGCGGGAATGACTAAAATTTATGCGCTATAGAGTGCCCCAGGGATGACGCATTTTTGTAGGCAAAACCCGGAAGCGAGTTAGCATTTTAGGACTTCCGGTTCCAACGCCGTAAAGTCTATGGGTTTTTTGAATGGGTTTTTGCTAAATCGCCTGAAATAAGGTCTGTGGTTAACAAAGCCTCTAAATACTTTCACGTTTTGATCTATGACATAAAACACACCAGTTATAACCCACTTGTGATTTTTTTTTTAAACTTTTACTGTGTCTTAAAATCGGCAGTTGCTAACAAGTTGCTAAAAGGGACTACTTCCTTTACTATTACTCCCAATACTTTGGCAGGGACTTTAGACGTCATCACTAAAAAAGGGACATTTGGACAGCATTTCTCATGAAAAAGTGGATAAGTATTCATAACAGCACAGATCATATTCATCGAGCATGTTTTTAAATAGAGTTGTTTTCTAAATAAAGTTTGAGGAAGCTTGGTGGTGATGACGTTGATCCGCGACCATGGTGTGCTGTAGTCCGTTTATAGCCTACTGTTAGCCTTTTATATCTGACGACTTTATTTAGGCTTCAAAATCTATAAATGTTGTGTTAACTTGTAAAGATTATCTTGATAGACAAAATGTGTAAGTGTCATAACCCTTTGTTAAACACAGAGCTTCTGTGATTTTCCAAAAGTCTATGGGAAAAATGCATAGGCTTTCAACAGTAGGAACCCGTGCACCGCTCACTTCCGGGTTGGCCTACAAAAATGCGTCATCCCTGGGGCACTCTATACAAGCACTACTTAACCGGAGCGAATGAGACGAGAGAGAGAGAGAGAGAGAGAGGAGGTGCCGCCCGCGCGGGTGTGTGTCACTTCACCGTGACAGAAGAGAGCGGGAACGCGCAGCTGACGTTATTGCCTGATTCTCTGACCCAGTTTGTTTGCTGGTTTCCATGGCTGCAATACACGGTGTTTTCCGCCAACTGGCAACCTGTGATGTTGAAATACTATTGGATAAACTGGCAGCACACGGTTTCACAGAGACCAAAACAAAAACAGACATTCCGACACAGAACGCACATTTTCAAAGTAGAATATCTGGCTGTAGCATTGTTTTTCTGAGAAACAAGTAGGTGAACTTAGAATGTTTCCTAAATATCTGCAAACATATTAGGGTATTTTTATGCTTTATTAAAGTAAAAATCTTACATAGAGCCCCTTTAACACAACATTTATACATTTTGAAGCCTAAATAAAGTCATCAGATATAAAAAGCTAACAGTACAGGCTATAAACGGCCCCCCCTCCACCCGGCCTGCAACGGATTTAAAAAATAAAACATAATCCGGCCCTCTAAATTATTATTATTATTATTATTATTCTCCAGTTGTCTCATACCATATTCCATAGTCAAAAGAATGACATGATTCTATAAAAAATAAATAAAAAAGCACGCAGGCAGATTTGATGAGAGCTGGTTTGGGGCTTTCGTAGTTTATTTGTTGTTTGGTTGCAAAGTGCGAATGAAATATGTTTTTTCCAAACCGAAAAGGAAAGTGGATGAGAAACACAGACAGTTTCAAGAAAGATGGACATTGCAGTATTTTTTTTTCGTGGAGTTTAATAGAAACGCTACCTGTCTGATATGCAAAGAAAAAGTAGCCGTTCTAAGGGGCCATTCAAATATTGCGTCACATAAGTGGCCACACTGCTTTCTCCTTCTTTCTAAAGCGCTTTTGCTCCTGTGGCGTCTGTCATTGCTTTGCGACCATGAACTGCGCTCTAACAAAGTCCCTTTAAACCAAGTCATTTCACTTGGCGGCCATCTTTGAAACGCCTGTAACAGGGAGTCCACTGGAGGCGAGCATAGTGAAATGAACCCCAGTGCAGTTTATTGTAGAAGTGAACAAAAAAAAAAAAAAAAAAAAACTTGACAGGAGCAGACTTGACTTGAACAGACTAAATGACTCACCGACAGCAGGTTACATTTACAATACACGACAAAGGAACACGGGGAAGACAATGGCTTTAAATAGAAGAACTAAGAGAACACAAGACTAAGACAACCAATGGGGAAGTGACACAAGGAACATGAGAACCAATGACAAAACAGAACTCAGAAACACATGACCATGAACAACCAATGAGAATGACACATGGACTAAGGGAGAACATGAGGAGCAAGGGAAGCATGACACAAACAAGCAACATGAAACAAACTACCAAATAAAAGACATGAAATCAAAAACATGAAAACAAAACCAAAACACCCGTGACAACACCCCTCGGGCATGCAAGTGCAACTCCTATCTCTTTGAATGGGAAAACATCAATTTCTCCAAAGCTGTTTGCCAAGCTTTCGATTAAATTTCATATTTGAAATCACCAATAAAATCTGACAACAACTATAGTCATGACATAAAAACTATATTTTTTAGGCTGGATCAAGCTAATGCGCATGCGCAGACCTAAATGCCCATCTCTTTTGCCTCATTTCGGAGGCGTGCGTCTGACTGTTTCTATAGAAACCGGTGCTTCTAACTGCCGCTGCAGTGACATGAAGACTTTACCAGTCGACGATTGGCTCTTATTTTGAAGGAGGGACTTATTCCGCCATATTGCACGTTATACTTTCTCCCATTCAAAACAATATGAGTGACATGTCTTGTGTTATTCTATAGTCTTTGGCTCTAATAACAAGATGTTTTCATCTTACCGTGGCATAGGTGTGCCTAGACAAACGAGCGTGCCGCACCACACCACGTACGTGTCGAGACTACATCGCTTCTATTATGAGTATGCTTGCCTAAATTACAGTAAGGCAAGACAATTTTATTTGTATAGCACATTTCATACACAATGGTAATTCAAAGTGCTTTACATAAAGAAGAAGAATAAAAATAGAACATAAGGAACAGAAATATCAGTAAAAACTTTTTTGTTGTTGTTGTTGTTGTTGTTGTTGTCGTCCGTCAGAGTGGATCTAAACAGATGCAGTGAGAGCAGATCTGAATGGATCTTCCTCACACAACAGGACTGCTACCTGTTAAGGCACTTCAAACTGATAAACAAAGTTTCAATCTCCCCTTTTGCCAAGACACCTCAAACTGCGCCACACAGCCTTAATCCCCCTTCCGGAGATATCTTATCTATGCAACGCAGTTCAAATTTCCCCTTTGGAAATTTCCCCCTTTGGAAAGTGTCCTGGCTGTAATCCAGAGATATCTTAACCATGCACTACAGCTCAAATTTCCCCATGGTTTGTCCCTTTATCCAAATTTACCAAATTTTAACCTAATCAAAAATGCTTTCTTCCTAATTCTCCCAGCTCTTTCAACCAGACAGCAATATTTAAAATGCATTAAAAGTCAGAATAACAAGATGATACATAAAAGATATAAAATACATTAAAAATGAAATAAAAACAGGAAAAGGAATAAAAAGAATAAAAAGATAATACGTATAAAATAAAATGCAAACAGTTCGGACATAGCACAGTGCTCAATCAGCAAATGCATAGGTAAAAAGATGTGTTTTGAGTCTGGATTTGAATGTGGCTACTGTTGGAGCACACCTGATCTCTTCTGGAAGCTGGTTCCAGCTGCGGCTGGCGTAACAGCTAAAAGCAGACTCTCCTTGCTTTGAGTGAACCCTTGGTATTTCTAAATGACTTGATCCTGATGATCTGAGTGATCTGTTAGGTTTATATTCTATGAGAATATCTGCAATGTATTGAGGTCCAAGGCCATTGAGTGATTTATAAACAAGTAACAGTACTTTAAAATCAATTCTAAATGCAACTGGAAGCCAGTGCAAGGACCTGAGGACTGGTGTGATGTGTTCATGTTTTCTGGTTCTGCTCAGAATCCTGGCAGCAGCATTCTGTGATAGGGCTAGGTAAATCTGGGTGTCATCTGCATAGCTGTGATATGCAATTTGGTTCTTTCTCATTATTTGGCTCAGTGGCAGCATATATAGGTTGAACAGGAGGGGTGCAAGTATTGAACCTTGAGGGACTCCGCATGTCATGGATGTCCACTCAGACTTATGGTCACCGATACTCACATAATAACCTCTCCCTTCTAAGAATGACCTGAACCATTTAAGGACCATCCCAGAAAGCCCAACCCAGTTTTCCAGCCTGTCAAGAAGTATGTTGTGATCGACAGTGTCAAATGCAGCACTGAGATCGAGAAGAACCAGCACAGATAATTTACCTGTATCTGTGTTTAGACGAATATCATTTATTATCTTTATGAGCGCTGTCTCTGTGCTGTGATGCGGTCGGAAACCAGATTGAAAGTTGTCAAAATATCCATTCAAGCTTAAGAACTTGTTCAGCTGATTGAAAACAACTTTTTCAATGATCTTGCCTATGAAAGGAAGATTTGAGATTGGTCTGTAGTTGCTCAATATGGTGTTATCCAGATTGCTCTTTTTCAGGAGGGGCTTAACAACTGCAGTTTTCAGGGATTTTGGAAAAGTCCCAGAGAGAAGTGAGGCATTTACCACTACTAGGAGATCTGCTTCTAAACAGTTAAACACGCTTTTGAAACAACATGTGGGAAGTGTGTCAAGGGCGCAGGTTGATGTTTTAAGGTGCTGTACTGTTTCTTCCAAAATGTTACCATCAATTGCTTCGAAAACAGACATAATAGCTACTTTCTGAGGTTGTGATCTGATCTGTTTTACCCCAGGGCAGCTGGGGTATTTCTTCTTACGTAGGCGCAGAACGGGTATGTTACTTGCTTGTTGGGTGTGGAGCATCAGTTTGGTGCGCAGTAAAAGCACTCGCGCAAGTCGCAAGCGTCTATTTAAACCACGAAACGCACCCGATGCTACCAATAAATGTTACCGATGCTCAAACGGCGTCTTGGCCAAATGTGGCTCAGCTGTGTGAACAGAAGCGCTGCCATCTAATTTTTTTCCCCCAACACCATGTCCCCTTATGCCCAGAACACACCAAGCCAATGCTGACAAACTAGTGGCGACGAAAGCAGACTGCGGGGTTGGCTCACGGCAGCGTCTGTGTCCAAGTTGCCCTGACACACCAAACTGATGCTCCACACCCAACAAGCAAGTAACATACCCGTTCTGCGCCTACGTAAGAAGAAATACCTTTCCGTACCAGCAGGTGGCAGTAGCTGAACAGCCAGTCAGAATGATCAGATGGCCTGACTGACTAACGAGCTCCAACGCCGATTCAACATGTCGAATCGGCCGAAAAAAGTTGACGAGGACCAACTTCAGCCGACAGCCTTTCAGTTTTTTATTTAAAAATAAAATATTGTTTTTTATTTACGTTTACCCACATTCAAGTGTTGTTGTTTTTTTACCTTTATTATGTTAGGACAGTAAGCAGACAGGAAGCAAAGTGGGAAAGGTCCTTATGCTGGGACTCGATCTCAGGTCGCCCGAAGTGCTACGGCACTATACACTGCGTTCCAAATTATTATGCAAGTGACATATCAGTAAGATTTCAGTAGAATAAACAAACACAGGTTTAGTTTTTCTAAGAAAATGTTTGTTTGTTTATTTATCCATGACTTTTTAGATAACTGGTATCAATCTCAGACAAAATAATTTGCCAGATCTATGGAAACCCTACTTAGAGGTTGTTCCACATTATTAAGCAAGTCACAGTTCTCATGCAATATGGGAAGGAAGAAAGATCTTTCTGAAGATGAAAAGCACGAAATGGTGCAATGTTGTGCAAAAGGCATGAAAACAACTAATATTGTGTGAAACTGAATGGAGATTATTGAATTATCATAAGATTTGTGAGTGATTTAGAGCACAGCAGAATTCGGTCAGATAAAGGCTTATTAAGAAAAGTTACTGTCAAAAAAATTAATCGTATTAAAAGGGTAGCTATAAAAAAGCCAGTGTTGAGCAGCAAACAGGTTTTTGAAGCTGCTGGTGTCTCTGGAGTCTCAAGAAGCTCTCCATACAGGCTGGCAGTTGTGCGTAAAGATGCATTTCAGCCGCTCCAAACCAAACCTCACAAAGAGAAACATTTACAGTGGGTTTAGAAATACATGAAGACTCATTTTTAAATAGTTTTATTCACTGACTAATGCCGTACTACAATGGATGGTCTAAATGGATGGATTTCTGGATGGTTGGTGAATGGCCACCACGTTCCAACAAGACTGCGACATCAGCAAAGAGCTGGTGGTGATGATTTGGGCTGGAATATTGGGAAAAGAGATGGAGAGTATTAAAATGACTTTTGCAAGATATGTGGAGTTCATAACTGGCCATTTTCAGCTATGGTATAAAAAGGTGGATAGTGCATAGTAGAATGCACTATTGTACAATGCACTATGCACTATCCCATGCTGCAAAAAAACACCACAGCAATAAAACTGTTTGAAAATGCATTTCTTAACCCACTGTAAATGTTTCTCTTTGTGAGGTTTGGTTAGTGGTGGCTAAAATGCATCTTTACGCACAACTGCCAGCCTGCATGGAGAGCTTCTTGAGACTCCAGAGACACCAGCAGCTTCAAATACCTGTTTGCTGCTCAACACTGGCTTTTTTATAGCTGCCCTTTTAATACAATTAATTTTTTTGTAAGGAACTTTCATTAATAAGCCTTTATCTGACCGAGTTCTGCTGTGCTCTAAATCACTCACAAATCTTATGATAATTTGATAATCTCTATTCAGTTTCACACAATATTAGTTGTTTTCATGCCTTTTGCACAACATTGCACCATTTCATGCTTTTCATCTTCAGAAAGATCTTTCTTTGTCCCCATATTGCATGAGAACTGTGACTTGCTTAATAATGTGGAACAACCTCTTAGTAGGGTTTCCATAGATCTGGCAAATTATTTTGTCTGAGATTGATACCAGTTATCTAAAAAGACACGCATAAATAAACAAACAAACATTTTCTTAGAAAAACTAAAATCTGAATATTTATTGTACTGAAATCTTACTGATATGTCACTTGCATAATAATTTGGAAGGCAGTGTATGTCGGCGTGCTGCCCACAAGGCTATCAGCACTGACCATGTTCAAGTGTTGATGAAGCTAATTTTTTTTTTTTTTTTAAAGCAGAGGCTCTGTTCTTTCTTTTGGCATATTATATGTTCAGATATTCATTCAACAAAATATTCTGTGGCCCATGAAATGTTGTGAAAATGATCAAAAATGCTGGTGCTGGCTGGCAACTTTAAAAAAAAATGCTGGCTGGGAATGTTACATATCCCGTGTCTCCCGGACTCCATTTCCCAGGATCCTCTTGTTCTCCACACCTGCACTCACTTCCCTCGTCATCTCCCCATCATCACTGATCACCTGCACCTGGACTTCCTCATCAGCACTTCCATATATATATGGACTCACTCCCTTCACTCCTTGTCTGTTCTAAATGTTATATTGAATGTGTTGGTTGTTTGTTATGCTCCTGCTTTCATTAAATACCCTTTGATTGTGGATGTCCGTATACGTCTCGTCTCTACAACCCAGCACCCGTAACAGAAGAACAGACCCAAACCGTTGGATATCCACAATATCACCATGGGGATTTTTCTGGTCCCGGAGCATCCTGAACCTCTTGAGGCGGAAGAAAGACTTTGCCGTCTGCGGCAGGGTGGCAGGCCGTTGGAGAGATATGTGGAGGAGTTTTTGGAGGTTTCCTATTTGGTGGGCTGGACGGATGCCTGTCTCAGCGTTGTGTTTCTGATGGGACTGGACAGGGATGTGATTCGTTATAACCAACCAACCATTAATTTCTCCTTAGTCGATTCTCTAAATTTAATTCTTTCTTTAAATGGTTCTAACTTTGAAGTCGATAAAATTCAAGGGAACCAGAGTCCCTGTCCAACCCCATCAGCAACGTATCAGGCATCGCCAGCTCACCTTACCCCAGAACCCTGCACATACCGCTTCAACGGTTCTGTCCACTCCTGGCCGCCAACCGCCGCCGCCGAGTTCTCTGCTCCTGCTGCCGCCACCGCCGAGCTCTCTGCTCCAGCCACCGCCTACGGTTCTGTCCACTCCTGGCCGCTAACCGCCGCCGCCGAGTTCTCTGCTCCTGCTGCCGCCACCGCCGAGCTCTCTGCTCCAGCCGCCGCCTACGGTCCTGCCTACTCCTGGCCGCCAGTGACCGCCGCCTCGGCTAGGTCCAGAAGGCGGAGGAGGAGAAAGAGTGCCGCCGCTGCCGCCGAGCCCTCAGCTCCAGCCGCCGCCGCCGAGCCCTCAGCTCCAGCCGCCGCCGCCGCCGAGCCCTCAGCTCCAGCCGCCGCCGCCGCCGAGCCCTCAGCTCCAGCCGCCGCCGCCGAGCCCTCAGCTCCAGCCGCCGCCGCCGAGCCCTCAGCTCCAGCCGCCGCCGCCGAGCCCTCAGCTCCAGCCGCCGCCGCCGAGCCCTCAGCTCCAGCCGCCGCCGCCGAGCCTGCATCTCCAGCCTCCGCCGCCGAGCCTGCATCTCCAGTCTCCGCTGCCGAGCCTGCATCTCCAGTCTCCTGCCTACTCCTGGCCGCCAGTGACCGCTGCCTCGGCTAGGTCCAGAAGGCGGAGGAGGAGAAAGAGTGCCGCTGCTGCTGCTGAGCCCTCAGCTCCAGCCGCCGCTGAGCCCTCAGCTCCAGCCGCCGCCGCCGAGCCTGCATCTCCAATCTCCGCCGCCCAAAAGCCCACTCCTGCCCACAGAAACACTCCCTTCCTCAAACTTTTAAAAACTATCCTAAACCTCCCCAAGTACTTTTTGGGGGGGGGCCAAGTACCCGTGGGTGGGGAACAGGTGAGTGACACACATGTGGGTGGGGCTTTACCATGGCCGCCCAAGGCTCCTGACCCGTCATGGCTGCCCGCTGCACCTGACCCGCCATGGCAGCCCACGGCCCCTGACCCGCCATGGCAGCCCACGTCTCCAGACCCTCCATGGCCGCCATCGTCTCCAGACCCGCCATGGCGGTCTGGGCTCAGAGACTCGTCCTGGAGACCTCCAGTGATGTCCGTCCCTCTCCCTGCACCGGCGTGAGGTCTCCAGGACGCCCACCCCCCCTCCCCGCTGTTACATCTACGGCGCGAGGTCGCGCCTACCGGGAGGGGGAGGTACTGTTACATATCCCGTGTCTCCCGGACTCCATTTCCCAGGATCCTCTTGTTCTCCACACCTGCACTCACTTCCCTCGTCATCTCCCCATCATCACTGATCACCTGCACCTGGACTTCCTCATCAGCACTTCCATATATATATGGACTCACTCCCTTCACTCCTTGTCTGTTCTAAATGTTATATTGAATGTGTTGGTTGTTTGTTATGCTCCTGCTTTCATTAAATACCCTTTGATTGTGGATGTCCGTATACGTCTCGTCTCTACAACCCAGCACCCGTAACAGGGAAAGAGTTAAGTTGCTCTTTAGGCAAACCACTTAACATAGGGCCATATAAATATACTTACAGTATGTGATGCACATTGTGCCAAATTCGGTCCCACTTTATATTAGGTGGCCTTAGCTACTATGTACTTACATTTAAATTAATCCTTTGATACAATGCACTTATTGTGTCCACATGTTTTTACATTGTACTTATATTTTAAAAAATACCTGCATGTATTACATCTGTAATTATTTTCTGTATTTACATTTATAATTACACTGTTGACCCATCCCTTACACCTTAACCCACCCTTAAACCTACCCATAACACCAAACCTGTCCCTAACCTTACCCGTATCCCACCTCAATAGCAGCAAATGTTTTTTTGCAATACAATATGAACACAATAAGTACATACATTATTTTTTGAAGTGGGACCCTAAATTCTTTGTATTATAGAGTATGTGTGCTATGCTCATACCAGGGTTTGTGATGGGCTGTGAAGCTGTGAGTCCAGGGCTGATTTTTTAGTCCAGTCTATCCTGGTAATAATAATCTGGTATTTGTGCATGAGGTAAAGATACTCTCAACACAAAACACTAACTATTGAATGATGTTCTTTATTGTCTCAGCCTTTATTTTACACCCAGAGGCAAGTCAAAGCCCAATGGGAGAGAGAAACATAATCATAGCAATATATGGGTGTTCCCTATTGTGCTGGTTTAGTATGTCTCTGGTGCTGAGATGGATCATTATGCTTTTTACCAGGAAGAACAAAGTGTTGTAACTTGGGCAGAAGAGTCCATAGAGAAGCGAAGTCACACACCTTCCGAAGCCTGAAAGAGACCTACTTGCTCTGTATCCTAATGTCTGCCTTATAGGAGAACCAGCCATCAGTCGGATATGTTGTAAGTACCCATTTAAATTTAGCATTTTATTTCTCAGACTTAATTTGTTTTCTTTTACAGTAACAGTGGGAATTGTTCACTTGTTTCTGTACAAATACTAAGTGCTAAATATGTCTAAGAAGATTTATAAGTTATCACTCATGTTTTATTTCCAGACAAATAAGGAACTAGGCAAATAGCAGTTTACTCTAATCATACTATCATATGAGTTCCAGATTTACATTCTGATACACATAAACTATTTATAATGTGAATGTTCTGAATGCTGATAAAATTCAATTTGATATGTGGATATAGATCTTTAGAAAATACTATTTTATATTCTGTTACATAACAATTGTCTCAAAATTGTTTTAATGGGTAATTTTAGTGGAAACATAATTCCAATCTGTAGTGGTAAATGTGCCTTTTGGGTTGTGATGTTCATTGTTGTAATATTGAAAAGGATGTTCTTTCCAGTAAATTCTTAGTATGCTAGAGACACGTCTTGACGTAATTTGAATCTGACACACAACAGATTTCTAGAGATTTAATCAGACAGACAATGGCTGAATCTGACCCACAGCATGTAATAGTCAGAGATCAAGGATTAGAATTTTTGTTATTCAGAGCACCATACATGTTGACTTTAGTTACCAAATTTGAGAAATTGTTTGTCTCACACTGTCTGTGTTTTCTCAGTGGTACCAGGAATTATTTAAAATAGAACTTTCCAAACATAATCAAGTCAATGAATTAACACAAATTTAGGGAACTATGCTATAATCAGATACACTATAATCTAAACTTTACTTAAAGGAAAAGCAGAGATGATGACAATGGTTATCACAGAAAATAGTAGATTAAATTACTACTTCTAAAGCAGTAGGATACCTTAGGTTTCTTTAAAGGCCACGTACACACTGTAATGTTTCAGGAGTGACAACCGCATTTAAATGCAGGTGCGAGTCCCCTATATTATCGTTCCATGTGTGTACAGAACACGACTCACTCTCGAAACTGAGTAATTGACACCGTGTTAAACGGTGTTAATACCAGTTAACTATGTCATTAACAACTAGTTGTTCAGTTCGGTTCCGTACACACTGTGTAGAATTTTTGTAAATGCAGTAATTTACAGGAGTGACAACCACATTCTACAACCGCATTAACC
Organism: Megalobrama amblycephala; assembly: GCF_018812025.1. Classification (NCBI taxonomy): domain Eukaryota; kingdom Metazoa; phylum Chordata; class Actinopteri; order Cypriniformes; family Xenocyprididae; genus Megalobrama; species Megalobrama amblycephala. Next base: position 27,715,099 of record NC_063053.1, on the reverse strand, counting down.
GCATTATGAAACCGAACTGAAAAACTAGTTGTTAACTCACACAGCATTTAAATGTGGTTGTCACTCCTGAAACTTTACAGTGTGTATGTGGCCTTTTTCGGGTATTAATGCTTTAAATTACTGTAAATATTTTACTCCACCCCCAATAAAAAAAAAAAAAACTCTGTCTGAACAGAACAGGATTAAGCACTAAAAGGTAACTGACAACCGAACTTAGCTGCAGTGTGTACGTGGCCTTGCTTTGAGTCAAATAAAGTTCTTTTAATTTAGAATAATTAGGCTCAAGACAAAGAAATCCCTCTGTTTTTGTTATGGGTAAACTGGTTTGACTTGATAGATGTAACTCTATAGATGTAAAGATATACACACATATAAGTAACCGGTAGGAATTCACCTAATTACTCACACCAAGAAGCTGTGAGTCATAGTCAGGGATCAAAAAAAAAAAAAATACAAAATAGTTTATTGTTTATGTGTTTCATATTATGTGCATATTTACACTCAGCTGAGGTGCTAGATTAATCAATCATCATGGACACAATTTAAATTTGCTTTTGTGTTTTCTGAGGAAAACAAAAAAGCTCATGGAATCATTAACTTAGCAGTGAGTTGAGTCACCACGGCTGCTAAAACTCCTTTGCTGGGGAATGCACTTGTGTTCACTGACTTCCTCTGATTCTCCAGCACTATGTAAATAGCTAGCACTAGTGTCATAATATTATGTGAGGTCATTTTTTTGTCTTCATATTTGTTGACATTCTTTTGCAGGAATCTGCTGCTGTACCTTCTGTGCCTGTATACTGTGTTCAGGTACACAACTGCAGGTGAGTAATAGAGACTTGAATGAATGATCAACACAGTCAGAATAGAGTCACTTATTGCCAGACTTGCCAATCTTTTATCCATTCTGTCTACACAGCTGCAGATCTCAATGACTGTGCTGCTGCAGGGACCATATGCCACACCAACGCAGATTGCTTTAAAACACGTGATGAAAAATTTGTCTGCATGTGCCAAATGGGGTACAGGGGCAATGGAGTGCAGTGCCAGGACATTGATGAGTGTATTACTGGTCTACACAGCTGCCATGGAAAAGCAATCTGCAGTAACACTCTAGGCAGTTATACTTGTTCATGTCAAAATGGCTATTTTGGTGATGGCTTCCAATGCCAAGATATCAACGAGTGTCAAACTAATAATGGTGGCTGCCATGTTAATGCGCTTTGCACCAACAGAGATGGAGGAAGAGATTGCAGTTGTAAGTCTGGTTTCAGTGGAAATGGATTTCAGTGCACAGATGATAATGAGTGCGCAAGACCAGGAATCTGCCACTGGAATGCCACTTGCACCAACAACCCTGGATCCTACGTGTGCACATGCAATGCTGGCTACAAAGGCAATGGAAATTATCTCTGCCTAGATATTGATGAGTGTTCAGAGACTCCTGGTGTGTGCTCTGCTTTCTTTGGATACAAAGGTTGCAAGAACCTGCCAGGATCCTACACCTGCCTCTGCAACTTGGGCTACCAAAGCAATGGACAGACATGTGAGGACATCAATGAATGTGAAATCAACATCTGTAGCTCATTTGCTGATTGTAAAAACTTGCCAGGCACATATCGTTGTACCTGTCCTGAAGGATTTGTAGGAAATGGCTTGGCATGCGTGGACATTAATGAGTGTGATAGAAAGAACAACTGTGACCCCAATGCAATATGTACCAATTTGCTGGGAAGCTACCAATGTTCCTGTCGCTCTGGCTTTCTGGGTACGGGTACAAAATGTACTGACATTAACGAATGTGCCACCAGTAACATTTGCCCAAGTAATGCTGCGTGTGTCAACACAGCAGGTTCATTCTTCTGTGACTGTGGTCAAGGCTACAACTTTAGTCGAAACCAGTGTCTGGATGTGGATGAATGTGCCATAAGACATTGCAGTCCTTACTCCTCTTGTGAAAACTTACCTGGTTCATTCATCTGCTCATGTATAGCTGGTTTTGAGGGTGATGGATTAGTATGCAATGACATGGATGAGTGTGCCATAGAAAAGCGGTGCCATGTTAATGCACTCTGTATTAATGTACCAGGAAAATTCAACTGCAGCTGTATGGTGGGATATACAGGGGATGGGGTGTTGCAATGCTCAGATGTGAATGAGTGTCTTGTTGATAATGGTGGCTGCAGAAACAGATCAACATGTGTCAACAGTAAGGGGTCTTTCTCTTGCATTTGCCCCTCGGGCTTTCAGCTAGTCAATCATACCATCTGCCAGGACATAGATGAATGTCAGCTACCTGAAAAGGCTTGTGGCACCAATGAGCAGTGCTCAAACATGGAAGGGTCATATGCATGCCAGTGTAAAGAAGGCTTCACTCGGGCCAGTGATGATTTAGACTGCTCTGATATTGATGAATGTGAAAACCAGAAACCTTGTCACCAGAATGGCACATGCTTGAATTTAGCAGGCTCCTTCTCATGTACCTGCAAACATGGCTTCTCAGGAAATGGTGTAACATGTGAGGATATAAATGAATGTGCAATTGAGGGTATGTGCCATCTACAAGCCAATTGCTATAATTATCCTGGAGAATTTATGTGTATATGCCACCAGGGCTTTAATGGAGATGGTTTCACCTGTACAGACGTGGATGAATGTGTCCTTTCAAATTTTACTTGCCCAGACATCTCTGTATGTGTCAATTCCCCTGGAGCATATGTCTGCTCTTGTCTGAATGGCACAGTAGCATACAACAACTCCTGTGTCCTCCCTAGTCGTGAATGTGATCCTGCCTGCCATCCACATGGACTTTGTCATCCTTCACCTTCAGGGTATCAGTGTGTGTGTGATGTGGGATTCAAAGGGGATGGACTCATTTGCTCGGACATCGATGAATGTGAAGAAAATGTGTGCCCAAAGAAAGAGACACAGTGTGTCAATAACCCAGGATCCTTTGACTGCATATGCAAAGTGGGCTACCGTCTTAATGGAACAGAATGCATAGGTAATTGCAATTCACATGTGATTAAAAAATAATTTTGATTTTCACAAGCCAAGGTCATGGGTTCAGTTATCCAGGAAATTTATGAACTAATAAAATATTTACCTTGAATGCACTTTAAGTCATTTTTTCATGTTATTCTTTCTCCAACCTTACAGATGTGGATGAATGTGAATCTGGAGTCAATAGCTGCAGCAAGTTTGCGCAGTGTGTCAACACCATTGGGAGTCACCTATGCTTATGTCTCAATGGCTTCACTGGGGATGGAAAAAACTGCTCTGGTAAGACCTTCTCCCATTTCAAAATTCCTTTGTGCATTTCTTTGCTTGCTTGAGGACTCTCTTCTCAGTCTTTTAGGGATTTTTTTTTTCCTGACCCTGTCCCATTTTGGATGACTTATAGACATTAATGAGTGCCAATCCCAACATGGAGGATGCCATCCAGCTGCCAGCTGCACTAACTCCCCTGGTTCCTACAAGTGTACCTGTCCCTTTGGCATGACCGGGTCTGGGTTTGATTGCCAAGATGTGGACGAGTGTAATGAAAACTCAACTTTGCCTCATAACTGCAGCCTTCTCGCCATGTGCAACAACACAGAGGGCTCCTACATTTGCAAGTGCATGGAGGGATATCTGGGAGATGGGTTTACTTGTGAGGATGTGGATGAGTGCTTGTCACCTTCAGTCTGCAGGAACAACATGACCTGCCAAAACTTTCCTGGAACATATACCTGCACATGCACCGTTGGTCTGGTCTATGATCTGGGTACCTGCGTGAATGAGAAAGACTGTAAGAATGTAACCAATGCATGCAACACCCATGCTGAGTGCAAACACATCTGTGGGTCAAACTATTGCTCCTGCATTGAAGGGTTCAGTGGAAATGGTAGAGACTGCCAGGATATAGATGAATGTTCACAATCAGGAGCTTGCCCAAAGTTGTCCACCTGTTTCAACACAGAAGGATCCTATCATTGTGACTGCTGGGAAGGTTACCAGTACAATGGGACACACTGTGAAGACATAAATGAGTGCAGTGTAGGAAACTTTATTTGTCCAGACAACAGCACATGCTACAATGAAGAGGGAGGGTATAATTGTCCATGTAACAATGGTTTCCTCTACTTTAACAACTCTATCTGTTTGGATGTTGATGAATGTGCCACAGGGAAAGCACAGTGCCCAAATGCCTCCTACTGCCAAAACACAGTGGGATGGTATTTTTGTGAATGCTGGGATGGGTATACAGGTAATCAGACAGTCTGTGAGGATGTTGATGAATGCCTGAACAATTCCGCATGTTCAGACCACAGTATCTGCATCAATACTGAAGGTTCGTTTCTGTGCCTTTGTGAAGATGGATTCTCCTCCAATGGTACCAGTAGTACCCAGTGTGAGGACATAGATGAGTGCTCGCACCCAGAGTTTGGGCCACTCTGCACTAATGGGACTTGCATTAACATAATTGGCTCATTCCTCTGCGTTTGTGACATGGGATTCTGGAGCAATGACACTAGGTGTCTTGACATAGATGAGTGTTCAGGATCAAACAATGAATCCATATGTCAACCTCACTCTACATGTGTCAACATCCCTGGGTCTTATAAATGTGACTGCAACTTGGGTTTCCTTCTAAACAGAACAGAGTGTCAAGACATTGATGAATGTCTGGCAGATGAAAGTCCCTGCACTGTCAACGCTGTATGTGTAAACTCAGCAGGGTCTTTCCAGTGTCCATGCGCATCTGGTTTTGAGGCTCAGGGTCCAAAGTGTATAGATATCAATGAATGCCTTTTGAACAGAACTTGTCGTCCTGATCAGGTGTGCATCAATAAACCTGGATCATACCAGTGCTCCTGTCCACAGGGACATCATGAGGAAAATGGTACCTGCATAGACAACAATGAATGTGCAAATAAAACAACCTGCCACCCCTTGGCAAGATGCTGGAACACAGTGGGGTCTTTCACATGCCAGTGTCGCTTAGGTTACGCTGGGAATGGGACATACTGTAAAGACATTGATGAGTGTTCCACATCGTCCTTACGTTGCCACAAGTCAAGCCAATGCATCAATACCCCTGGGTCATATATATGTGTATGTGCACCAGGTCTTATTGCATTAGGGTCTCTTTGTGTGGATCTAG